>NC_067232.1:9490000-10090000 GCF_019924925.1 Ctenopharyngodon idella | reverse complement strand
AACACTCATTTTTAACCCAAAAAAAGTTACGGACAGCAGCTTTAATTATTATTATTATTAAATACAGGCTAGACCTGCTGGGCTAGACATGTTTAGCTCTGTCAGACACAAGTTAATGTTCCACATGTGTTCATTTGGATATACAAAAATACATAGTATTGCTTCATTGGACTTTAATTACTTACCCATTACAGAAAGAGACCATTTTAACAACTGTTGCACCAAATCAATCTAAAATCATTTTAAACTGCCATTAACCCTTTCATGATGGGATTGAGAATTCATACCAATTTATACCTTGTAGAAATTTCAACAATATTCTACTTCCAAACTATGTGCGCCACATACATCACGGTCCACCTGCTTGTACCGATGCTGTCTTTCCTCTCCGCCGTCACACTTTTTCAGCGATGTCTTCTCTCGCCTCTTCAGGGTGTTTCAAATGGCTGAGCTAGTCAAATTTACCCACCTGGCTATTTTTCAATAGAGACGTCTCTTTATTCTGCTCAGAAAAGCAGCTGGCTGATTCTTGTTTTCCTTTTTCTCACTCTCTCGTTCCTTCTCTCCTCCCTCCACCTTTCTCTCTTCATCAGCCACTCTATTTTTCTCTTTCATTCCTCCCTTCCTCACCGCTGTTTTCATATGCAGAATGGCTATTGTGAGTTAGTGGATATCTCTCTTATGCATGCCCAGACCGCCTCTCTCCCGCTCTCTCGTTCTCTCCCTTCCTCGTGCGGCAGAGGTACGAACACTCACATTACAGCAGAGTGACAATATCCCTCCTTCAGATAATGCTATAAATGAGGCAGAATTTACATACAACACGCAGCATGCCGCTCTCCGCTTCTCAGCGCGTCGGGGTGTTCGGTGTGCGAAAAGAGCGCCGCTCTGCCAGCGCCGGCTCTGAAGAGGCTCTCCAGCGGGACAGCCATTAGAGCCATCTCAGACTAATGACACGAGAAACGCTAGCACAACGCCAACTTCCCCTGCCTGCCTCACGCTGCTGATGTTAACTATGCCCGCTAATACCACAACTTCAACCCTCAGCTCCCCTCTCAGAGTTAAAACGCTCTCTTTCACATGCGGCCGATGAAAGGGCTCGACTTTACATGCTATTACCTGCAGATTAAGCTCGTAACGTCCCAAAGCTCTGTCACCTACACGTACTGAAATGTATGATCTAACTTAAACCGCAACTCCAAGTTTTTTAAAGTTCATTCCTCCCATTTTGCCTTCGTCCTCAGGGAGAAGCTGCGATCTGTTTCCGTATTTGTTTGCGGCTTTGTTGTGTGTGTCACTCTAATGGAGTGGTGGCCTAAAACAGTGCTTTAGCCCACCTGCACGTCACACTCAGTGGAAGCCGAGAGAGACCCGCTAAATTAGCTCATTGCCTGATTGATGCATGGCTGTTGACTTGCCAGGGCACTGCAGGTGGAGGACTGGCTTTTTAAAGCATTGTGCTCTTATGTTGGGTAATGGTGCAGATTGGCTTGAACTATGCAAATGGAACAGAACATAGGCATAGTTTGGTACACTGTTTATTTTTGCTGTCACCTTGCTAATGAGGGGTCCTCGCCCCAAAACGATCTGCTCGCTGTGACCCACCCCACTGAAAGTAACCCTAGTTATACAACAGATGAAAGCACTTTAAAAATCACTCTGTACATAAATGATTTTGATGCTCTGAGTGATGCACTAATTTGCTGTATTTTACTCAAAAAAAAAAAAAAAGAAAAAAGAAAAAAATACACAGACACACGACCTGACATTTATGAACTACCATTATCTCATGCTAGGTTTTTAAAATTCCGACAGTAGTTTCAAACCTGCAAGACTTTGTGGAACACAAAAGGTGAAATGTAGAAGAATGAACTAGCCACTGTTTTACTTGAAAGTGAATATAAGAAGTTAATGTGCAAACTATTTTATATATGATTTCTATGCAATATATATCTCTTATTCTCACCAAGGCTACATTTATTTAATCACAAATACAGTAAAAACTAATATTGTTAAAACCATTACAAATTAAATGAACTGTTTTTTATTTTAATATATTATAAAATGTTATTTATTCTTGTAAACTGAATTTTTAGTAGCCATTACTTCAGTCTTCAGTGTCATATGATCCTTCAGAAATGATATGCTGTTTTGGGGCTCAAGAAACATTTCTTTTTAATATTATCATAATAACATTATGTTGAAAACAATTGTGCTGCATAATATTTTTGTGGAAACATTATTTTTTTTCTTTCTTTGATGAACAAAAAGTTCAACAATTGTTTAAAATAGAATTTTTTTTTTTTTTATAATAATGTAAAAGTCTTCATTGTCTTTTGATTTAAGACATCCTTGCTGAATGCATGTGGGTCATTGATGAATAAGGTTTTTAAAAGTGTAAAAAAAAAAATGGAGATATAATTAATAATTATAATTATATACTTATTATAGTATTAATATAGTATTATAAAGTATTACTTATAATAATTATAATAAGTTTTATTAAGTGTTAACAATAAGATTATGTGGTTTTTATAATCAATTAACACTGCTTTTGTCATTTTTTACAAGATGGAAAAAAATTGTTACCAAAAAACTCATTCGGTTTAACCAAAATTTCGGTTTTACCGAATGACACATTTGGTTATACCGAATGACGATATTTCCAAACAATGCTAACAGACTTATTTCTAGCTGGCTAGCTAGTTAGCTTGCTAGCTAGCTAGCAAAAGGACAATCAAACATTTTATATTTAGTACAAGTTTTTAAAATATTACAACATTTTCCATATTTTATAGCGGTTGTACCGAATGACCTGATGTTTAGGAACATGTGTATGAACAAGTGAAAACATGAATTTTTCAAATAGTTAGCTAGGAGTGTTAGTTACTTTGCTTCATGACCATGTGGTCCTTTGCAGGTGTCTGAATGATGTCACATCCTATACTGACTGCATGACTTAATCCAAAATGATCCCTTTATATTGGTGACTCCCAAAGACATCAACGAAATTAATTTTTCCGGACATTCTTTCTCATTACAAAGCAACGACTTCTACACATAATTTTAATACCATGTTGCACTATGTTGATATATGACGTTATAAAATCATGCCAGAATAAAAAATATATACATTTATTACTTTATTAAGATATTTTAATCACAAATGAAATGGCTGTATTTGGCTTTGGACGGTTAAACCGAATGACTTTTTGACACTTCAAAATCATTGACCCATGTATATGTAAAAGGTATTTGATCACTCAAGCCACACATAAAGTAATGTATGAATGTAACTGCATTAAATAACAAATATCAAATATCAGTAGTATTTATTATGAAGAAAGATAGCACAAGACCAATTAAAGCAAAATATTATAGCAATATACTTATGAAACTCAATTATGTTTTGTTTTTTTGTTTTTTGTTTTTTTTTGCTATTTTGGCATTTAACAGCCTAGATCCCCATTCACTTTCATGATATGTAAAATACTGGCCAGTATGTTCTTCAAAATATCAGCTTCTGTATTATACAGAATAAATAAAGTCATACAGTTTTGGAATGGCATGACGATGAATAAATAACAACAGAATTTGCATATTTTAATATCCCCCTTAAGGCATCAGGATGGATTTTGTCACAAACCCATGTTGTGCATTGATGGATGGAACTTGTTTTGGCGAGCTGCAGTGTGTTGTACTTACAGCGCTGTGTGGAGAAGATCTTCCTCCCTTCATGTTATTACTATCGAACCACACATCCCATGAAAGCTACCTATTACAGAGTCAATAGAAGCTGCTTATCCACACACACAGATCATTACTCTGGTCGAATTCCTCTCCGGCCGGCTGCTTAATTAAGACACTGCTGCTCGCTGAGCTGAATTGGAGATAAATTGTTCCACTGTAGATGGATGTTATAATTTGCTATTGTTGAAATTGAAGGTTTGCTGTCAAAATAAAAAGTGAAATGACCATAGGTAACACAATGCAGACTGATTTTTGAATGGGGCTGACAAAACAAGAATGATTTTGTCACTGGATGTCTGTCGTGGTTGTTATATGTATGTGTGGGCGCTCATGGGCGACAGTACAGAGGGCCCCACTGACTTGTAAGACCAAGTAATGACAGCGTGATGCACGAATGCTCGCGTATATTTCTACATTTCTTCCTCTCAGTTCTGCAGTAATTGATTCTAGTCATCTTAATTTCATTCACTGCAGCAACACCAATCTGATGAGGCCCAAATCTATTATATAAAACCGATGTGGCCACTGAACACGTCCCATGTGTTCTGAGATTTTGTCAGCAATTCATTAGCAGAAAATTAGGTCATTAGAGACCAAATACAGGATGCAGATTCTTGTGGCATCCAGTCAGTAATTCTCTCCATTATTTCATATTTTTTTTGCTTTTTAATTAAATGGGCATTTTCCCTCTTTCTCGTTGTCAAGTTTAATGCATTTGCTACCCATGATCTGTTATTAATGCTGCGAAGAATTCAGGCAATGTTTTCAGAATAATATTCATAAATTGAATCTTTGTTGCATGAATATATGCAAAAATATATTGTGAGGGCTGAGTGCTTTTAAATTGGAGAGATCACTCATGGCTTCACCTTTTCGTGGCAGATAAAGCTATGAGGAGTAGCGCTGCAGTGTCACCCCACTGAGAGAGCAAGAGAGAGAGAGAGAGGACTAAATCACATCCCTGGAGTTTTCCCACCTCTACGCTCTGTAGCCGTTTGCCATTTCAAACCATTATTAGCGGCCACAAATGACATTATCGAAGTATCCATGTATAATGCTGTTTAGAATCTGTTTTGCTGTTTGTCGACACTGTTTATTATATGTGATGCGCCTGTCGTAATTTCCTGGCAATTAATCCTGCGCATCAAGTATAGTTTTCCAATCCTCCTGGCCCAAAAGTTAGCTTTGTTTTACCGTTGTTCGCACTTGTTATGACCTAATCATTCTCCTTTAGCAGAAAGTCTTGTGTGGAAGAGCAATTTTTTAAACGTAGCACGGCAGCCATTCATCAGAAGGCGAGAGCGTGCTGATTTGCATGTTAAGAGGTTAGTCTCCTGCCCTAACGTGTTATTGCAAAGTTTCTCCATTTTGTCTCCACCGTGGAAAACTAATATCCAGAGCAAATATTTCCTTATTCATGCATCCAGATTAACAAGTATAACCACTGCGCCTTTCACTGCATAATAGTTGGTAGAATCAAATTCGTTGGATATGAATTCCAATGTAATATGACCAATATTTTATGTTAATACAATAAAAATGTAAAGTTGAAATTATGGGCTTATTTTTATGTAAAAGGTATGCTGAAGAGCACTATATTACATATGCACACGTGGTTAAGGCAGCACCAGGGGATAGGCTGTTGCTAAGAGACAGAGCAAGGGAACGGACCATTTCCAATGATGAATTAACTCTAGGAGGAGGGTGACAGTAATCTTTGTCACTAGATGCACTGGCTGTCGGAGTCCTGTCATTTTATGCATCTCATGCAAAACAGATGTACCCATATTCTAAAAAAAAAAAAAAATCCAAATTCACCGGGCAAAAAAATCATTATACATCGCAAGGGCTGGAAGGCTGTCACAAAGAATTTTATTATTTTTCATCCTTTAACGAGCAGGTAGATTGTGCATATTGTAATTTTCACAGAGCCCCTCTAAATAATTCTGTAACTTTCTCAGTGAGAAGTTTTCACTCTGGTGGCTGCTCATTACAATGGCACCATGGCAGGGTCCCTCAATCATGCCGCCAAGAAAACACACACACACACATATGCACTGTGCTGTCCCCCACCACCCCCCGCCCCTCTCTCTGTCCTCTCCCCATCAATTACACCAGTAAACAGAACAGCACCACATTTTTAGAAGTGCCCATTGTCTTACCCATGGTGTTTTTGTTTGTCTGTTCCTTCGTCGTCTGCATATTGTCTGGCTCTAAACTTAAATCGGAGAGGCTACTCAATTTTTAGTGCCTAGTCAAAGTAATTATTTAATTATTTAAATTTCCATGGAATAATGCAGTATTTATTATAAATGATTTATCTGTGCACATCATAATTTTTGTAAAAAAAAAAAAAATGCATGGACCCTCATAATCTTTAATCAATATAACTTCCCCTCCCTCTTGCAGCAACATCTCTTTTTTTCTCTGATGATGTGTTTACTGGCGCGAGGGCAGGACAACCTGTCACTCACATGAGATCACAGCAATAGCAAACCTAGTGTTGTAGTACTTGAGACCATTTTTTGAAGGTCTTGGTCTTGTCTCGGTCTCGACCGCATTTGTACTCGGTCTTGTCTCGGTCTCAGACTAAGAAGACTCTGGATTTTATTTCAAGACTGGTCAAGACCACAACTGTGGGGATATCACTAAATTGCCGGTGTATTGTCTGATTTATTTGTAAACACCATTAATGTGATTGGAAGTAAAACTTCCTGCTTTAAATGCAATCAATAACTTATTTTAAATTTGATTTCTTTCTTTTGATACTGTTGTGCCGGGTCAAAAATCAACGAAGGGTTTGTGTTGAAAATGTCACAAAAAATGAATACAAATGCTCACAAAATTCAGTACTTGCATGTAGTATATTGATTTTTTTTAATTATATATGTTATATTGTAATGTCATAATATATTATATATGATTAAGCAATATCACAAGAGCAAGAGAGCTGTTTTCACAAATATGAGCATGACTGTAAATTACGAAAAATGTGATATTACACTCTAAAAAATGCTGGGTTAAAAACAGCCCAAGTTGGGTTGAAAATGAACAAACCCAGCGATTGGATTGTTTTAACCCAGCAGTTGGGTTAATTGTTTGCCCAACATGCTATTTAACCCAACTATTGTTTAGAAATGACTATATGGCTAGCTCAAAATGAACCCAAAATAGGTTGGAAATTAAAAATCAGACACATAATTACTAGAGGCAACAATAATAATCAAAAGGTAAACATTTATTAATAAGCAATTTAATAAATGTTTATAGTTTAATTATATATTAAACATATTAATAAATGTTAAATTCCAACATATTTTGGATCCATTTTCACCAAGCTATACAGTAATTTTTAAACAATAGTTGAGTTAAACTACCCAGCAGGCTGGGCAAACATAAACCCAACCACTGGGTTAAAACAATCCAAAAGCTGGGTTTTCCATTTTCAACCCAATTTGTGTTGTTTTTAACCCAGCATTTTTTAGAGTGTGATTTTATACAAACGTTCAATAAACAAAATTTTGTTTTTAAAACAATCTCAACATTATTTATGCAGTTGTAATTGTATCAATTCAAATGCAACTTCTGTGCAACCTCTGCAATGCAAAGATGAATTTTGTTGTTAGTGACTGCATTTCATTTGGTAACAGCTCTATAGTGTCTTATTCGAATTGTATTTATTGATTAAATAAGACAATTCTCAGGCAATAATTGTGGATCTTTCAGTGCTGGTCTGGTCTTTGTATTGTTTTGGTCTCAACCCCTCAAAGTCTTGGTCTTGTCTTGGTCTCAGCACACACTGGTCTTGATCTTGACTTGGTCTCGGTTTAAGTGGTCTTGACTACAACATAAGCAAACCACACCGATCCAATCCTGATAGACAAAATCAAGTCACATCCTACATTTTTTCTTGCTCGAGAAGTCATTTCATTGTAACTTCCATTTCATGTCGACTTTAAATAAAAAAGCAAAAGGCTATCTGCTAATATAGTCTGTGCATCAGCATATCATTAAAGGCAGGTAAAGATGAAGTCTGTGTTTCTCAGAGGAGAGAGAAACAGAGCATTCATTTATAGCTCGGAGCACACCAGACCAACAGCAGAGAAATCACCGCCTAGATAGATGTGAAAAAACTGCTATTTCCCTCACTCTCCCCTGAATCATCTGTATAAACTCTCAAAGAAAGAGCAGAGGGGGTGGGGGGGTGGGGGATCTAACAGGAGCTCCTAAGAGGCCTGGCGCTGCAGCCCTTCCATCTCAGATTTACATTCATTGTAAAGATTTATGGGATACCTTCCCAGAATAAGTTGAAGCTGCAGGAATTTGGGGGAGAATTATTCAAAACAGTGATTATTTTTGGTTGCGATTATGCATGCACACCTGATCGGGGTGTCACCGCTGCCTCTTGTCCAGCAATGATGGAACGGACCAATTTTCTAACTTTTCACCCGCCTTGCATAAATGAAATTTACACACACACACACACACACACACACACACACACACACACACAGCAGTCCTCCTCTGTCACTTATTGGACTAAGACTAAGGGCCTGCATACATTAGAGAGCGAGGTAGGGACTTGGCTGTGGTGTGTTGGTGGGGAAATGGGCCAACACGCATTAAGATTTAACAAAGAGGAAGTGATGCGTTTGTCCCCGGTATGCTCTCCTGGTCGTCCGGGGTCCCCCCTTGCACCACAGCGGGGTCATTACCCCGGAACGCTTGAGAAGAATATTGGCGTATGTCTGTTCAGCTGTAACAAATGTGACACTGGGCCACAAAGGAATACACACTGTCTGAATCTAGACCAGGAGAAGAAAAAAAATATATGAAAGCCAACCACTCTTTTTTCACATTATGAGCTCATGCTTTTTTTCTCTCTCTTAGTATGAAGTGGAAGAGAGCTGGAGGAGTGTTATCCATTGTTTTTCATGTAGTCAGGCAGAGGGAACAGTAGAGCCACTGTAAGGTAATGTAGACTGTGCATATGCTGCTGTAAAGAACACCAAGCATTAAGAACATTTAGAAACTCAATCGCATGTACCTTCCAAATGGTTTTCTAATCCTACAGAACATTAAGAGTTAGAGCAGGCCTTGTTTATGTGACCTTTTGACAATTATAGAAAAGCTCTACTATTGATGTACGAAAACCAGTGTAGATATATGTGCTTGATTATTTGTTCCTCAGTTTGTAATTCTACAATAATTCAGTTGTTGCTATTAGAACCTCAGTCACATGGACCTTCCAAGTATATGTATAAGTATTGAAAGGATTGAACTAATTAAACTTTACAGCATTTTAAAGGGTTAGTTCACCCAAAAATGAAAATTCTGTCATTAAGTACTCACCCTCATGTCATTCCACACCCGTAAGACCTTCGTTCATCTTCAGAACACAAATTAAGATATTTTTGATGAAATCCGAGGGTATCTGATCCACACATAGGCAGCAACATCATTGCACCTTTTGACATCCAGAAAGGTAGTTAAAAACATGGTTAAAATAGTCAACGTGACTACAGTGGTTCAACCTTAATGTTATGACATGACGAAAATACTTTTTGAGCACAAAAACCAAACAAAAATAACAACTTTATTCAACAATTTGAACCTTTGTCATAAGTAGTGAACTCAGTCCAGGCTTCCTTGTTTACGTCCAAACGCCAACTCAGTATTGGCCGAAGCTGAACACGTGAGCAGCACAATGCATGCATGTGACGCTGACACAGGATCTGGCCAATAAGGAGCCGGCATTCGAACGTAAACAAGGAAGCCTGAACTGAGTTCACTATGTATGACAATGGTTCAAATTGTTGAATAAAGTCGTTATTTTTGTTTTGTTTTTACGCACAAAAAGTATTCTTGTCGTTTGCAGTGACGTTGCTACCTATGTGTGGATTAGATACCCTCGGATTTCATCAAAAATATCTTAATTTGTGTTCCAAAGATGAACAAAGGTCTTACGGGTGTGGAACAACATGAGGGTGAGTAATTAATGACAGAAATTTTCATTTCTGGGTGAACTAACCCTTTAATGTGATCATCACAGATAATGAAATTAGACGTGTTTCCTATTGGCATCATAGCACAAAAACAATATCCTCTGAAATATTTTTATTATACTTTTATATATAATTTAATTATTTATATTTTTGTTTTTGATTTTAAAGGCCTATAAATTATGAGTACTGATGCTGATGTCTTTCCATAACCTGGTTAATGTCAAACCTGTCAATCAAAGAAGGGGACAAGGGAAGAACAGTGATAGAGAGAGAAACAGAGAGTGTGTAAGAGAGAGAGAAAGGCCCCGTGGACTCTCCTCCAGATATTTATGGAATGCTGCCTCCATCTTGGGCCAGGCAGCTGGGGAGAGCAGGTGGGCTGTGCAGGTCAGTTCATTAACACACTCGCCCATACATACACACATACACACACACACACATACGCTCTCTCTCCCTCTCACTGTCTCTAAAACACTAACACATCTATTTTCATTTTGTCACTCTCTCTCCTGTGTTCTCTGCAGTCTGTACCCTATTTTACCAGAACCTCACAGTCTCTTTCTCACTCTCGTGTTAAATATAGTGTCTCAGTGTGATATCACTCTCTATGTTGCCAGTTTCTGCCGTGTTAATGTTACACTGTATGATTCAGGACAGCTTTAAGCTTACACTTTGAGCTTTAGATTATTTGGAATTTTGTGTCCGTCTGACGTCTTATGTCACAGGCCTTGTCATAACAGGTCTAAAGGCCTACACACCATGCTTTCTAGGATCTTTAGGCAAGCAGCATTGAGCAGTGCCAATTTATTATAAACTGATACCCATGATTCATAGTGAAGAATATAAGCATTTTCTTTTTGAACAATGGATGAAATCAGTTTTTAATTTTTTTTTTAGTATTTGAGTTTCTATTTTGATTTTGAATTTAATTTTGAAATTTGAAATTTGAATTGAAAGTCCAGTACGTGCCTGAGTTTTGGTAATATTGGATTCCATTATATCAGTAGTCTTATATTAGTCACTGTAACTATTGCTGAATCATAATGTTTGAAATATACAGTAGCCTAAAATGTTTTATCAGTTTTTGGTCATTTTCAGCTCAGTTTGAATGAAGTGCTAATCTAAAAAAGTTCTTTTCTGAAGGGCTCAAAGAATATATAACCCGGAAGTGCTGCCGCAGAGCATTTGTTTATAAACAGTTGTTTCCTGTATATGCAAGATAGGAATTTGCTTCCTTTTCCTGATGTTCTAATCCAGCACTGTATCCACCTGTGACCCAAGTATTTCTCCTCCATAAGCACCTCCATCCTGACATCCCGCCAGACGAAGTAAGACCAAAACACCCCTCCTTCCCATTCGCTGGGTGGGTAACGGAGAGAGAGAGAGGGAAATGGAGAGGGAGAGACAACATGCTTGTGTTGGTGCGGGTGTCACAGAGCTGTAATTGGTGGCGGTTTAAGGTGTAAACAGGGTGCCAGTTCAGTGCGTAATTGCCCCTGTTTGCTAGAGTGGAGGGAGAGAGAGGGACAGAGTGGAGGAGAGAGAGGGAGGGTCGGATGGAGGGGTGGGGGGGCAGCAGGCTGACAGTGTGAGACCTCCGCATGCTCCACTCAAATTGGAGTCACAGACGCCGAGAGGTGATGCTCTCCAAGTGATAGGCTCGTGAGAGAGAGATAGTGAAACTGTATGTATGACACCCTCAACCCATTTCACATCTCTGCCTTCTGTCCTGAAAAAACACAATTAAAGAAGTAGAGAGAGGGAGGCAGAGAGAGACTGGGAGCAAAAAACTCTGATAAACTCCCATCAACCTTCTTAATTTATATAAATTATTTACGTGAAAACCACCAAGTTTCTGTATATATACAAATTATTCAAATTATTATTATCATTATTATTCATATTAATATTCATATTATCATTATTTTTATTAGGAGTAGTAGACGTAGTATTTTAAAATAATAAATTAATTTTTATTTAATTTATTATAACTTAAGTATAATTCACCTATGATGTGATATAATGCAAAAATGAACTTGATCAGTATTGCATTATTTATATTTTCATCACGGCTCCACATCATCTGATATACACCATAGAGCTAAATGATTACCATATTCAAGTTTTAGGGTGTGTTCACACTTGTAGTTTGGTTGGAAAATGATCAATTATTCCTGTTTCGATTAGCTTTCACACTATCATTTTAACACTGAACCTACAGACAAAAAAAAAAAAAAACTTTTATGACGGATATTTTTGGTGGAACTTGCCGAACATCCAAATCAATGCTGTGTGCTGGGCTAAATGCTCTTGTTGTATGTATATGGTGGTATTTTTACCAGCTGAGAACTCACAGAGAACTTATGAAATGTGTAAAGGGTGGGAATTCCTCTGTCACACACAAACAGATCTGTGTGCAAGGATACAGCGTTTCCGCCGACTATACCAAAATGTAATGCAACGTAACAAAGATTAATAAATACTGTAAAAAAATATAATCCTTACTCCTAGCTAATACACTAAAGGGATAGTTCACCCAAAAATGAAAATTCTGTCATCATTCACTCACCCTCAAGTGGTTTCAAACCTGTATGAATTTCTTTCTTCCGCTGAACACAAAAGAAGATATTTTAAAGAATATGGGTAACCAAACAGTTGTTTGACCCCATTGAAAAAAATCTGTTTTCAACATTGATAATAATAATAAATGTTTTTTGAGCAGCAAATCAGCATATTAGAATGATTTCTGAAGGATCATGTGACTCTGAAGACTGGAGTAATGATGCTGAAAATTCAGCTTTGCCATCACAGGAATAAATTGAATTTTAAAATGTATTCAAATAAAAAAGTTATTTTAATTGTAAAAATATTTCACAATATTACTGTTTTTATTTTATTTTGTATCAAATAAATGAATAAACAATGCCTTGATGAGCAGAAGAGACTTCTTTTAAAAACATAAAAAAATCTTACAGATCTAAAACTTTTACAACGGTAGTGTATATACTGCTGTTACTGTATTTTTTATCAAATAATTGCAGTCTTTGTAAGCATAAAAAACTTATTTCAAAAACACAAAATAAGTTTTGAACAGTATATGACTGAACTAATTTTAACTTGAGCGCTGCGTTTTTAGAACGGCGTGTCATGCTTGAGACGCTGCAAAAGACGCAAGCGCAACGGTCATACACGTCCGTCTAGCACGTTTACGTAGAAAAAACAATGGAAAAGTAGCGCACTGGAATGGAAAAACGTTTTCTGTGTGAACGGCCCCTTAAAGACACTAAATCAATTATCCAGAGGAAGGTGCCAGGCTGCATGACCCTTCTTAAACATGTGTCCAGGCCTGAGGAGAGAGTCCAGCAGGGGCTAAGCATCTCACCCTAAGCACTGGGCCCTGCATTAGTGACAATACATATTACAGTCCTGTCCATCTCCTTCAGCCTGCCAGCACCACTTGCAACTGCCAGTCTAGCATGCTGATGACTTTACTCAATGTGACAGGCCAAAGGGCCTCAGCCTTTCCATCCCTGCAAATAACACACGCCCACCTTTCCCTTTTGTGCGGGGTCCAAAATTAACTTTGTATCTGCCAATAGCAGATGAATTCAGAAAATCTTATCAACTGATCCTTAAAGAGCTCCAAAACCTCTTTTGGTTACACTTCACAGTAAGGTGCAGTTTGTTAACATTTCAGTCATTTAATGTATGATGAACAAACAATAAATAAAATTAATGCTATTTTTAACATATACTAACATTTCAAGATATCAACAGTTAATTTGACAATATTATATATCTATTTACAGTATAAATTAATATTAACCTACATTTATAAATAAACATCATGTATATATTAATATTAATTTCATCTTTCTAATATGTATCATTTTAAGCTGTGTAAATTAGTTTTAGTGCATGTTAACATACATTTTATGTATTAATATTGTATTTTTGTATTTATTTATGAATTAATATTAACATATCAACAACTTATAATGTATGAATTAATTTTTACCTAGATAAATGTTGTAAAAATATCATTTTTAGTTCATTATACCTAATGCATTAACTACTGAGTGTCACCAATATTTATTACTCTATTTTACTGTATTTACTATATATATGTTATTTATATTTATATATTTATTATATTATTTGTTTTTCTTGCATATGTCCATAAAAAAATGCAGTCATTTTAGATAAACTAGAGACAGTAAACTTCCTAGATGGTAAATTTTCCATTCAGAAGTTGTTAGAAGATGTGTGTTGTGTCAGCCATTTAACGGGCTTACTTCTTTACAAGCAGACAAAAGATCAGCATCTTCAAAGATCAGAGGAAAACACAAACACGTCCATCATGAGACAGTCAGTTTAGTAGAACGCTATTGTGTCTTTGATTGGCTAACATCACAAAACAGCGAGGGTCAGGCTGTCTTGTTTGTTTTTGTTGCAGCTCCTAATAAAGTTAGCAGAGAAATGACCAAATGATCTGTGTGTTCATTTTGGACTCTGCATATGTTTATGCCCCGACGGAGACCCAAGAACAACCACAACCATTGGTTGCAATAGTAAAACACTATGGTGGACAGTACGCAGCCCTGCTGTCTGTCTCCTGCTCTGCCCCAGTATGCCACAACAGCCTCAGGCCTGACTTATCCACCCTCTGAATTATGCATCCTCTCCGGAAATGAGGAACAAAGTTATGGCTAGAGGGGATTCATCATGAACATGCCTCTCTCTCTTGCATCGGGTATTTTTTTCCCCTCTTCCTTGCAATTTTCATCAGGCTTCATCGTGTTTGAAGGGAAACATGTTAGGATCAGCCAGCCTGCTCTTGTGCTGCTTCCTTTTGCCTGCATTATTTAGCAAACAAACTCCAAATGCCATTCGGCTCTCTGTTGCAGTCGCACGACCACTCGGCCTGTTTGTCTTTCTCTCTCTCTCTCTCTGTCTCTTAGGTTCCTCAAGAGTCTTTCTTGCTCTCCTTCAGCCTTCGGTGTTGTCTGATAATGCAGAGTCTGACTTTTTTTTTTTATTTCTCACTATCTGTCTGCTCCCACACTCCCACACATTTAGACTTGAATGAGTGTGTATGTGTGTGTTTGGTCTATATTAGGTTGTCCCTGACATCCTCTGGTCTCATCATTCCCTATAATGCAAGCGCTGATACATTGGCCTGAGTCAAAGTCACAAGTCAATAAATCCATTCCTTCTCCTCTCTCTAACACACACACACACACATCTCAGAGTCTGAGCTTTTCTGGGCCCAGCCACAAAGTCCGGCAGTCTATCACAGCAAGGTCATACGGTGTCGAAAGTGAAGAAGGAAGAAAAAAACTTTAACTGTAGAGAGGAGAGGAAAAGTATGTATAAATGTGTCAGTCCTCTTGCTATTTGCTCACCTTCAGCGAAGCACTGCCATTCAGTCCAACTCAATTTCAGTTCCAATTAAAAACAGCCCAAACAGAACTGTGCATACTGCGGCAGGTCGGCAAAAGGTGTGCAGTTACAGATCTGACTATTTTCCAGCTGACTGACTGACCCGTTGGGGGACAAAAGTGACGTTGAACTGGCCTGTTGTGTCTTAGACTCATGCAAAAGGGGATTTTTTTTCTTTCCATAAATCACACCTATACAATTAAAATATTTTTTGCCGATATGGGTGGGTGGGCACTACCACTATATGGTGGGTGAAGGTGATTTTGAGCAGAAGGTGGAGGTTTTTATCAACTTCTGTGAATGTCTTCCTAAACTCCACACCAGACCGGGACTTAATATTCTGGAAGAGTCGTAAATCTTCTCTTCTGTGTCGGGGATGCAGCCACAAAGTCAAATTTGCATTGGCAAATGGGAAAATAGCGTACAGTTATTTGTTAATCTGATCTTTGTTTATCCAATACTCTTGTAATCCACTTTTAATTAAATATCCCCCCAAATATGTGTGAGCAGCAGTTTGACTTTGTCTGTGCTCACGCTGCCAGGATTCACAGGCTTCGCTCCAGTGAGGAGCTGCCCCAGTCTCTCACTAACTCTTTATCACTTACACATAAGTACTCTCTCTCTCACACACACACACACACACACACACACACACATATAAGTATGGGGTTCAAAAGTCAGAGACATCTAGTGCAAATGCTGTTGTTTTGATTTTCTTTTCTAGGTTAATTCAATTTTTTTATTGCAAATTGTTTTTTCAGCATAATAGTATGAGTGAAAGAATGCAAATGAAACATGGATTTCTTTGAACTTTATTTTGAGCTGCATGAACTCCTGTAAAACCCGAAAATCAAATTCTCCAGCATAATTTAAGAATGATCCAAAGAGCATCTTGTGCTTCAGAGGATGCAAGAATATCTGTCTCTTTATAAAGAGTCACATGATCAGGGTCACAAAATTACGTTTATTTAGTGACCTGAAAGTAGTGCATAGTTTTAAATATTTATAATATAATATAATATAATATAATATAATGATTTGGTCCTCAGGAAACATTTCTTATTATTATCAAAGTTAAAAACAGTTGTGCTGCATAATATTTTTGTGGAAACTGATAATTTTTTTTTTTTTTTCCTTTCCAGATTCTCTAGTGAATAGAAAGTTCAAAAGAACAGCAATTATTTGAAATAGATTTTTTTTTTTTTTTTTTTTTTTTTTTAACATTACAATGTAAAAAAATTCCACTTATTTCAACTTAAAAAGTTCAGTTGCTGCCTTAAATTTTTAAGTATAATCAACTTGGTTATAAGTGACTTAAAAAATCGAATTGAATCTCATAAAACGTATTTTTTTAAAAAAAGTTAAAAATGCTTAACTTATTTTCTTGAGTTGCCATGACTTACTGATCATATCATTTTTTTTTTATAGTGTATAAATGTTTTCTAGTGTCATTTTTGATCAATGCATCTTTGCTGAAAAAAAGATCAATTTCTTTCAAAAAATGGTAATGGTAAAATAATGGTTGTGTGTGTGTATATATATATATATATATATATATATATATATATATACATGCACGCACACACACACACACACACACACACACAAAATGTTGCGCTTTAATGTTTTATGGGGACTTTCCATAGACATAATGATTTATATACTGAACAAACTCTATAACCTTAACCCTATTCCTAAACACAACCCTCAAAAAAAAAAACGTTCTTTTTACATTTTTCAAAAAACATAATTTAGTATGTTTTATAAGCTCAAAGGTTAAAGATTTTTCTGGTATTGCCAGAACATTTTGTCCCCACAACGTATGGAATACATAAACCACACACCCACACCTGGGCCAACTGTCCTACCCACTGACCCAGCCCCCAGGGGTCAGATACAAACAATATACATCTCACTTCCTCTCTCTCGTTTTTTCTGTCTCTCACACAAATGCACAGACAATCATAGGCAGCAATGAGGAAAGTTGATGCAGGGGTTTGACAGACGGAAGGCAGATGGTCTGGTTATTTTGTCACTCTGCCTGAAATGAGCAGGTTATGTGACCACAGACTACGCTCAATGCATTGTCTGGGAGATTTTTTTTTACATATATATTCTATTCCCCTGTACAATATGCCTATATAATGTCTTTTAAATATACAGCAAATGGCATCATGTTTTGATGGCAAGGACAGATAGCACAGAGGCAGGCAATTTCTTTTTCCAGTTTTCAGATAGGTTACAGTTGGAATGGAATGCAGTTAATAATATTACCATGAATGTAGCAGTCAATGCGACAAATAATGCAGCTGACACAAACTCTTCTCACATTAACACTAACAAAGTGTGAAGTGTAAAAAGAGACAGGGCTATTATTGTGTGAGGATCAGTGCATTAGAGGTTACAAAGGAGTATCCATGACCCCAAACTATCTAAATAACACTATTTACAGCTGTTGTGAGCTGTAACTCAATAAGACCATTGACATTATTATTTACACCAGCTATTGTAGTCGGATGTTAACTGTTGTGTCGAGCCGGAGTGTAACAATTCTGGTTGGTCAATTCGATTAAGTTCCCTTTTGAGAACTAATTTCATAAACATGTCCAATATATTGAATATGGAAACTAAGTGGAAGAAAAATACGAAAGCGGTATGAGGTGATGTCCAAAAAAAAGAAGGATGAAAAATGATAGAGAGAAAAAAGGAGAGAGGATGCATAATGTGAACTGAAACAGGATCCGAAATGAATGTCACATTCATCATTTTTAATTAAACAAACAAACAGCAGGCACCTCACAGCCTAACAACATTTCTGAGCTGAGAAGACACTAAAATGATAGCCATAATTACAAACAGTCCGACACACACTTCAGAGGCACAGAAGTTCAGAAGGTAAACAAGCATCTCTATTTTTTTGTTTTGATTGTGTTTTTCCCCTATGTTT
The DNA here is from genome assembly GCF_019924925.1 of Ctenopharyngodon idella. Classification (NCBI taxonomy): domain Eukaryota; kingdom Metazoa; phylum Chordata; class Actinopteri; order Cypriniformes; family Xenocyprididae; genus Ctenopharyngodon; species Ctenopharyngodon idella. The sequence goes on along the minus strand of NC_067232.1, from coordinate 10,071,856 downwards.
TATTCTCTTCTTTTGTATTTTGTTGTGTCCTTATTGTTTTGTTCCATCCTTTTTGTTTTGTTCTTGTCATTTACTGTATGAGTTTAAAAGAAGGAAATGATAGAATGACATTTTCTAAAGTCCAGCATAAAACAAAACACAAATGTAAATAAAGCTGTGTGGCATTTTTTCTGCTGCTAATGTGTTTTATTTGAAGCTTTTAGTTTGTTTGTTAGTTCGTTTGCTTGTTTGTTTGCGTTTCAGAACCGTACAAAGCTTTATCAGAGTGGAACGTAACTTACAGACTTTCACACATCGTTAGTTTTATGGTAGCAGGGCCGGGATAAAAGTGAGCCATTTGAAAACACCTCCACCAAACGGCAATCTTTCAGTGTGAAGTATTAAACAATGATTTAATAGAGGCGTTTGCCTCCACGCTCTCATTATCTGACTATTAACTGCAATGGACTGTGTGCAGCGCTTCAAATTTTATATTGTGCTAATGTGCTGAGCACACAGACGAAGAGCCTAATTTAGTCACTCCCTGCTCCCAGACAATAGGAAAAATAAGGCTTAATCTCCTCCTAGTGTTTCTATACTAAAACTGCTTTTGTCTTTGACACTCCTGGACGTGTTTGAAATGGGTATTGTTGGTGGGCTTGTACGGCGCATTTATCCAAATGGGATGTGACACACTAATATTGCTCTAATTACATTATAAATAGACATACATGTATATCGCTCATTAATAAATAAAGATGCACTTTTTTATTAATGAAGTGGAAAATGCTGTATGGTAAAACATCAATCATTTACCGTAAGCAGGGGTGGCAGGGAGTGCAGTTGATCCGGTGCTAAAATTAGACATCAAACAGCACGGTGAGCATTAATGTACATTTTATATAAGCAATCGTAAAGCACTTGATTTGTAATTTATGTGAAATGTCTACTAAAAAGAGAGAGAGAGAGAGAAAGACTGGCAGAGAAAAGATGCTGCAAATCTGCATATTAATTAGTTCCTGTGAATCTGCCTGATTGCTGCCACAATTAAAATGCCGGCAGAGGAGCGGCCCCTTACCCACCATGTGTTAGAGTGGGAAAAAGAGAGAGAACAGAAAGGAGAGTGACAGAACAGGAGGGGAGGAAGGTTTTTTTTTTTTTTCTTATTGATTTGAAAGTAATTAGCAGGCTTCCTTGAAGATGTCTGAGTCTACTTATTGCTGAGGGTCTTAACTGTACCCGACTGTAAAACTTCCCCTTTGACCTCACTCACGCACACACACAACTGGATTAAATTTCATAAAGTTAATTCTTGCTATCTTTTTTGTTTGTTTGTTTGTTTTGGTGAATTTTAATAGCACATTCTATCCAGAAACATTTGACTTTTGTTATTTGCTTATATCAGAGCAAAAGACATAGGTAAGGATGTTAATAACCTCCATTAGGGACAAGATTGATAGAAAGAATGTGTGTGAGACAGAGAGGAAAAGAACAACAGAGAATGGACAGAGGCCTGGAGAAAAGGCCCTGGGGGTCCAGCGGGCCTTTCTGGGAAAAGAAACATGAGAGATAGAGATAAGAAGAGAGATGAATGGCTGGAGAAGGAAAGCTGTGAGATCAAGGCCAGGCCAGAAGCTCCGTCTGACTTTGTGTCCTTGGTGCAAGAATACTATATGTGTGAGTGTGTGTGTATGTATATGTTACCTACAGATGTTTTCTGGGCAGTGTTTTGGCCATGGCCAGCCTAATAGTATTTATTTCCTATTTCACTATTTATCAGACAAAATTACATACAATGAAGTTAGTTGACAATATATTTATTATGCTGCAAAACAGAAGTGACTGATGATTCAGATGAATCAGTGAATCTTTTTAAATGATTAAAATGAATTATTAGAATAAAGCCACTTGCTAAATTGACTTGGACAAAACAAAAAAATAACGACTTTATTTAGCAATTTGAACTGTTGTCATACTCAGTTGACGTAGTGAACGCAGTGCAGGCTTCCGTGTTCTACGTCCGAACGCCGGCTCAGTATTGACCGGCACGTCGCATGCGTGTGATGCGGACTCAGGAGCCGGCCAATACTGAGCCGACATTCTGACATAGAACCTGGAAGCGCTGCAACGTAAAGTATAGCAGAATGACACGGGAGAGATGAATTTGTTGAATAAAGTTGTTATTTTTGTTTTTTGTTTTTGTTTTGCACACAAAAAGTATTCTCGTCGCTTCATAATATTAAGGTTGAACCACTGTAGTCACGTTGACTATTTTAACGATGTTTTTACTACTTTTCTGGACCTTGAATATGGTAATTTTGTTGCTTTCAATGGAGGATAAAAAAACTTCTCGGACTTCATCAAAATATCTTAATTTATGTTCCAAAGATAAACGAAGGTCTCACAGGTGTGGAAAGACATGAGGGTGAGAAATTAATAACAGAATACAGACTTTTTTTGGGTGAACAGAATTTTTGGGTGAACTAACCCTTAAAAAATGGCAACATTGTAGGGGAATTGGCTTTATTTTAGGTGATGCAGTTTTTTTTTTAACAGGAATCTGCATATGTGAGAGAGGAAGTGGAGGTGTTTTTGTTTCTAATGCAGCCCAGTCCCTCACCAGTCCACTCTAAAAGGAAACGTGGATGCTTCGATCGATTGGAGTGAGAGGTCACTGTCTACCTCCGCTGGCCGCATAATCTGTGTGCAGATAAGTGTTGTTTATTTGCCTAAATATGGAGAGTTAATTTGATTAGGGCAAGAATGCAGCAACCCTCCCCAGGCCAGCGTACCTCAGAAGGGCAGAATGTGTCCGGGATGCGTGGGCTAATCTAATTAAACTCTGCCGGAGTGAGCTTCCTCAGCCGGCCCATGTTACAGATGACCAATGGACAATTGACAGTATGTATTTACCAGCAATGCAATTTTAACCATAGATAAAGAACACACACGCACACAGTCTGTCATTAAGTACTATATTCATGCCATTATTGACTCTAGCTGCAGTAGGAAGTTGTACAGCCTGCACTGACCAGACAGTCTCGGAGAAGAGGCGTTTGTGAGCAGTATTGAATTAGCATGCAACATTTGCTTCGGTGCCGTGTAGCATTGCTCTCAGGTCAGTGCAGTCGGCTCACACGCGCACTTCCCCCGTCTGACGAGGTTCATTACCGATGGCTCCCAGGAACGACCTGATTTCGGCTCCTTCACACTTTTAGGACGGCACTTTGTTCAATTGCCCTACATGGGAACTTTCCGTAATGGGGCCAGTTGATTATATTACTTTGGTTATTTTACTTAATGCCCAAAACAGGAGATAAATTTAAAAATCTAGGGCAACTAATCATGCTCCGTTTTTTTTCCCCTCCTCTTCCTTATCTTTATGTATCTATTTCTTCTGTTATACACTCTTTTTTTTCCCTGTCTCTGGTATCCGGAGGAAATCTCTTGATTTGACCATTGACACACTTAAATTCATTTCCTCCCTCCTTTTCTTTTGCTTTCTGAGATGGGCCTGTGATTGTTTTTTAACCCTATTATTCACAATAATCTTGTTCCCTTCAGATACAGCAGTGTGTTGTTCAGACACAGCTGTGATGTGGGCCGAGACGGCGAAAAAGAGGAAAGAATAACCCGGGGGTCGCGTTCGCTGGCCTTAAATTACATTTCTCAACATGACAGAAACAGAAGTTGTGTGAAATGATTGTTTCACTCTGGATTTGCGCTGGGTGTTAAAGTGTCCCTGAGCCTCGTGTTGCCAGCGCGTGTTAGGAGTGTTGCATTCGCCTCTGTAGAGCTGAACCCCCACAGGTAAAACTCACATTGCTTCCCTCTGGAAGGACATAACAACGCTTGCTTACATATCCCTTCACATCCACGCTCACATGTACAAACCAGTGTTGAGAAGTAACTTGATACTGCTTATATGTGAAATATATATATATATGCCATATTTTTAGCTCAGTTGTATTCAGTGTAGTTTTTCAGTCATGAACTAGTGTAGAGCTACAATACACTACAGCATTGTATTTTCATCACGTTATTTATTTATTATTTTATATATTTATTTTATTTTTTTGCAGTTTTAAATTTGGGCAAACAGTGGCAATAAGTGAAAACCCTGTACTCTCTCTCTCATTTGTAGCCTTGAGAAATCTGATTCATTTTAGTGAATTGTTAGTTAGCAGAATATTAACCAATTCACTGGTCAGATATATGATTGTCTTTTTTGGTGTTATTATAGATATATATTCACAAGGAGTGCTTGAACTGATCAAATGTATACCTTAAATGCAAGTAACTCGCTTTGGAAATACCCAGATATATACATATATGGTTTGTTTCAATTTTATGAAGCCCCTAAAGTGACATTTGCATGCATACAACATTTTCGCTAATGCACAAGAAACTTTGAAGATATACGTTAGTAGAAATGTTAAAGGGAGCATGCAAACATTTTTCTCTGAGCACTTTTTTCTCTCTCTCGTAGAAGAGACATGTGCAAGAAGTACATGTGCAACACTTTTCTCATCTGTAAATGTCAATTTAGGGGCTCCATAGTATTTACTGTAGATGTTTTTGTTCTAGATAAATGCTGTAATTGCAGAATTAAATAGTATAATCTAGTCAGTATACAGTATATTGCAACTTTTTGTTAGTAATGTTTAGTGTTGCTAACTTTATTTATGTTTTTGAATAGTAGCTTGACTGTAGTTGAATTACTTAGTTTGTTTGCAGTTATTTTTTAATGTATCTCCTCAGATACAGTGTTTCTGTTTACTGCAAAGCAGCGTTTTTTGCCTTCTGTCCTGTCTGTGTGATAGACTAGCAGAGAAACTCTAAAGCATTTTATGCTGTTCTCTATACTATTTAAACTCTATATCGATTGTTTTCACGTAGTAGGGCTATTGATTTTTGCATAGTCAATTATTTAGAGTGAAGAAGTTATTTATAAGTCTGCTTAGCCTCTTTTCACGCCTCCTATCTCACTTTTTTTTCCTTCTAACTCTCTGTTTTAAAGCAGCAATCTGGTTTTCATTAACGGGTCTCGGGGCTGATGGCTGGAAATGCATTTCTCAAAGCCATCTGTGCCAGTGGTCTTTGTTCCTGACCGGCGGTCTGGTGATCGCAGTAAAAAGAAAAAAAGCAGTATTTACCGCAGTAAAGAGAGAGCCGTCTTCATCAGCTGCAGCCCTGCCACTGCCAGCCATCAGCTCGAACTTCTCACGCAACATGATTTGGTGGATTTGTCTTAATCGATTTTCCCTGGCTGCACATCAGACCGCCGTCTGGCCCGTGCCAGTCCTGCCCTCACCACACACAGCAAACGCCACCCGTAAAGAGCGAAGCAACGTTGTGGCGAGCGCATGTCTGTGCACTCTGCGGTTCTACACGTGTCAAAAAGGCCCAGGCCAGACCAGGAGAATGAAAGCACTCTCTCTCTCTCTTTGCCTTCTCTCACTTCCTCTCTTGATCCCTATCTTACTCTTCATCTTTTCTTTCTTTCTGTTTCCACGGCGTGTCTAGTGTTGGCGTGGAGAGCTTGGGGCTCAGGACCATGCCAGATAAAATCTGGCTGGCTGAGGGGAGGAGAGGAGAGGACTTTGGCTAAACTGGCAGGAAGATCACAGGCTGGAAGGAGCCCACGTTCTGCACATATTCCCTAATAAGTAATTCATCTGAAGAGGCCGCATGATCAAGAGCCCAGGGGCTTTCACCCCGCTGTTTCCAGAGCAGCATGCCCCCTGTCTGTCTCTCGGCCTGTCTCGCTGCTGTGAGCTCCTCTGCCTTCCTTATTGTGCCTCTGCTCAGATCTCTTTGGATGTCAGTCTCCGCTGACCTGTGCCGGGTTCTGTCCCATGGTGCTTCGACAGCAGCCACTCTCATCAACATGCATGCAAAGGGTTGGGGCATAAACCAGCTCAGGACATGTCTTTCGCACTATGTTGCGAGTCCCACAATGTGGTTTTTGGCTGTATGAGGCGATGAACCCAAAAATACAGCGCAGGCTAAATTTGAGAGGGTCAGCCGTGCATGTCTGTGCATGCCGCTTGCTTTTTCAAGTAGAGACGCGTATGAGAGATTGAATATGCTAAGAATCTGGTCTGTTTACCTTGTTGCTATCATCAGCGTTGTCTAGAATTTAAAAAAGCTGTAACTAGACACAAACTTAAGCCTAAAATCTTCACTATGAAATCTTCTGTTAACCTCACAAAAGTCTGAATTCTGAGCATCATTACTTCAGTATTCAGTGTCACATGATCCTTCAGAAATCATTCTAATATGCTGATAAACTGTGAAACATTTTATTCATGATTATTTGATGAAATAAAAAAATAAAAAATAAAAAACACTTTTTTGTAACAATGTTAAATTATTTACACTTTTGATGAATATAGTTCACCCAAAAAATGAAAATTCTGTCATCAGTTTTAACTGGTTTTGTCTAAATAATTAATATTAGTGTGGTCCAAAACAACAATGGACTGACTTTCATTGTATGGACAAAAAACACACCACAACAAAATATCTTCTTTTGTGTTCCACAGAAGAAAGTAAGTCAGGTTTGAAACATGATGACAGAATTATTCCTTCAACTAGACCATGTTTAAACCAGATATGATGCAATAAAGTGACATTTTGTCACTTTTTATCTCTGTGGCGTCACGCTGGGTAGCCCTGCCTACATTGAAATCTGAATAAAAAGTATCACTGAAACTGGACAGAAGGATCGCTCCTCATGTATCTTGAACATCAAACATGGATGCAGGGACTGTTTGTGGAAGTTTAAAATCAGATAATACTGTATGTGACAAATCCAGTTTCACAAGGAAAACCATAAAAAGCAGGTTGTCTGGTAAACTATTCTGATTATGTTTCGTGATTGATTGTGTTATTCTCATTTTTGAAATTTTAGCAATCTTGTTTAGATATTTTTAACTGGGAAAAAAGACTCTGTAAGTAAAATTCTCTGTAAGTTATTTTGTACAGAAGTAAATGAAAATGTCTCCTGGCAAAATAAAACTCTGATAACAAGAAACCCTTTGGCCGTAAGAGCAGGTCATAGATAGAGTTACATATGGGCCTGAATCCTCCCCACGAATATATTGTGGCCAGCTATTTAATTCAGCTGCTCAGAACGCACACTGTAACTCCACACTGGACCGCCTGACACTTTCCACATAACTTCAACATCCCTGGTCACCCCTCATTATTACCCAACAGCCCTTTATCCCCTGGCTCTGGAGAGAGAAAAACAAATCCACTGCAGGGAAAAAGTGAAAAATGAACCTTGCTGCAGGAGGAGATCACACTTTGAATGTCTTTCATTCTGTTCCAGCTCCGATTGCTTGTGTGGAGCTGGTTTTTCCTGGCTACTGTCACGTTAGAGAGGTTAAATTGGAGGTGGCAGTGCCCACTGACTCCAAGACTTGATGTGGTGAGGTGGCTCTCACTCAGGGGCTAAAGTTACTCCCACGGCCCCTGCAGCCCTGCCGCAAAATCCACTCCGCCACACGTGTGAAAGCAAGGCCGGGATTCGCGTAGGCTTACAGTTAGGAGGTGTGGAAAAGGTCTAAACGCTCCTTGTGGCTGATCAAAAAGGAGGTAGGAGGCGAGAGTAGCCGGCAAGGGAAAGAGAATCCAAGCCGCCGGTTAGCATTTCATGTCCAAACATTTGAGCTGTGCTGTTGGCTGTGCCCAGGCCTGGTCGCTGGAGCTCTCGAGGTGTAGAGAGAAAGACTGTGAGGGAGGAGAAAAGATGTGTGGAGGTCAAAGGGATGGAGAGAATATGGGAGAGCTGTGGAGCATGTTTGTTGTTATAAAAATGACTGAATCTGAAAAGGAGAAAGAACTCTCAAAAAAAAGTTAAATTGAGAAAAATATTTCTACGCAATTAAATTAGACCTTTACAAAAAATGTTTAAAGGGGTGGTTGATTATGATATCACTTTTTTTTTAAATTTTAGTTAGTGTGTAATGTTGCTGTTAGAACATAAACAACATCCGCAAAGTTACAATGCTCAAAGTTCAATGCAAAGGGAGAGATTTTCTTTTAAAGAATTTTCTGTTTAAAGTCTACAGCAAGTAGCCGGTAGGGACTACACCGAGCTTCTTCCTGGGTTAGTGACATCACTAACCCTAAAATATACATAAACCCTGCCCCCGAGAACACTCAACAAAGAGGGCGAGGCTATGTTGGGCTGCTTTAGAGTTGTTGTAGTAGAGTGTTGTTGTCATGCTGTCATTTTACGCCGGACTGCTTCACAAACGAGGGTCAATTCAACACTGGATTTGTACAAAAGATTAACATGACGGCTGTTAAAGCTCCGCCCTCTTTTGGAAAGCGGGCCAGGAGCAGCAGCTCATTTGCATTTAAAGGGACACACAAAAATGGCGTGTTTTTGCTCCTACCCAGTAGGGGCAAATTTGACAAGCTATGATAAATGATCTGTGGGGTATTTTGAGCTGAAACTTCAGACACATTCTGGGGACACCAGAGACTTATATTACATCTTGTAAAAGGAGTATTATTAGTTATTAGGTCCCCTTTAAATGAATTTGTTCTAGTTATCTTGTTGTATGAATAAAGGTGATGTGAATGGATGGATGGATGGATGGATGGATGGAATTAATTTGTTCTGGTTGTGCTTGTTGTATGAATAAAGGTGGGTAGGTAGACAGATGGACAGACAGATAGATACATAGATGGATGGATGGATGGAATTTGTTCTAGTTGTCCTTGTATGAATAAAAGCAGATGCAAAACAGATGGACAGACAGGTAGATAGGTAGAAAGGTAGATAGATAGAGGTATAGTGATGGATTGCCAGACTTTTTTTTTTTTTTTTTTCTTTGGTCTGTGTATAGACAATAATGTCAATGATTACTGCTTAAGTTGATGTCTGACATTATAGTAAATTAATTTCAGTAATATTAAGTTGTGATGAAATGCTGAATTATGTTTGGTGCCATTTTTCTGAATGATAAAACAATGAAGTGGCCTTGTATGCCTGCTGGAATGAAACATAAAGCAAGTTGCCAGCCAGGAAAGAAAGCTCAGACATAGAGATGAAAAAAATCGAAGCAGGAGAGTTCTGTCCACTTTCTGCTCCAGAAAACGTTTGTCCAAGTGTGGATGGGTTTTGACTTGCACTGTCTGTTAAAATGGATTTGTCCCTCAGTGGCCACAGGCTAGACTTACTCCCAAACAGCCGAGAATAAGAGAGAAGGCAGCTGTGTGTGAATTAATAAGCCTAATGTTGACTGGCACAGCGTGGGTGCCTGAAGACGTGCAGCAACGGCCCAGTCCTAATGAAGCCCAACTGGGGCACGGCACCTTCTTCTCTTATCCTGACACTAAGCACAAAAGACAAACATCTTTCTGACAGAGAGCCATAACCTTGGAGAGAGAAAGAGGGAGAGAGAGAGAGAGAGAGAGAGACAGAGCATAGGAATCTCACACAAGAGTCTTGCTATATCAACAGCGGGCATAGAAAGTGGAAGAGGTAAAGAAAGGAGGGAGGGACGCTGAAGGTGTCTGACTCTAGGATACCTTCACAGCTGCGCTTCTAAATCGGGTCAACATCTAATGGGCAAATGCATTTCCTCAGGTGACATAAGAGCATTGGGCTGTCTCGTTTTTTATTCTCTCCTGCTTTGGCCCTTTATTTTGAATGTCTCTTTTTATTCCATCACTTAAGACCATGAAATACTGTACATTTCCATTATTTAATTGTGACTGGCTGTTTGAATGTTCTCCAAAATAAAAATCAAGGCTTTTTTTTTTTTTTTTGGTTTTTTACTCTCTTTTTTGATTACAGAACTGCCTGTCAAACACCTTTAGATGAATGCATTGGTTTGTCAAGGCATTTCTCCATTGTCCCTTTTCCTAGCAGGAAGCCCTTACTGTCCAAAAATTCTCACAGACGGCTTTTGTGCTTCCATCTCTCCACATTGTTCTCTTATTGATCTCCACATGGCATGCTATAAATCTGCCTTGAGTAAGAAGGCCAAGGTTCCACAGTAAGTGCTGCGCCTATGGAGATCTCTAAAATAGGACAAAGGGAAGGGTGCTATCTGGCTAGCTCAGCTCCTTTTGGTAGAAAGTGTCATGACCTTTGTCTAAGTGTATAAAGGCACTCAAAACAAATGTAGAAGACCTTGTTCTTTAGCCGCGCTTCCACCGCAGGAACTTTCCCCAGGAACTAGGGACTTTGGTAAAAATTTCCCACTCAGAAAGTCCCTGCTCGCTAGGTAGTACTTTTTCAAAATTTAGGAACTTTCGGGGGTGGGACTTGGCCCCTGAACATGCTGATTGGTTGAGTTCACGCAGCATTTTGATTGGTTGATTCCATGCAGCATTTTACTTCAACCACAATTTTTAAAAGTCTGTTGCGGTTAGTGCATTAAGAGTTGTTTGCTATTCGAATCAGCAATGGAGTTTCAAAAATTCGACCGATGGACTGATGACGAGGTTCAGGCTTTATTAAGCTTATATGTGCAGGAACTGGAAAGTTGCGCGCAGTCCTACGTCACCGGACTAATTTGCCTAATCTTCACGGTACTTTAGACCGCGATGGAAACGCAGACAGCAGTAGGTCTGGGGGAAAAAAGTTCCTTGGACAAATTGTTCCAGGTAATTTCGGTGGAAAAGCAGCTTTTGAGTTTTAACTGCATTGTGTTGCTTGGCAATGGATGGAGTTGCATCCATGTGTTACTACACTCCCATGTGGCCGGTATCTGGACTGACTCCATCACTACTGCTTAATCAGCGTCCGCAGCCGCACTGACAGCCTCTCTCACCTTGCCCATCCAGAGCATCGAGGGGTGTGTGCGTTTCAGCAGCACCTGCTCACAGGTGACGTGACTGTCAGTGGCACCATCCGTGTCACAATGGCTGTGTCAGTGTGCGTGCGGACACCGCTGTTGTGTGTGGACGTGTGAGATCACCTGTTTGACAAGGCTTGTCAGTGTACATCCTGCCCCCATTCAGTCACTGTCAGGGTAGGGCACCTGCAGTTGCTGTCTCTTTTTATCAAAAGTGGTCCCGTATCCTGTGTCACAGACTGAGAGTGGCTAAACAAATAACACGGATTATTAACAACCCCACATATGTCGCCGTGAGGAACCTGGAACCATGGCGGGGGACGGTTTTAGGATAAACTCCACCAAAATCATTTTTTATTCTGAATTTTTGTGTTCCAGCCATTCAGTAAGAGAAAAAAAGTAATAAAAATAAAATATTTTAATAAATATTTTAATATTTCTAAATAGATAAATGTTTCATTCCGGATTGAATCACTGTTTTTTTTTTTTTTAACTAATTAGTTGAATGAATCAATGAATCAATGATTCAGTGACTCACTCCTGAAGACTCAGTCTTTTTTTTTTTTTTTATTCCTAAGGAATGGCTGCATCTGAAATCACATACTTTCCTTCTATATAGTAGGTGAAAAACCAGTATGTGATAAAAGAAGTATGTCTGAATTCAGTATTCATAAAAGAGTAAGCAAAAATTACCTGCATAACCTACTACTTCCAGAAAGATTCTGCAGTATGCATACGATGGACACTTTACAATCCCATGAAGCCACGGGAGAAGATTTGTTAATGGCAGTAAAGTGATGCGACGCAATTGGCACAGGTAGGTCACATGACAATGACAGCATGGCGAATGTAGTATTTCAGATTACATTCATACTACACACAATTATACTATATAGAACATACTTTTTTAGCGGTCATGAAGAAATTACTTATTCAAAATAAGTACCTACTCAAGAGAGTATGCGATTTCGGATGCAGCCAATAATTACTTTGAACGAATTGTTATAATAAATGAATTATTCAATGACTCGCTCATAAAAAGTCACTTACTGCCACCTACTGGTGTAACTGTGTAACCTTCAGAATTATGCAACTTTGCATAAGATAAATGTTTAATTAAATGATGCGTAAATTAAATATCTAAAGGTTGTTTAGATGTTTTATTTATTTCATGAATCTAGTCAGGGTAATTATACTCTTCTTGCATTCTAGCTCTGATTTGCTGTAGTATTTATTTGTACATTTTGTTTGTTTTGGGCATTTATTCCAAGTCTTTTATTGCTGCATTTGGTTTTACTGTAGTTCAAGCTGAGAGGATGTTTCATGGTTTGATGTCTTCTCCATCGATTCTATGAAAATGTCAGGATTTTTACCTCCCCTTGTGGGAGCACAAATTTAATGAGGCTGAATCTTGATGGGTTCCTCAAGGTTGAAATGGGGTAAATACATTTAATAAAACAGTTTTGCTTGAAATATTTATAACCCTGAAAAATTCACATAAAGGATATGAACACCCCCCATACCCCCACCCCAAGATTTTTCTCAAAACCCTGCTTCTTTTGCAGCTGTTCCTCTGTGTTTCACAGGAGATTTTGTGTGCTTTTCTTTCTCAAAAGGCTGATACAGGCTGTCCTCTTGTACTCTGATTTTCTGGTTAGCCTGTGTGAGTGTGTGCGCATGAATGTGTGTGTTGAGATGGAGGCTAGATAGGGTAATGACTGCAGACAAGGTTTGGAGGCGACGGTGGAGTCATGGCAGGGCTGAATTGATGGGATTAAGAGATGTACCCCAGAGCTGGTCACACACAAGAGCATTGAGGGCGGTTTAGATGTGGCCGGGCTCTCGGTGCAGTCTCAGGGCTTGTCACAGACCGCAGAGAGGGCCAGACGATGATGATTTAGTGAGAAAGAAGAGTGTGCTATTGTCTCATGACTCCTGAGATGGACTTAAAACTCCATAGCCTTTTTGAAAATAGTGTTAAAGACAATGGCAGTGCATCCAAATTGACACCTAATGGTCCAAATGTGTGCATGTTTGAACACTCGACCACACATTTCTCTGTCTCTTGTCAAACCCAGCAACCCGACCGAGCTTGAGCCGAGGTGTCGGATGCCTGGAGAACCAGTGTCCTCAGACCTGCGGCAAGAGTTTGAAGCCAAGTGGTGGTGACAAAGAGAGGAGCCTGCGAGCTCCATCCCTCCATCCTGACGTGATGGAGAGGAGCCGAGGCTCTCGCACGGTCGGACACATTTTAAAAGCATATGCTGTGAGAGGCTACTGCTGAGGCCGCAGCTAAAGGCTGAGATGAAAAGGTTCAGACATGTGATTGATGACCCCCTGTTGGGCCGCACATCATTAGCTTGTACAATTAACTGCAGAGGGCGGGGGAGTAACTCATGTTGAAGAGTCCTCTTCTGATCTTTTATCACTGCACACCGAACAAAAACGATGATTGGGGTCGCACAAGCATGTGACAGGCGAGATTTGAGTTTGCATACACACTCACAATGTCCTGAGTCACTCTCACTCACAGAAACAAATGATTATGATCTGCTTCATGCATCCTAGGCTTTGTTTCAGGTGATTATACTAAAGGAGTTCTGTAGAAACAGCATGAATTTTTGAGCAAGATGTATTTAATAAACAATGGCTACATTGGACTGTGCTGCTGAGAAATGAATGGATGAAAGATGCACTTGTCCTGCTTTCTTTTTTTTTAATTAAAGAAAACAGATACTATACACAGGCATTTTTTATGTGTTAAAAAAGTACAAGGCAAACAAGTACAGGAGTGTTTCCTTTTCATGCAATTTCATGCAGTTGTAATGATAATGAAAAAAGGCTTTATGTAGTAGTTTTTATGGACTACCATTCACAGGTTTAGGGTTAGTAAGACTTATATATATATATATATATATATATATATATATATATACACACACACACACACACACACTACCGGTCAAAACTTTGGAAACATTACTATTTTTAATGTTTTTGAACGAAGTCTCTTATGCTCATTAAGGCTGCATTTATTTCATAATACATACAGAAAAACAATAATATTGTGAAATATTATTACAATTTAAAATTATGGTTTTCTATTTTAATATACTTTAAAATATAATTTATTTCTGTGATGCAAAGCTGAATTGTCAGCATCATTACTCCAGTCTTCAGTTTCACATGATCCTTCAGAAATCATTGTAATATGAAAAACATTACAAATAGTAAAAATTTTTTTTTGCAAAATCTCATGCTCAGCAGTGCTGAATTTATTTGATAAAAAATACAGTAAAATTCTGAAATATTATTACAATTTAAAATATTTTCAGCAGCCATTAGTGTCACATGATCCTTCAAAAATCATTCTAATATGCTCAAGAAAGATTTCTTATCATTGTCAATGTTGAAAACAGTTGTGCTGCCTAATATTTTGGCGGAAATCTTTTGTAACATTATAAATGCTTTTAATCTCACTTTTGATCAATTTTATGCATCCTTGCTGAATGAAAGTATCAATTTATTGTTAGTATTATTTTTTTTAATTATCGTACTGACCCCAAACTTTCGAACAGCATTGCATGTTTACTCGGCAGTGCTTCAGTGCACTGGAATGATTTGGACAATGGGGCAGCCCTAGAAATGGCCAACTCCCTGGGCAGTGCGCTGATGAATTGAGACGCAACCAGAATCAGAGACAACAGATGTAAGGAATGGCCCTCCATTTCAGTCTGTCCTCGTGTAACTCTTTGCTCTTGCAGTAGACACGTTTATCAGGGTGGTCTGTCAGAAAAATGTGGCCTTTACAAACTGAAGGACAAACGGAGGTATAAAGCAGGTCAGAAGCTGACCACGATCACATCTCTCAGCTCTATTTCCATTCATTTCTGTGGAAACTCAGTGGCACAGTGCAGTGTAGCCATTGTTTCTCTAACAGGAATTTCTCCCTCCTTTTTCTTCCCTCTGGGTCTGGGTGTTTCCTCGATTGTAATTACCTTGCTGTTATAATTAAACCGACAATTTATTACCTATTAGCAAACAAGCTCCTTCTTCCTGTGCTCAGCTTAAGCAGTGGCCCAGTACTGTCAGAGAGGCAGCTAGCGCTGCATTACTCATCACACTGGTCCGAAGTGTGTTAGCCGCCCAGATGAGGAGAACCTGGGAGAAGGCAGGCCGGCCCACTTCACGACAATTACCCTATGAATCACAACGAGACAACAGCACAGGCCCACGTAAGTCTCCTATAAAAAATAAAACACATCGTATAAAAACAATGAGATAAGATGCAAACCAAATTAAAATTCCTCAAAACAAATATCTGAGATTTAAAACATTAAAACAATCACAGGAAGACCTCATCATTCCCAGAGCTAAAAAGAGATGTATTTAACTTTTAGTTTAGTTTGTTAATTTTAGCAAAGTTTCTCTGTGGTGTTTTGGGCAGTTGTGGTGCGAGAGTCGGTTCGAGTCTCAGTACCGGCAGGAAATGTAAGTGGGGGGAGTGAATGAACAGCGCTTTCTTCAATCTTATTACCCACAACTGAGGTGAGCAAGGCACCTAACCCCCAATCTGCACCGGGTGTGTGTGTGTGTGTGTTTACTACTCACTGCTGTGTGTACACTTGGACGAGTGAAATGCACAGCACAAATTCTGAGTATGGGACACCATACTTTATTATATCAGTATATATACATAATATCTTTTTCTTTTTTTCTTTTTTTTTTAGCTACAGCAGAACAGATAAACGGATACAGCAGATAACACCTTAAAGTGCTAGGAACTTTCTGCTCCCTCTGAGGTAAAGAAAAAAATATTTTAAAAAATTTTGCAGCCCCCTTAAAGTGTTGCTTAAGTGAACAATGAATGTTAGTATCAGGTCTTTCAGTTTAGTTCCAACCCTGCTCAAACACAGATAAGCTGCGTCCGAAAGCTAAAAATGCTGCCTTTGGAGGATACTTTCCAAGGTAGGAAGGCATCAAGGCACATCCGAATCCAAAGTTAGCTTTACTTCCTGTCTCCTGAGATACCTTCATCTGATCGATTTTTGAAGGCAGCATAGATGTATCCTTCACTGTCTTTATCCCACAATCCTGTGCTTTCCATTCTGTGACAGTTGAGCTAAAAAATAAAGATGGCGCCTGAAGGTTGTGGTTGGTGTTCAGTTTGTGTGTAAATGTACATTTTTGATGAATGTTTTCCACTTTTGATGTCATTTCTAGTGAAAAATGACTTTTGTAATAATTAAAAATTTGCTTAGTTATCACTAAAACTCGCTCTGTTTTGCTGTAGATCATTAAACTATGCTGCCTCAGAACCCTGTCCGAACTCAGTATGTGAGGTACCTTCGTGAGCAAACGCTGCCTACAAAGTCATTGCCTGATAAGGCAGCGAGGCAACAAGTCAGCTGCCTAAGTTTTTGGATGCAGCCTTAACCTGTAGTTTTCAAATAAGCCAGAAGGACTTGATTAGCTGGATCAGGTGCGTTTATTTAGGGTTGTAGCTAAACTCTGCAGGGTTTTGTTTTGCACCCCTGCTCTAATGAGAGTTAGTTGACATGTAGTTGCAAAGTTACTTACAGTGAGTAGAATCTAGAATGTCTAAAGTGGACTATCAAAATAAAGTTTAACCAAATAATATTAATAATAATAAGGAAGAGCAGTGGTAAAATGATGTACAGACCCAGATTTCATTTCAATGAAATCGCCCATAATAATCTGGAATGTTTGAGCTGGGATCATGATTAGTCCATTGTATATTATCCAGTGCAATTAAAGCTGATCTAGGCCTGAGAGAGAGAGAGAGAGAGAGAGAGAGAGTGTGTATTAGATAGGGTGGAGTTTCAACTCTCCCCTCCTCCACCAGCCAATCTGAAAACCTACTTTTCTGTGCCATAACTGGGCGGATAGGCCAACAGTATCTAATAATAGGTATTGACTGGTTGAATGTAGGATGAATAGGGTTGGGTATTGGATCTCCATTGTGCCCCGGGTCACACAGCCAGCTACACTGAGAACACATCTCATAGGACTAAACAAAAAAAGAAGACATTTTAAACTTTCATGACTGAGAAGGAATCTGTGCTGTTTGGCCTTTTAAGGATTAACTCTTTGTTCTCAAAGTGCTGGACGATCAATAACAGAGAGAGAGAGAGAGAGAGAGAGAGAGAGAGAGAGAGAGAGGAGAGAGAGAGAGAGAGAGAGAGAGAGAGAGAGAACAGACATCTCTATTCCAAAACACACACATACAACCCCTACCGTTTACTGCATACACATATATCCAGTTTTGCTGTGAGAACATGCAGAACGCATAAAGGTGAAGCCACTAAACAGTTGTCACTTTTGTCACAGTTGTTATTTCAGCACAAAGCCTGTGTCTTATTCACTAAACACCTGCTATCCAGTTTAACCAAGCGCTAAATGTGTTGAAATAGCACTTGCTCTGTGACATGTCATTCTTTGCAGCCTCCTTTCCGTTCTTTTATAGATTTTGTAGACAACCTCAGTTCAGAAATTTTTTTAGTTGTATCTTTTTACCGTTTCACATTTACAGCTTTCACTCCTGACATGCTCTTCGCTCTGCATGATTTAAAACAGAATGGACATGCCTAATAAATTTCTCTGAAGAAATGTGATGTAAACCGATAAAATCCATCAATAACACGTTTTTGGACTAAACATTCTAATGAATGTCTAACCTCTTGCCTTGAAAACTAACTTCACATGATTAGACTAATAAAGGTTTTGAATTTGTATGTTCTGATATGTAGGCTCCTGAAACCAATTAAGAATTGGACATTTCTCCTTTTAAAACAGGTAAATATTGAACTTTGAATCTTAGGCGTTTTGAATGATATATTGCTTGTCAAGATTCATTTACATTTTTGAAAGTAAAAATATGAAATTAATGTAAACAAACAAGCCTCTAGTCAAGTGGACACTTAAAAAAAATAAATTTTTTTCACACTTTATCTCACCTTAATGTGCTAGATGAGATAAACCCACTTTTTAATTTACGATAGGATATTCTAGTGTTTTGAGTGATCACGTTTTTGTTGAAAAAAAGCAATTTAATGTGACATGAGGGTGAGTAGTTCAAAGAAAATCTGTGTGACTCAATTAGAATGACCAAATTTAGACATGAGATTACTTTCAAATTTGTTTATTTATTTATTTAAAATATATATATATTTTATTTTATCCAATTTTATCCAAATCAAAAATCAGGGAGAGCAAGAAGCTTCTGAGTCCCAGTGGTCTGGTTTGGGTGAGAGTTAGGAGAATGGCTGATATGAACTTCCTGTGTTGTGAGGTCACGCAGATTATTACCACACAAACTGAACATCATCTCTCAGGTTCTCGCTCAGCTCACATTCTACCAGCCCGTCACTCCTGATTATCAGATTTAGCTTTAGCACACATTCTCACAGAGGGAGGGCAGAGAGGGGAGGAGAGAGAAATAAAGCATTCAAGAGTCCCGTTCCACGAGTGCCGGCTCTGCACACGCTTGTGTGCGTAATGAGTGTGACGTTTGTTATTTTGTGTGTGTGTGTGTGTAGAGGCAAGGCCTGTGATCATGTGTACTGACAGTTTCCCCCACCCTCCTCACTCAGCTCAAGTCTCGGTGAGAAAGAGTCTAATGAGAGGTTCACAGGCTGTGAACTGATGGCCCCTCTCCATCCACCTTCACACATACACACACTAAACCTGAGCAGCTGGCGCCCACAGCACTGGTTCAATGTCACATATCTTACTCTCGCTTTTCCACACTTTCATCTGCCTTGTGTGCCACCTGAGACTTCACACATACACACACAGTAGACTATGTGGAGACAGAAGCTGGGCTAATGAGCATGGATATTCTCAAGCCCATTGCTCTGTTCTCTGCTGGGTGTGGAGTAGAAATGAGTATGTGTGTGTATGAAGAGTGGGGGCTCGTCCTCTGCTTTATTACAGGTGAGAATAGAGGGTCAAGAGGAGTTAATGTGCCAGTCTAGCACCAATGCTGCTTGGAGGAAAAGGGCTGTTTAAAAAGTAAAACACATTGTCGGTAGGGTTTCCTCGCAGGTTTAGTTTTATTGTTTATTGCACACCTTTTGATTATAATGTTTGTATTGAACACCAACAAAATGTATGTTTGTAGTGTGTTCAACTCTTTTTTTGTTTGGGAAAACAGAAAATATGCTGTCTGACACTGTCAGCAAGTGGTCAGTTACTCAGCACTAATGGTGGCTGGGAGTTTCTTCAATTATGGGTACTTTTATATCACAGGAATTTATTTTTACTATTGTTAAAACAGATTTGTCTCCATGCAAAAGATGTACACTACCATTCAAAGCTTTTGGTTTTAGTATTACAAAATAAATACTGCTCTTTTGAACTTTCTGTTCATCAAAGAATCCTTTTAAAAAATTGACAGTTTCCACAAAAATATTAAGCAGCACAACTGTTTTCAACTGGTAATAAGAAATCTTTCTTGAGCATCTTAGCATCTTGCCATCACAGATCTATTTTAAAATATATTAAAATAGAAACAGTTTCACAATATTACTGCTTTACTGTATTTTTCATCAATTAAATGCAGCCTCAAAAGACTTCTTTTATAAACATAAAAAAAAATCTTACCTACACCAAACTTTTGACTGGTACAGATTTAATTGGTTTAATCGTTCAAAATATTTTAATGTTAAATATTAAAAATATAAATAATTATATGAATTTTGTTTGTCAGATCTTAAAATATGAACATTTAAATTTTAAAATCTGATCCCAACAAAAAGTTAAATAAACACATCGTTTCAATATTTATTGTGTGGAAATCATTCAAATCATTTTCCAATTTAAAATAATGGAAGTGTACATTTTTATTTATTTATTTTTTCAATTATGTGTTTTTAGGATACATAAAATGCTAACAATGAAATTAGTCAAGACAAGATAAACATTTTATTTCAAAAATATTAACATTGTCATTTACATTACACTGTAAAAAAAAAAAAAAAAAAAAAAAAAAAAAAAAAAAATCCCCGTAAAATTTATGGTAAAAAAATGGCAGCTGTGGTTGCCAGAACTTTACCGTAAAAAAAAAAAATGGTAGCAACATTTTAGGTTTTACAGGACAGCACTTGGTTTACTGTCTGTTTTACAGTTCAAAAAGGTATAATTTAAAGGTTTATATTGTAATAATTACGGTTCATAACTGTTTATTTTACACACTGTAAAAAAAAAAAAAAAAAAAAAATCTGTTAAATATATGGTAAAAAAAAAGCCTGCAGCTGTGGTTGCCATAAATTTACCATAAAAAATACTGTAGCAACATTTTAGGTTTTACAGATTTAACTTAATCTTACAGTAAAAAAAAAAAAAAAACATATTTCATGAACTGATATAATGTTAATTTACCAACATATTGAAGTACTAATATCTGTTTTGTCCCTTTGTAATACACTGACAACCACCAAACACAGTGGTGATGAGAGTCACATGATGAATCAAAGTTCATCACAAGCAGCTTTTCTACAAGCTGAGAAGGACAATACTAATATATAGACAGGTATACAGTGTCATTCACACAAACACTAAACTCCATCATGGTAACACACATGAAATTTTAAAAATGCAATTTTAATTTAACAACGTTAGATGTACACATAAACCCTAAGTTATTTCAACGAAAATACATCAAATGTGAAGTGTCATGCAGGGAATTGTGGGAATTTACAGTTTTCACTGTAAGTTATACAATGACTTATTTTTAACTTCCAAAAACTGTAAATTTAACAGTATTTTAGTGTAAAATTACATTACGGTTAATCACCGTATATAGTACGGAAACTTTCTGTAAACCAATTAACTGTTTTTCACTGTAGCACTTTTTACAGTTTTTTTCCATTAAAATCACGATCATATTTTTACAGTGTACTGAATTATTTTAAACACAATGAATAATTTTGTAATGTAAATGACAATGTGGAGGAAATGTTAATGATGACATAATTGTCCTGTGTAGCATGTACAGTACGTCAGCTGTTGTTGTTAAGACAAGTTAAACTAGTGAGAGTGTATTTTCTAAAGTTCACAGGACTAAAAATGCCCACAGTTGAAGAAACACCCTATAATATACAAAATGCTCATTTTCTCTCTCACACACAGAGATCTATATTTTACAGAAGGTAGAAGTGTGCCCAGAGTTGACACATGGGCTCGCTAAGGGCTCTGAGACCTCGGGTCAACCATGTGTAAGTGTGTTCATGCATCTGTGAGTGTGTGTGTATGTGTGTGTATGAATGCCTTCAGGTGCAAAGTGTGTGATACGCTGTTCTCCAGCTGTAGCAGATGTGAAAAGGAAGCCCGCACAGGGGACACAGGGCCACAGGGTCGCCAGAGAAACGACCACAGCTGTGGCCCTTCTACACACTCAAAAACATGCACACTTTCTCACCCTATCTCTCAAAGATTCAAGTTTTATTTTGATGCTACTTCTGATGAGACCAGAGACGTTTTATTCTCTAAGTTCAAGTCCATGACCTTTTTTCATCCCCCAAATGGACATAAATGGGTGATAATATAATAATATCAGTTGATGTCCAACAGCGCAGAGATTGCTTTTATCGGCCAATATACTGATAGTTGCCATTGGTGCATTGTTAATATCACTATTTGAATCAAACAAAGTTTGGGTGCTACTATTTGTTTGTTTAATGCAATACACTTTCCCTTCCATCGCTCTAATTTTCTTTTCTTTCCAGTGTGAAATTTCTGTGAAGTGCCAGTATTGGCTTATATCTGCTAGTAAACCATGGGTCAGTTGCAAAGACAACAGTTCAAGTGCAGACAACATCAATATCGGCGAGCATGTGTGCAAAACATTAGCCTTGAAATCTTAGCCCATAAATTAAATGTGTTTTACTTGGATAAATCGCTGGATTCTAAAACTGGCTTTAGAAAAATACAGTAGTTTGTAGAAAAGTGCTTTTTTGTCTTCTGTCACTGCCCTCTCTGTCTCCTCATGTCTTTCATTTGCATCTTTATGACCAAGAAATGATCTGAGGGGAAGACACATGGGCTGATCATAAATGGGCATGTGTGTTTTAGCACTCAAGAAAGTGTGTGTGATGGTGAATGTGTGTCCCAGCAAAGTGAATATATATGATTTACCTCATTTACATACTAGGTATGCTCATTAGCATGGTTGGGAACGCTGCTGGCCTCTACGCTGCAAACACGGATCTATCCATCCGCTCATGCTATGCGACTGTGTAACCCAATAGGCATAATCCTGACAATGAACTGTGCTAATCACATCTAATATGCAAATGAGATTATCTAAACTTTGGTAAACATTGGCTAATGTTGCAAAACGGGAGATTTTGGGGTTGGGGGGGTGTTGAGAGGCAAATGCAGTAAATCACTACTCCTCTCCTGTTATTTGCTTTTTTGTTTACTGGGTTTCTAACATATAAACAGTACAAACTCATTTTAGGGATTGCAGAGCATTAGGGACGTGTATGAGGTGGCCAGAGCCTTTGTGTGGCTGGATGCAAAAATGGTGGCAAAGCAATTAAATTCTCATTTAGCTCGAGCGATTAAAACAGACACAAATACAAATCATATTATGCTCATCTGGACGTGAAGGCGTATTGTGCAACAGCCTGCTGAGAGCAGTGCCTTTTCTGTTTCTTATCAGAAAGATTAATTTTTGCTGTGATGTGGCTGGTTAATTTCTTCAGCCAATAGTCATCATCGATATCACTGGTACAGTAATATATGTATATATTTGCGTATATATAAGCGATACATAATATTGAGTAACATACATTTTAGACACAATATTGCAAGTTACCTTGTATATTTTTGCACCACCAGCAAAAATAGTTCCAGAAGAACCCATATTAAAAATCAACCGCATCTCCGCACAATGCACAACAGTAGTGTTTTGTTCCTAAACAAATCAGTGTTGTGAATGATTCAGTCACTCTCTCATAAATACACTTTCATTTCTGAATGAATCAGTATTGTTGAACGAATCAGTTGAATGAATGATTGGTGGCTGTTTCTGAAATCACATACTCTGTGAGTAGGAACTTCTTTTGAATAAGTAATTACTTTGTGACTGCTAAAAAAAGTACAGTATGTTCTATATAGTATGAATGTACAGTATGTAGTCAATGTAATCTGGACATACTACATTCGCCATGTTGTCATTGTCGTGCTGTGACCTACAAGCGTCAGGCGCATCGCTTTACTGCCATTCACAAATCCTCTCCTATGGCCTCATGGGATAGTAAAGTGTCCATCATATGCACATTTCAGAATCTCGCTGTAAGTAGTAAGTCATCTGCATACTTTTTGCCTACTTTTCTATGAATACTGTGAAATCGGATATACTACACTTTTCACATACTGTTGTGTGATTTTGAATACATGCAGCCAGTGATTCATTGATAGTCACTTGTTTCATTCCTGAATGATTCATTTTAAAGGGTTAGTTCACCCAAAAATGAAAATTCTGTCATTTATTACTCACGTTCATGCCGTTCCACACCCGTAAGACCTTTGTTGATCTTCGGAACACAAATTCAGATATTTTTGGTGCACCAAAAAAAACAAAATAACGACTTATATAGTGATGGCCGATTTCAAAACACTGCTTCAGGAAGCTTCAGAGCATAATGAATCAGCGTGTCGAATCTGCAGTTCGGAGCGCCAAAGTCACGTGATTTCAGCAGTTTGGCGGTTTGACACGCGATCCGAATCATGATTCGACACGCTGATTCATTATGCTCCGAATCTTCCTGAAGCAGTGTTTTGAAATCGGCCATCACTATGTAAGTCGTTATTTTGGGTTTTTTTGCCGCACCAAAAATATTCTCGTCGCTTTATAATATTAATATTGAACCACTGTACTCACATGAACTGATTTAAATATGTTTTTAGTACCTTTATGGATCTTGAGAGAGGAAATGTCATTGCTCCCTATGTAGGCCTCACGGAGCCATCGGATTTAAACAAAAATATCTTAATTTGTGTTCCGAAGATCAACGAAGGTCTTACGGGTGTGGAACGGCACAAGGGTGAGTAATTAAAGACAGAATTTTCATTTTTGGGTGAACTAACCCTTTAATGATTTGCTCATATAGACAGTCACTTGTCACACTAGCATATCGATGTACTGCTATTATAGGTTATATTTTGAATAGGTGCTTGCAGTTACACATTGTTGTTATTAATTATTACACTGTAGCAACATGTAATTGTAAATGTTGTAATTTTTTACTGCCATGTTCTTAAACTAAGAACATGACACCAATATGATTTGCACCATATGATTTTCAATGAGACCCCCAGAAGCATGAAACAGTGTTTGAGATGACTACACCAGCACTAGACTTTCCAAGAGCTTAAGGCAGACACAGGGAGCTGTTTTCCTGTTCCTTTCCTTTTTTTTACTGTCTCTCTTTCTCTTCGCTACACATCTGGTGGGTCCGCTGACAAGCTCTTGAACTGTTGACAATAAGTTGATGGGCTAAAGCCCCCCAATAAACATCTCTGGTGCCACCTCGGCCCAGCTGCTAGTGTTTAGGGCTGAGTTGAAAGTGGCCGAGTAGCGAGGCCTGAGTGTCATTAGGCACTCTGTTTATGTCTGCATGCATGTGGCCTGGCCAGAGATTCGACACTTTTCATCACATTCTTGGGTTGCCTGCGCAGGAATCCAATTGCAAAACACATAAAAGTAAAAGAGAGACCATGAGCCCTCTCCCTGGAGTGAGCCAAAGAGCGAATCAAAGGCTATTCAAAGCTGAAACAGTGCAATGTCCTTTTTATCATGCTACATGTCTAGAAAGCATTTGTGTGTGTTTAAAGTGTGTGTGAAAGACAGAATGATTGGTCCACAATCGCTGACAAATTGTTTGGTGCTGTAAATCGGTTTATAATTACTACGTGTATACTATATGTGCTGAAAAAAGCCAATATCAGAGTTTGCGTTTGCTTCCTACTCAATTGACGATTGTTTTGAGACTGTGAAAGAGTCGTGACACTTTGAAATCAAGCAAGAATGCATTCAATTGGATTTCTGAATCCAGCAAAATATTCTCAAGGTTTGATCGCAAGAGAGAGTATTACTTCATGAACTTTTGTATTTATCTTCTCTATGTCCTTTCTACAAACCTTTGAAATGACTGTATTCACATCATGATAAAGAGTATTGTATCAGTTTTTTTCTCTCACACACAAGCTTACTTGTGATCCACCTGCTCTGAAGGCCAGTTGGTGTGGCCGAGTGTTTTGCGCTGCAGATGGCGCTGGATGAGGGAAGCTGGGTCATGCTGAAGGACTGACCACAGTGCTTCATCATACCGAGGGAAAGTGACCCTAAAGGTCACAGCACACACACAGGCTTAATTTTAGAGCAATTAATCTCCTCTCAAGAGAGTTTTATGTGTGAGCATGTGTGTGTGGGTGTGTCCTCCTGGGTCCTGTGCTGTAGTTAGAGCCGGCCGTCAGCTGTCCGGCCAAGGTGGAGGCCTAGCCATCTTATCGTCCAGGAGAAGCTTAATATGAGGAGATTAGATGGAACGGAGGAGATTACAGCTTGGCCTTTAATGCATCGTCCTCTTACCTAACAGGAACCTGATCTAAATCCACTACAGGGCAACAAGGCCATCACTCCAAGAGGATGTGTGACGTACACACAGACAGATACACACCAGACGTTGAGTGGGTGGCAAAAAAAAAAAAAAAAAAAACCCAGATGAAACAGCAATGGAAATGAAAGAGGCGGAGCTTTTGGTGAGAAAGAGTGAAAGAGTGAGGTGGGATGGAAGAGGTGTTCCCCATATAAAAGCCTCTTCACTGGTTTGGAAAATTAGCTGGGTCCTGTGGTCTACTGGAGCCTTTTATTTATTGATGTAAAGAAAGATAACCACGCCACCTTCCGTATTCGCTCCATTTGCATGAGCGAGGGAAGATTAGGAGTGAAAATCAAACCAAATAAATAAATCCCTCTTTTTCCCTCTCTTCACCTCCCCTTCCCTTCCCAGACACACACTCACCCCTCTGCCATAATAAACACTTTGCAAAAAGTCGCAACAAAGTTTATTTTTCAGACAATCACTGCCAGACTATCCAGTGGATGTATGCTATATTAATCTCAAAGCTCAAAGAACATTGTTTATTGGCTGCAAATGTTGGAAAGTAAAAGCTGCCCAACGTAACCATCAAATTAAACTGGTATAAACAACGTTGCTGTAAATGCACGCTTGTATATGTGAGTGGTGTATATGTACAGTATTTGAGAATTGAGTCATGTAGCAGCATTTTAGTGGCTTAACGTCTTCTGCAGGAGTTTGAAAGTCACATATCCACTCACGAGTCTCAGGTTGACGTCTAAATGTGGTCCGGTTTCACTGAAGTGTAAAGCAGAAGGGAATCCAATCAGTTTCGCTTACTCTGAATGCCACTTTCAATGTGTTTGAGTAGCGACGCTAAATCTTTCGTCATGATTAGTGCCACCTTCTAATGTCTATCCATCACATTAGTTTCTCACTTTCCCCTGTTCACGGTGGGCAGACACAGCACTAAATATCTTGGCACTAACAAAAAATTGAATTGAGATTGTCTTTTAAATTCTAATACAATTCTGAATTGAAATTGAGGTAGCAAATAGGATGCAGAATTGAATTTGATTTTAAATTAAGAAATTCTTATTACCATGTTATTTTAGAATTATTTATATATTAATATTTTTAATTTTATACTTTTAGTATAACATTTTATATTATATATATTCTTATTATATTTAATTATTTTTTCATTTTAATTTTAGTTTTAGTAATTTTGTTATTTGCTTTGGTAATTTTAGACATTTTTGTTTTTATATATATTTTTATTTAGCATTAATTTCCCATGGCCTCATGGGATAGTACATTTTAGTATGTAGTATTTTAACTGACACCGTGTCTACACCAGATGCAAGCGGCACAATGCGACGCAACAAAAGCAAATAGAACCCATTATAATCAATGCTGCTGTCTACACTGGATATGGTGCAGCATGATGCGATACAGCAAATAATGCCCCAGACAGTAAACTAATGCCCCGTTCTATTTCTGATGTATTCCAAGCGCCTGCGCTACTTCTGACACGAAAGAGATGCAATGGTTACTTTGTCGCGTCAGTGTGGACAGCTTCTAGCCATTGGGCCAGGACATGACAATGGTCGCATCCATTGCAGACTCAGTTTTAAACATATTTTTTAGTTAGTTGCCATGGCAACATTTCTAATTTTCATTAAATATTTGATGATGGATGGATGGATGGATGGATGGAATCATATTTAATACATTAACTTTAGTGGACCATGATGGAAGAAAACTGCATTTCCCAGAATGCTTTACTTGTGTTGAATTTATAAAAAATGCAATTCATTTCATGTGGGGTGAGGCCAATTTGATTCAAATTCACACTCATTAAAGAAAAGGGAGCCAGTTCAATTATGTACAACCCTGACGTGGACACCAAGAGAAGGGGGGACTTAAACGAGGCCACTGATGCTTTCATCCACCCATATGTGGGTGTGTGATAGTGTGTCAATAATATACACACTTAAACACACTTGATCTGCATGCTAGAGGCAGAGTTATGTTGACTGGAGGGCAGAGATGTTCGCAAACAGCCACAGTACAGACAGGAGCAGCCCTGAGTGTGTGTATCTGCTCCTTCTCCAGGAGTCCTCAACGGGGCAGAAAATGGGCATGTGCTTGTGGTCCAGTGAAGCCCAGCCTCAGCTCAGCTCTTGCACCGCTGCCCCGCTCTGCTTCCAGATGTGGCCTCAGCCGCTTTTTTCTTATGTGGATTGAAATCAGCATTATGTCAGCTTTGCACTGTGTCCTTTCCTCTCTTCTTCTCTCCATTCTCCTTTGCTGTCCTCTCCTCATTGTTTATGCAGCTCATTCGGCTAATGAACCAGTACAAGCACAAAGTGCATTTTATGAGAGAGATAGCCACATATTCACAGGGGACATAAAACCCCACATAAAAACAGTATAGATGGAACAGAGGCACATGACAGAC
Organism: Ctenopharyngodon idella; assembly: GCF_019924925.1. Taxonomy (NCBI): domain Eukaryota; kingdom Metazoa; phylum Chordata; class Actinopteri; order Cypriniformes; family Xenocyprididae; genus Ctenopharyngodon; species Ctenopharyngodon idella. The sequence goes on along the minus strand of NC_067232.1, from coordinate 10,043,978 downwards.
AAGCCCCATTCAGAAAAAAAAAAGCAAGTATGAGGACTGTCTATGTCAAAAAACAGCCTCTTATTCTACGCACTGTTACTGTCTCTTTTTGTCTTCTCTTGTCCACCTGTGTCCCAGCAGCAATTAAGGACCCTGGTGGTTCCAATCATGGAATCACACGAATGGCTGAATGTGTTTATATTCAAAACTCGGAATAACTACTTTTGCATGTATATTTGTGTGTCAGTGAGCGTAAATTAGGAGGTGATTTAAGAATGTTTTAAATTGTTCATTTTAAATCCTGAATTTGAATAGAGTTAGCAAACAGAATGAAGAAATGCAATCTGAATCAGAATGTAAGTAGAATTAAAGCTGTAATTCAAAGCAATTCATATAACTAATTTTTAACTAGAAAAGAAAAGTTTACGAAGACAGATTTTGAATGTTGGCTGAACAAAGCCTTTGAAAGTTTTGAAAAAAAGTTTAAAATGCTTAAATGTTTGAATGTAGATAATGTTTGAAATGCCACCTATAGACATTTTTGGTAACACTTTATTTTAATGTCCTTGTTACATGTTACATGTAGTTACTAATAATATTAAATAGTAATTATTATTACTCAGTACTTAAATTGCACTGTAGCAAGGACACCCTAAAATTAGTTTTACCAATTATGTAATATATATATATATATATATATATATATATATATATATATATATATATCACAATAAATTTATCACAATAAATTAACGTTTGTGGACCAGGGAGGAACATACATTACTTGTGTTAGATGTTAGATTTCTTTGCATTTCTCATTCTGTCGTTCCAATATATACATATATATATATATATATATATATATATATATATATATATATATATATATAATTTCACTTCCCAGAATACATTACTTGTGTTAGATTTCTCATTCTGTCATTCCGGTTCAAATTCCAATTCAACTTCCTTTTACAGTAAAAATTACGGTAAAAACTGTAATATTGTGAAACATTATTACAATTTAAAAATAAATGTTTTCTACTTTAATATATTTTAAAATGTAATTTATTCCTGTGATGGCAAAACTGAAATTTCAGCATCATTACTCCAGTCCTTAGTGTCACATGATCCTTCAGAAATCATTATAATATGCTGATTTGTTGCTCAATAAATATTTCTCATTATTATCAGTGTTGAAAACAGATGTGCTGCTTAATATTTTTGATGAATAGAAAGTCCAAGGAACAGCAATTATGTAAAATAGAACATTTTTGTAACAATGCAAAAGTCTTTAAATCTTAGCACTTTTAAATGATTCTTTGCTAAATAAAAGTATTAATTTCTTTAAAAAGAAATCTTACTGACCCCAAACTTTTGAACAGTAGTGTAGGTGTAGGTATAGATGTAGATATAGATGTAGGTCAGTTTATCAGGGCAGCTTTACCCTATACGATAGGGGGAAAAAAAGAGAACTCTTATATATATATGTATATATATATATATATATATATATATATATAACTCACTTCTTTGTCCATACAGTATATCTATAAGCTTTTGTTCTGATTGTTCTGATTTTGTACTTACCAACATTACTGCTTGTATTTGCCATCACATTTTATCTTCTCAAGTGGGTTTATTTCCTCCAGAGGAGACCTTTGTGCTGCACTGTACACTCACAAAGAAACAAAGAGCGATATCTCATAAAACATAACAGAATTACAGCCTGAATGAACACACACATACACAATCATACATAAATATGAGCCACACACATTCTCTCATTGGGTTTTGCACTCATGCAGGGCCTTTATGGAGAGACATGAGTAAAACCAAATCAATACAGAAGGCCATACTGATGAAGAATGAATCTGAAAGTGATTATATCTGTAAACAGTGATCAATATGGAAGCTGTTGAGCAGAGTGCGAGATAAAACCAGCCTCGATAAATTCTCCATCACTTCACTGTCCTTCACTGGAGCTTAATAGAATCAGTATGCAATCACAGCGCCAAAGTCATTTTCAACAATATGTTTTACTATCACTGTCACCAATTGAAAGCAGTTCACTCGTTTTACGTTTGAGAAAGCGTAGTTGCTAAAGGCAGATCGTTGTTTATATGTTTTGCATGATCTGTTGTTATTTCTGGTAAATGGTCATCGTCTGACTGCTCATCTCTATCTCTCCTCCGTTTCTCTCTCGACCTGTCTGCGGTGCTGTGATTCGGGTGAAGATGGTGGACTCGTGACAGATCAGGGCATTCAGGCTGGTGACATTCCTCCTGGCGAGCAGATCCATCCTGGGCCGGGGGTGAAAAATGCAGCGCCGCGCTGCTGCTCAGCTGCAGATGAATGGAGCTATCTGTCTTGTCACGAGGGGTCGGCGGGAGAGGTTACAGCCCAACTGTACCTGGTCTCCGGTGCTGACGCCTGCACACCGCTTTCCTTTACAAGGGAAGAAACAAAAAAAAAAGAAGAGAGGGAGGGAGAGAGAAAACAATCCTGCCCCATCAAGCACTTCTTCAGTCCCTCCAGAGCTCATCTCACTTCCCATCATCCCGCAGTCCTGCTGCCCTGAGAGCAGGCTTTGACACATCTATATGTTTTTCCTTCTGACCTTTCAACGTCCTTTCTGTCAGCGCCTGTAAACCATAAGCTGATGTATGAGGGCAATTTTTAGCGGTGCCACTTGTATCTGAGTGATTGCGCAAACTTTACATTTGGGGGGCCTGCCACCCTGCCACCTCCTCAACATCTCTTTATTTGCTTTGCTTGAGATTGAGGCAGAGAAACTGAAGGGAAGGAATAAAAAAAGTGGATAGGGGAGGGGATGGTGGAGTCCATTCTCAACAACCCCCAGGCAACAGGCCTGCACTTTATCAGTCCAGCTAGCTGAGCCCCCAGGCCAGGCCTGACCAATCACACCTCAGAAGCACATATTTGAACAAACAAACCCTGTACAAAGGCTTCATGTGGAGAAACCAGAGAAATGCTTAACTTTCATTGAAATACTGATCCCACATATTAATATCTAATCCTAATGCATCCAATCCAGCGTTTTTCAAACGTGGGCTGAAAGGGGGGTTAGCAACAATTTATAAAAGCTTTTTTGCCATTTTTTAAATGTGCAATTAAAAAAAAAATGTTTAGCAATGTCAAAGTTAATGTGTTGAGATGTTAATTTTATTTAAAGCAAAAAAACACCAATCAATCAAAAAAGTAATATGATTTTGATTATGATATTGTTTTTGGGATGTCAAAGTTAACATGCTAACTTAAGTTCTATCATGACAACTCTGAAGATTTTTAGCATGGTAATGGATAAGACAATGTTAATGTATTTGGTCTTGATGGAATAGATCTGCTACGCTGCTGCTGAATTGCTGCTGCTGCTGCAGAACAAGTATAGGAACTTGCTACTGCCAATACATATGCTGATACGCTGCTGTGCGTAAGACATACTGCTGCTGTATAAATATATATAATTTCCCAGCAGGTCTATACAGGTGGAGCTGGGGAAGGTGGAGGGTTTCAGAGGAACTCTGAAGGCGTGCTGCAAACTGCTATAGTGAATGCTAGCCAGCCATTTAAATGTTGTGAGCAGAAAGATCATTGGCTGCAGATGCGACATGAACCAATCAGCTTATGCAAAGTAGTTAACACTGTGAATATCATCAGTTTGCATTAAGGACCCATCAGCCTGTTCCATCTAGAGTTTCCTGACAGAACTAGGCACATATTAGTTTTATTTTAAAAATTAATGCAAAATTCTAAAATTGAGGTAGTATAGATAAGTAAATAGTGGGTAGGGGGAAATATGCTGTTAATTTAAATATTTTCTAGATAATATTTTAATAATTTGCTACAATGACAAAATAAAAGCCAATTATTTAACTCAGGAAATGACTTATCTTTATAATGTCCTACTTAATATTTTTCTCATACGGTATAAATGTAATTAAAAATGTCTTCTAAGGGGAGTTCTTTGCAAGGGGATCATCATATTTGTGGGTCCTTGGTAAAAAAAAAATGGTAACACTTTATACAATAAGGTTTCATTAGTTAACATTAATTAACTAATTTAGTTATCATGAAATAAGAATGAACAGCGTTCATTTCAACATTTACTAATACAATATGGAAATCAAAAGTTGTATTTGTTAACATTAGTTAATGCACTGTGAACTAACATGAACTAACAAAACAATGAACGACTGTATTTTTATTACCTAACATTAACAAAGATGAATAAATACTGCAACGAATGCATTGCTCATTGTTAATTAATGCATTAACTAATGTTAACAAATAAGACCTTATTGTAAAGTGCTACCTTAAAAAGTTTAAAAACCTGCTCTAATCTGATTGAATGAGCATCCTAAGACTGTAATATGTTTTCTCTTGCTTTAGAGTAGTTCTCTTGTTTGAATATATGTCTGCTACTATCACAGTAGCTTCATCAGATACACTGTAAAACATGTTTTTTCGAAATTGTAAAAAAAAAAAAAGATTATTTCAGTATGTTTTAAAAGAAAATATTATTTCAGTCTTTCTATTCAGAATTTCATGATTTACTCAGTATGTTACTTGCAGATTCTTTGTAATTCTTTGTAAAATTTACTAGCAACTTCTGAGTGAACTTCTTCTTTTCAGAGTTTAGGCCTTTTGCCATGACTCTCAGAGATATTCTAATTCTTATTTGTCTACAATCTCCGAGCAGTGTCAACCATAATCCAAAAAATAAATGATGCTGTTCCTCTCCTGTCCTGTGGTAGATGCTGCAGAAAACTTGTGTGCACAAGCTTCACATTGTCCCATTATCCTCAGTGTTTGCCACTGTGAACATTTTCTGGTGACATATGTTTACTGTCACATCCTGAACACTCAGGTCAGCTGCCTCTCTACTCTTCTCATCACAAACTCTGACAGCCTAACAAAGCAGTCATTAGACAGCCTCTCAGACACGACTAGCGCACCCTCTTTACTTTAGGGAAGACTAGCATAACAAAAGAAGCAGAGAGTTAGTATCTTCCCAAAACAAACACAAAAAAAACACAACCTCACTCATCTCTTTCTTTCTTTCTTTCTTTCTTTCTTTCTTTCTTTCTTTCTTTCTTTCCCTCCCCTGGTTCTTGGTCTTCATATTTATAATTTAGCATTATGACATTTTAATTTGTGCAACTTGAAAATAGTACTTTCAGTAGTATAAATATGGAGTGCCACTCCTGTGAGAAAAGCCTTTTTTACTTTAGTAGGTTAAAACCAATACAAACAAAACTGGAATTATTAATTATAAAAAAGGAAGGAGAGAAAGGCAAAATCCCTACATTTCAATATCATTTGCATTTCGATTTCAAGTCGGATTTTCAGCAACTTGACTGTTTTCCCTCCTCTTGCGTTCTCTCTAATATCTTGCAGGATCAAAGGCTTTCATTAGGTTTAACTCCTCCAAGCATTGTTTGCCTCCCAGGACTACAACAAAGTTCCCTCAGTGTGCCAGATTCAGAAGAATAAAGAATTAGTTATTCCTGGACTAATTTGACATCAAACAGTGGAGAGTAAGATAAAAGTGACAATGGTGACTGGGGAAGATTAGCCATATGTTTCCACAGGCACCCAGGACAGTGAAGCTCACACTTTCACACTTAAAAAACACACCTTTTGCATGAGAATGATGGCTAATAATAATAATAATTATTATTATTATTATTATTATTATTATTATTAAATTATTATTGTTATTGTTGTGTGACTTATAGACATACTTATTTTATCAGGCTTTCTGAGATTGATTAGGTTAGATAAATGTGAGATTTGCTGTATGATGGATGATTTATTGTTGTTGTGCTTTGTTGTTATTTTATTTTTGTATGATTTTTAGAGTTATATACTATTTATGTACAGCAATTTGGTCCATTTTTATGGTTTTGAATGTGCTTTATAAATAAAATTTGAGTTGAGTTGTTTTATTAATCTTAATCTTATTATTATTTACTCTATTGAGTTTTCAAGAATTTAATATTAACCTATACTACTAATAAAAATAATCATAATCATTGCATTTTTAATAATATTTAATAGTAATAGGCTTTTTTCAGTTAATAGAAATACCTCACGTTTACATTTTATTTCCATCTTTTTTTAATATTAAATCCCTGCCAACTCCCAGAGAGTAATGAATTAAGATATCTTATATGTCCAGGATATACTGTGGATATCTCTGTGGAATCGCACCTTTATTACAGCTGGCTGGATGAAATCTTCATTCAGCTCCCTTCATTCACTCAGCTGCCATTCTTACAGTCCTATAAAATAATTATATCCTAGAATTACAGGTTTTTAATCTAAGGCATATGCAATTACTCATTGAGATAAGTTGTCTTAATATGATCTGTCTGCTTTGAATAACTTGGTTTACGTTCTTGATCCTGGTATCATTGTGGTCCTGGTATTCCCTACATTATAGAGACCAAATGTCCCCATAAAGATAGTAACACCAGTCTTTTTTTTTTTTGGTCCCCATGAAGAAAACAGCTTATAAATCATACTAAATTATGCTTTTTGAAAATGTTAAAATGTAAAAAGTTTTCTCTGAGGCTTTAGGGGTAGGGTTAGGTGTGTGTGTGTGTGCGTGTGTGCATGCTTGTTTTTGTGATTTATGAAGACACAAATTTGTATAATGACATGGGTATTACACAGGTATCACGATGTAAACATGAAATATGAGGACATTTCATATTTAAAAACATACTAAATGTTTTTTTAAAAATTAAAAAATGCAGAAAGTTTTCTGTGATGGGTAGGTTTAGGAGTAGGGGTAGTGTAGGGGGATAGAATATACAGTTTGTACAGTATAAAAACCATTACGCCTATGGAATGTCCTCACTTTGATAGTAAAACAAACCTGTGTGTGTGTGTGTGTGTGTGTGTGTGTGTGTGTGTAGTAAGGCCACAGCTGAAGGAAGCAGAACACATGTTCACAGGGGTGTGTATCCTGAGGACAGTTTTTAGGACCCAGGTCTCCTTCAAACTCACCTCAGCCTTTACCTTCCTCTGAGCAAAACACACAAAAAAAACTCCTATCATGAAGTGCATGCACACACACACACACACACACACACACACTCACATACTCGCATGAGCACAGGTCAAACCTTGTTTAGACTACATAACAGTCAATCATAACATTTCTGTAAAGAGAAGCATTTCATCTGTCTCTGACTCTAAGAAGTGAAGTGTGCAGATTATTATTTTCTATACCTTGTAAAATGACTGATCATGGAGAAAAAGCTGAATGAGTTCAAATGAGCAGTCGGAGAAATAATTACCTGAATTCTCATAGTGTAATTTTCTGTAATCGTCAATAATACGAGATCTCGGGAGCCCTACTGCTAGGCTAGACTAAATAATTGTGATTTGATTCAGTGGCACTTCCTGTAGATATAGATCTTTCTCTTTAAGAGGCCAGTACCTGACAAAAAGCTTAAAGATTAATTTGCATAATGAAGTTTGACAGGAAAATGATTTAATTACAGAATTTTTGAACTGCTTCCCTCAATCTCTCTCACTCTCATTCATAATCAGATTTATACACACACATACACAAACAATTAACAGATGGTATCACAGACAAAATTGCAAATGTACTCCTGTTAACCTCTACCAGCCTTTCTGCTGTTCTGAAACTGCCACTGTATATTTATATTTTTCCCCATGTCTTTTTTTTTTTTTTTAATGTTCTGGATATGTATGTTTGCAGGATCCAAAATTAATTGTCACTGAGCTCCAAATGCCAGAAAATTGGCTTGTGTGAGTAAATAAACATAGGAACTGCAACATTACATGAACTCTTGTTGATGTTGTGTAAGTTTCAAATCAAATACTTTTGTGTTTTCTAACAATTTTAGGAGGAAAATTTACCATCAGATCAGATTTTTATCTATTACTTCAAGTGGTGACGCATTTGGAATATTTCTCACTGTAAGCCACCAAATAAAAATATTGTTAATTTGTGTTTTTGAGAGTTACTACAAATATTTAATAAAAAAAAAAACACCTAAATAATTACTAAAATATATATTTTAATAAAAGTTTCATGCAAAATATCCAAATGTGTAGTAAATTTATGGCCTGTACATTTTCTCAATCCATCTCCATTTGAAAGTCAAATTTGGACCCTGTGTGTATGTTGTGCGGCACAAAGAGCGTGAGATGGTAAGAAAGCTCTGAGATGGAGATTAGACAATATGGAGAAGAGACACAGAGTGAGGAGTAAGTGGAGGTGTGGAGGGGCGTAGAGGGGAGGGCACGGGGGCAGAACAGTCATCAGATGAGGAAGATGATGGGCCGCATCCCCAAGAGCTGCCAGATGGCACAGGATCAAAACCTCCAGAGGGGAGTAACAAACACAAATATTTGTTCGCATGCTGCTCCGAAACAGAAACGCATGCAGACAAGCATACGAAAACACACACATGTGCACAGGCACAGACAAAAGCCACATTTCCCTTGTGTCTCGCAACAAAGTCGTCTGTCTATCTATCACAGTATCTTCAGTCCTTCATTGTAGACAACCGCCTGGTTTTGTTTATCTATCTTACAGTCATATTTCCCTCTCCATCTGTATCTATCACTTCTTTAGGATGTTTAGCATAAACCCCCACCCCCAATTCTTTTGAATATTCACATCTGTCACATAAATTGTGTGTAAAAATAATTCTCAAACATATAAAAAGAGTTATGGTTACCTCATTTCCTATACAGTTCACTTCTCAAGGCCATATGAGTCACTTTCATAGTTTCGCACATTAGCATATTCAAAGTTCAGCTGGAGGGATTGGTCATTCCCACAGAGACCTGGTCTGGCCGACGCTCTTGCCCATGAACTTGGCTGCGCATAAGAATAACGTCTATGAATATGAATCACATCATTTTGTTTGTCTCATCAATGCAGACACCCTTGGTTCAAAGACCCTGGTCTGTGCATCTTCAGGGGTGCAGATTCAACGATTTCCTCTTTCCTGCAGAAAACTGTCCCGGGCCTGTGATAAGTTGGACAGAAATTCATGGGAGATTACCAGACGGGCCTGCCAAGCGCCGCGGCAGCACCCGTAATAGATACGCTTCGGCTCTAAATCCTAAAAGGCCCCGCTACATCTGTCAAGCACGCCCTGAGAAGTCTCCCCCAGTTCAGATGTTATCACCACTACGCCTGCATCAAAAGATTTAGTGTCCACCCTGGAGGATGGTTATGTAGCACAGTTTGCAGGGCAACACAACAAGTCGGCCAGACCTGGGGGAGAGTGGGGAAGGAGGAGTAGAAAAAGAGGGTGGGTTGAAGAAGAAAGATAACCTGGAGATAGCACACAAAAAAAGGCTGCTGGAGGAAACAGGGAGGGAGGATGAGAGAAAAACGGTGGCGGCATATAGTACAGTACTCCCCCCTTCGCCCTCATCTGTCCAACTGCCTCCTTTTCTCCACCACCACCAGGAGAGAGAGAAGCCAGGTCCACTAGACCAGCGAGAGACATAAAACAGCAGAATAGAGGTAGCGCGAGAGTGGAAGAGAGCGATAAGGAGAAGAAAAAGGGAGGAATAGAGACAGAGAGATAACAGAGTTTGCCTCTGTGTGAGTCTGTAAGTGCCAGATAGAGCGGGCGATAGTGTGTGTGTGCGAGTGTGTGTGAGATGGCAGCTCTCTTTCCCCCCTTTTCTTGGACTCCAGCTCGACTTTAATCTGTAGCCTTACCAGATCATTACAGGGCTACTAGGCCTCTGGGAGCTCGGGGAAAAAACTGACACGAGCTGTCTTCTCCTCTCCCCAGCACTGCTTCATCTGGGCTCTATTAAAAAATTTAAAGAGCCTCCAGCAGGTTCTTAGCCCTGAAAATGGACAGTATCCAAGGAAGAGCGCAAGAGGGACCGAAGCCGGGGGGGGGGCTTGAGAGTCAGGCTGCGGCCTGAGCGAGCGCGAGCCCAGACAGCTGCACCCAGACCGGGGAAGGCCCGGCGCGGCTCCCGCTCGGCCCGTCTGCTCCGCGCCGCCGTAAGAAAACATGATTATATTATTATTTCAGGGTCTGCTCCTCGGCACACGGACGGAGGCGAAGGGGAGGGGGTTGAACGGCGAGGCATTTAGGGGATTAGGATACGCACCATCCCCACGGGTCAGCTGCTAATCAGAACCCTCACGAGATTTCACCAAGATTTTCTCCTTATGAATAATTTCACCAAAGGCAGGGAAAACGGGCACATTATTTAGAGAGGGAGAGAGTCTTTTGATGTATTTTTCCCTGAATAAGCACGGGTACTCGAGGATTTCTAGCCCTTCAGAGCAACAGGGACTGGCTTATTAAATGCTCCTGCCGCAATGCCTGCGAGCTAGCCGAGATTAATATCAGCGTAACCTGTTACTTAATTCATTATGGGGATACAGGCTAATTTGATTTGATATTATTTTAATAAAGTTCTGTGATATATAAGATTGTTTCAGGCTATCAAAATAATTTTCCAGTTATTACAGTTATTCAACCAAGTCCTTTGATAGCAGCAGTTGGTCCTGGCCTGTCCTGAATACATTAAGCCTTGAATGATTCATCGCTGCTCAGAAATGTTAAGCTGGAGGAGCGATGTGTTGATGTGCTGATGTTTTCCGCTGCTCTTTACGAGGGGGAAACGAGAAAAAAAAAAGGTATAGAGAGAGTGAGGGAATAAAGAGGGAAATATTTCCACATGCACCGGGCTTGTACGTGTCATCAACGTGTCTTATTTTCAAAGGCTAATCTCTCACACGACATAGCGCTATGGATCCCTGAAAAAAAATGGTTTTTTTCCCCCCCCTTTTATACATTTGGAGTGCCGTCGTTCATTATTAAAGGTCTCTGTCGTGTATCGTTGTAGCCATGGCGCTAAGACCGGATGAGCCGCGACCAACACGTGCTGTAGAAAATGTGTCTCCTCCATGCAGGGGGCTTGTAAATCGATGCCATATAATCGCTCGGTCTGCAACGCTATATGTTAATTCAGCGAGTCATGCTGACTGCAGGCTTTTAAAATATGAAATGCTTGGTATGCTATTAAGATTTCCATTAAAAACCGTGAGTGTGGAGGGGCCAGCCTCACACAATACTTGATTTCTCAGTAACACTGTATTTTACAGAGTCTGTGTCATTTTCAGTTACATAACATAATTACTATACTACTACTGATAATAATAATATTCAACACAGATTATTCTTATTATTCTTAGTATTTAGTAGTAGTATGTTCATACAAATAACAATAATAATCATGAATTTTGCATTTTGTTTATGTTTTAAGCACCAGTTCTTATAGTGGCTTGTTGTTTTAGTAAATTGACTTGCATATTTTCTGAAAGATTTCAATCTCAAAAAAACAGGAGTATGTTAAATATGTGGTCAGCAGAGATCATTTGTTGAAAAAAGCCTCTTTGTTTCTTAACTTTATCATAGCGGATTATCCAGACATTAATTTGCATAATTGTGAAGGAAGGCTCAACAATTTTCCTAATTTTGACATTTTTTCTTTACATTAGCTGTGTTTCAGTCACAAATGAGTGTTGTGTGTTTGTGTCGAGTGTGTTGGGGTGCAGGGCTGAAGGATCAGAGCCACCAAGCCCTTAAAGCTCTCCGTCTGGAGAGAGAGACAGAGAGGAAATGGCTGCTATTAAAGAGTCTGCAAGGGTCTGCTCTCAGTAAAACAACACTCACATTGTCTGACCCTGTCTGTGATCTTTTAGACCTTTCTGTTGCTTTTTGCACACAGGCTACCCACATAACCTGCCAGCACGGCAAAGCACACCATTCAGTCTGAAAGCAGCTCTCCCTGCAAAGAAAAAAGATAAAGAGCACAAGAGAAACTCAAAGGTAACTGTAAAAATGTAATTTGAAATGTATGTGCGCTTATTTGTCTTGTTCCTTTCGTTTGTTTTTAGATTTTAAAATACAGACAATTACAAGTCTTTGGGTCAAAGGTCGGCTTGTAACACTTTACAACAAGGTTCTATACTGTGGCACTGCTGGTTACCCAGCACGCTTTGTGTCTCAGGTCAACTCAGAGCAAGTTTGAAGCCCGTACACATGGAGACGCGTTTAACTGTATACGTAAACATTTTGTATCGTGTTGGCGTTTCGTCCAGACGGATCCAGCCTTTTGGGAGCCTGAAACCGCTATTTTTTTGAAACTGGGTCCCAGAGTGGATCTGAAAACAACACCCTTGCGTTTTCGTGTGTACAGCCAATCCGTATATTTTGTGAAACGATGTTGTCGTCACCCCACGTCTCGACCCTAGTCAGACACCGTTACGTCACGTAACAGCAACAATAACGCATGCTCCAAGTCGTCTTCTCTATTTTTAGTGTATCTCTGTGGCAGAATTACAGCACCACATACTGATCTGGCATTTATACTACATTGTTTTGAGTCGATATCAGTAGTTTCGTGTGTACGCAGATATTTCTTGAGACGATGCCGTGTTTACGTGATTTTTTTTAGAACGAGGGAAAAACAAAATTGGATAGGGAAAGCTCTGGCTTCGTGTGTATGTGGCCTTGATCTGATTACTCACAAGGGTTATAAACATTTGTGAAATGGGTATAAAATGATATTTATACTCTAGATGCAGATTTTGCTATAATATTGCATGTAATGATGTTTGTTATCATTGTTAAAATGTATAGTCCAAAAAGTGTAGTGCTAGCAAAAATCATTGTTGTAATATTTGGCAATAAAGCTATTCTAAATATAATGAGTAATGCTAAAGTTTATATTATTAACATTAATTAATGGAATTTTTAACATTAAAGAATAAAAACAATTATTTGTCCCTATGGTAACTTTCATTAAATGAGCCGCAGAAATTCCACTGAAATAAAAACAAAACAAACAAACATTGTTTTCACTTTGAAACTGTCCTTGGCAATTGATTTAAAAGAAAAGGAAAAATTTCTAAACTGACCAAATACGATTTAAGAAGAACTACTTCCAAAGAAAAGCATTCCTTTGTGAAGAACAATAAAATATATAGTTATTTTCTTAAGTCATTCTTTGAGAGAAGAATTTTCCATGGCAAGCATCATTGATATTGCGGCTGATTTTCTCTCTCTTTATTTGGGTCAGGTCCAAAGTGTTACTGACCGCAGAGCCATTCGTCACTGGAAGTCTTTGTTTGTTCACCTCCCTCATGGGTTACTCCATTGAGTAAAGTCCTCACCTGGGCCTGCTTTAATGGGCGGCGAGATCACCTGAAGCTCCCACTGAGGGGTTGTCTGTCATTGCACATGCCTGACTTCTGTAGTGTTTGCTGATTTATTTCAAGAACACTTTGTTTTTTGTTCTTTTCAGTCACAGATTTGGCAATAAGAAAGAATTCCATTTACAGAAAGCAACAATCTAAGTGCATTCAAGTAAACAATAGAAAAGTGAAAGTTCAAAAAAGTGCAATAATAAATTTTGGTTTCTAAATGTGTAATTTGTTACAAAATAGATGTGCAATCTTCAAAAAGAAAGATGCAAAGTGCCCCTAATGCAACCTGGTACAGCAATGTGTCATTCCTCTCTCCTCTGTGCATGCGGTGGCAGGTGATAAAGCACTTTTACAAGCTGCAGTAAAGCACCACTTGTATGCGGCCGGATAGGGGAAGATGGTGGCGTCTTTTATGTACTATTATAATATTATTTTTGGTTTTGCATCCATATTTATTGCGTCTCTGTGTCCTTCACCCAAGGCGCTGCAGTTATTGCGTGCAGGGATTGCATTGTAAAAACCTAACGCAGGCACACCATTGGGACGGGGGGGGGGGGACGACGACTGTCACCGCACACGCTGCCACACAGGATTGTGTGCTTACCGCATCATATAATTGGCCCCCTGTGAGAGACCCCGCTTTAATAAGAGAGGAAAGGAAGGTTACAGTAGCACTGATGGGCACTGGTGCTGACCTCACTGGAATGGGCCATCCGAAAAAATCTGCGTAGTGCTTTCATACTTTAATACGGTTGCTCAATATTCTATGAACTGCTTATACAAAAATGTGTTTTAACACCAAAATCTTTTTGCTGGGAGTGATAGTGGAGTAATAAAGAAGTTATTGACTAAATGATATCGATTGTCTAGTCCCCGGGCATAGAGTGCTGACCTTGGAATCCCTCCATGCCTTCTTCCTCCACACTGGCCACTCAATAATATATTATTTTATACATTTAAGCAGAACAACAAATAGCTGCACGGTACAAGGTGAGGAATTGCTGGTAAATTTTTCATGGCTATTTGCCTGTAGGAATTTGGCAGCCCTGTGTGACGGGTGATTAAAATCGGTGTTCAGTCAAGACTTGATTAGGGGTTGCCATTCAACTGCAAGAAGAGAGAAAAAAGGAAACGAAAAGGAAAACAAGAGGAGGAAAGGCACAGTGTTTTTCTTCGACTAAATCAGATAATGACCTTGAAGACTGGGCGGCAGGAATGGTAGCGTTAACTACTTTCAAACTAAAGCCTGATTTATTCGCAAGGTTACCAGCAGAAACAATGGCCATTGATTTGGCCGAGGTAATTGCTGTGCGTAGACGCAATTGGCAGGACCTTTGTCCTGGGGGTGGAGATGGTTGTTGGGGGAGTGCTAAAAGCCTTAATAAACCAGCTTTCATCCCTTCAAAAAAAAAAAAAAAAAAAAAACTGCTGGTATATATATATATATATATATACATATACACATACTGTACATCATTCCTTTGATGGCATCTCTAAAAAAAAAAAAAAACATAACAACTACAATTCTGTAATATTTTAATATTTAGAGTAAATACACATGCTGAATGAGGTCAAACTACAATGGCATTAGCCAGGTCTGTCATGCCACCATTCTAAAACTAAGACTGATATGATTTTACTCAGAAAAAAAGCTTTTGCAAGAAGTAGTATTGCTTTAGTCTGATTGAAATCAAACCTTAAAGTCCATTTAATATGAGATGCAGTAGAAGTCATATGGATCACAGATGAACAGAAAACATTTTTGGGAAAAGACTGTGCCATCTTTTAATTCAGGTATAGGGCTGGTGTTGTCCACCCTCGTTTGCATGTTGATGATGATGTTGTTGGTTATGCTTTGATATTAATCCAGATCCAACTCAAACTGTAACATGACCGACATTTAAACAGAAAAGATTTTGTAAATTTTTTAATTTGGCATGGCAGCAAATACGAATAATAAATTATCATTGCCTTACCTAATGCAGCAAAATCCTGCATTTGGCCTAGGCCCAGTTCCAGAATCAAATCACTGAGGGTGCTTCTGAAATTAGTGAGCCTTAATGTGTATCTATTTTGACATGACATATATTTTTGTTCAGTCCATTTTTAGAGTTATTACTATGTCAATCATTGCAATTTCGAGAGCAATTTTGCAGTTTTCTCGAAACTTTGCAGCGTGTATGTGGCCACTGGTCAAGCATGAAAAATAAAAGTTTCATTCAAACTGAATGGATTAAATGTTGCCTATAAAGCGCCCAAAGAGCGCTCCCTTTATATTCACTAAACAGCTGTCACTCATCTCAGTTCATCGTGATCTCACAAAGTTCCATTATAATCAGTGAAGATGACTGCACAATGAATTTCTTATTTACATAATGTCTACACTTTGTTTGTTATAATGAGAGGATTTACGAGGGGGCAGAACTCAGCGCTGGACAAAAACTCCAGCGTTTTGAGCAGTGAGTGGATTCTAACTTAAACACCTCTGATTATCCATTGAGTTCAAGAAATCAACAGATATTTTGTGATTCTACACTGCTCAATGCTGTAAAAACATGTTGTAAAAAGAAACCTTTGACAATCTCCAGAGCACAAACACAGATTTGCAATGGATCTTTTGCCAAATCTGTTTCACCAATGGAGTGCAACAGGTGGGTTCCTGAAGTAAAAACTCCATTCATTTTCTCCATAGGGATTTTGAATGATAACTTATAAACCTGTAAAGACAGACCTACTGTGAGCTACGAGATTAATCCATGGAATCCATTCAGCTTCTGCTTAAGCTGTCAACCCACATTATTTTAGCTTATTTTTAAAATAATCGTGTTTAACAGCGTTATTCCTGGTGGAAAAACTACATTACCCATGATGCTGTACAGACAATTACACCAATCAGAGAGTTGAAAAAAAGCAACACGTGCCAAAATAGCTCTTTAGCTCCAGCCCACTCCCATGAAGCACTGGGAATGATGTAATCAAGTCGATCTCTCCACGCTCTCAAAATACTTAAATGTTTATATTTATTCATATTTTGAAATAAGCTTAAAATATATTTTTTATGTATATAATCAACATTTGTAAATGAATAGTTTTATATACACGGACCTTATATTTCTCTATCATTTTTTCGTTTTTATTTATCGTTTCGATTATGCTGTTCTCAATGCTTCATGGAATTGTAGTTCTTTCTCTCACTAAAGCCGTTAAGTACACAGTCTTGTACCTTTGTCTTTTTGTCTGATTTTAAAAAAAACTTTTTTGCTTCAAATCAAAGTCTGTAGTGTTGTGATTCACGTCGTAGTCGTTTGACTTGGCTCATGACTTATAACTCTCTAACAAAGACTTTTTTAAAAAATCCTATGGGAAAAATGAATGGAAAAAATACTTCTGGAACCAGTGTCACTGAAAAAGGGGGCGGGCACTTTTGCACTCTATGCTATTATTTTGAAGAAAACTGATCCTAGACCAGCAGTTATAGGCAGCTTTTCCCTCTGAAAGCAATCAGAAGCAGCAGCAGTCAGTGGTTTGCGTGAGAAAATTCTGCACTAGTCTAAAGTCTGTGGCCAGGGGAAGGATAAGCCTTGCCCAACCTTACACACGCTCGACCTATGACAAGCCCGAACTTTTAAAATATTTGGTTGTCTTTCATGTTTATTCATAGAAGGTTATGTGTTTGTCCTGCATCTGCTGATGCAAATGATGCTAGTGATGCCCGGCATTTGGGCGGCACTTACTAACATCACGGCCTGAGGCTTGATGTGGTACGTCCTCTATCTTTTCTTCTCTCCCACTGGGTCAGGCTGTGTCCGGAGCACCTTTCTTCTTTCTCTGGCCTAGATTCTGTTCTCCCAGCACAGCAGCTGGCAAACCGAGTGCACGGTCCCTGGCAGGGAAGAGCTCCTCATTTGAATCAATTATACATACTCTTCTCCTGGAGTCAGCCTGCATATTTCATGCGCACAGAGGATATTTTATGAGTTAATGTGTCCAGTTGACATGTTGCTGAAAGCTGTGGCCTGTCCCCTTCATTGCCTCCCGATTTGGATCTGAAGTCAACACGCAAACACTTTCATGCCCTGGGCGGCACAGCACACATACAAGTAAACGCACACACATATATATACAGATAGCTTAGCTCCTTCTGCCTTAATGCCTGGAGTATGTCTGTGAAAAGCATCACATGCAACACAACTAAAAGCAGGTACACACTTATTCTGTGTGTGTCTTACTTCCAGTGGATCAAATCTGTTGTTTGTTATGTCAACGCCCCTGTTTTGGCTGAAAGAGAATAACTTACTCAGCTTTTGCAGCATTAAAGTGTTTCTCTTTTCTCTTGTTCTCTCTCCTTTGTGTTTGGGTCTGATGCCGCTAGCTGTTGTTTCACTGTTTTTCACATACTAATGTTCTCTCTCTCTCTCTCTCTCTCTCTCTCTCTCTCTCTCTCTCTCTCTCTCTCTCTCTCTCTCTCTCTCTCTCTCTCTCTCTCTCTCTCTCTGACTTTTCAGTTATCTTGTCCAAAGTACTTTGGTTTTCTTAAAAGTGGGGTTTAAATCTTGCTTCAGAAAAATAGCCAAGGATTTACTTTATTATTTAAATTTTTTTAATTACTTGCTATTATAACACACATCTTAATGTTCATGAAATGTCCTGTCTTACTCTTTTTTTTTATTTTAATTAAATAAAAGTTAAAATAGGCAGAATAAAGGAGGGAATTCACTGTTCACTCTTTTCCCAGCATGCACTAGGGCATGAATAATTAATATGGTCACATTGTTTGACCGTTTGCCTGTTTTATTTACACGTTTTGTTGATTTGGTTGTCACACTCAGTAGCTTCTTGTTTTGTGATGTTAGATGAGTTTGTTTCTCTAAATGATCAGTTCAGTTTTTGTTACCCTTGGCATGTTTTGCGTACCATGTGTTGGGATCTGTGCATGAGTATATTTACATATTTTTTTGTTGTTGTTGTGGTTCATGTGCTGAATATTAACAAGATTTAATATATATATATATATATATATATATATATATATATATTGTAGCTCATATATATAATAGCTCATTTAACAAACCATGTAACATGAAAAAAAGAACTTTAACTAAGTATTTGTTAAATTAATGAGAGAATTGAAGTCGTGGCAACTTGCCATTTTATTTTATTTTTTAATTTTAGGTTACTTAAATCAGTAAATGATTTAAAAAAAATAAAAAATAAAAACATTGCCTTCATGTTTTCAAGTTCTACAAATGCCTCATTTAAAAAAAAAAATGTAGAACATTAAATCAATTTTAAAAACTATGTTAATAAGCATTATTATTTCTGAGATTTTGTTGGTTAGATCTATGAGTTTGTCTTTTCTGAGTGTTGCATAAATAAACAAATAAACAAAATGAATGCGTAAAACGCCTCTCCGCATTCATCCGTCTTTCTCACCCTTGGACCAGCTTGTTCAGGAGGTGTTGCCAGCATCTGCCATTTTTGCATAATGTGCAAGGTGTTTGGAAAGGGGTCTGTTCTTGGATGGTACAAATTGCTTTTTTGACCTAGTAATTAACTTGGTAAGACGCAAGGAAGAGCTCAGTGATGAAGCTTTGTGGCCAGATTTTAACATGGCTGCATAAATTATCATTTATGAAACCATAATGCCCTGTTGCAATGTCCTGAACCCATCAGAAGACACAACCGTATAATGGATGGGGTGTGTGCAGTGTTGCTGCACATCTGTAGATTAAGCAGGCAGCATCCTGCATGCATACCTTCTTTCCATGAAACAGGTTAATCTTGATGCATCACCAGAGACATTCTCACACATGACCTCACAGCAAACACTCACACAAAGAACACAGAGTATGTATGCGTCAAGAGGTGAAACATGTTCTGGATATGGCTGATTTGACACTGGAAACATTCCAGATTGTCTTTTGGAACAGCTGTTATTAGAGAAATGTAAAAACAGGAATGCAGTTAGAAGTGTCAGATCGATGATTCATCCCCGTCCATTACCGTGTTCCTCAGCGCACGGAGACACGGCTACATGCTGCCCACCCCATCTGCATGCTCGACCCACTCCTCTAGAAAACGCACTTGACGCCACAACACAGTAAAAGAATACTTCACCAAAAAACATTGTATTATGGAAAAGGGTTTCAGAAAGGTTTCCAAGGCACTATAATAAAACAAATTTCCAAGGTCACATCTAAAACAAATTCAAGTGAGCTTTAGTCATAGAAAATATGCAATGATTACAATGCTTAATTCTTTGCTAGAAATGAGATCCTAAGATTATCTTTAGGGGGGGAAAGGTCAGTTATGAAAATAAAAATACTTTTTGCAAACTTTGAAGGCTGCATTTTTTCAATGTTCGCATGATCAATAGAAACTAACTCTTCAAAGCAATTTCATTGGCTGAAAGAACTAATAATTGATTAAAAAAAAAAAAATAGAAATTATAGACCAAAATTATGATTTTATGATGTATGTAGTCTTAATCATGAAAATATTGTAGTGCTACTGGTTGAGTTTAAACTAGTTTTGGGTCAATTTACTAAAGGAGACTTATGTGAAACATGTTTGCAAGTGAGTTCATTATTAGTGAAATGCTCAATATAGGGTGTAACATTGCATGTTGCATATGTGTGTGTTTTGTTTTGTTGAGTTGAGTTGTATAGTGTCAGCTTGCCGGCCTTCTCCCATATTGTTTCTTATTCTATACACTCTGAATATTGCTACAATAGTGCCATCAATATAAACCTGTAGTATGAGATATTGGTGTTTTATTATAATTACTCACCCTAGTGTCGTTCCAAACTCGTAAGACTTTCGTTCAACATGAATAACGCACAAAAACAAACCTCTTCCGGAAGCTCAAACCTGCTGCGTAACCAATGATGTTCACTCTGTTGTGTTACGCAGCACGTTTGAGCTTCCGGAAAAGGTTTGTTCTTGTGCGTTATTCATATTTGGTTGAGCTTCTGCTTATGTTCGCTGATCAATGTTTATATGTGAGTAAAAGCCTAAATTAAATCTTTTCATCATATAAAGCGATCGAATCTCTTCAGAAAATTTGGAGTAAACTGCTTGATTCATATGGATTAGTTTTACCATCTCTTTATGATCTTTTTTAAGTGTCAAAGTGTTCGTTGCAAAGGCAGTCAATGGAGAAACAGACATCTCTCAGATTTCATCAAAAAGATCTTCATTTGTGTTATGAAGATGAATGAAAGTCTTACGAGTTTGGAACGACATGACGGTGAGTAATTGATAACATAATTTTCATTTTGGGGTGAACTAACCCTTTAAGAACTTTTAACGTTAACTGGGTATGCGGATGGTCAAAATAAACATATCCACTTTCAGTAGTGTTATTAGTTAGACTTTGCTTAGTAAATTTACCACTTAGTCTTCAAACTTAACATAGCAGTTAGCTTAGTGTTTACTGATTCTCTTCAACACGCAAAAGCTAGGGCAGAAGTGTATAATTGTTCAAAGTAAATAATAATGTCTTTTATTATATAACTTTATTATGACTTTTAACTATTTTATTCTGTTCCTCACACAAAGTTATTGTATGGCTTCAGAAGACTGAATATAGAACATGAAACATAACTTTTATGATTCTTTATTATGCATCTTTATTATGCACTTTTTGAAGCTTGAAAGCAATTGCAACTGCATGGAAAAGTGTGGTCAGTATATTATTTAAACTTTCTTTCACAGATGAAATCTGAAAAATCATGAGGGTACGTAAATGATCATTAATGCTATTCCTTCGAGTGTTGATATTTCTTCAATTGTTTACCCAATTTTGTGATGCATATATAGCAGCTTAAAATACATCATACAACAGCAGGCAATATTCCACACTGTTGAAAATAAACTATACCTCACCGATAGGCAGAAGGCAGCCCCTCTTGTTTTCCCCTCTCTGGCCTTCTCTCCCATGTGAACGTGGTATCTTCAATCCATCCGGGGGCGGAGAGAATATGCGTACGCTAGCAGCATGTGCCAACAGTGCCGCACATCTGAGAACTTTTAATTTTGCCTTTATTGTATGGATGATCCTGCATACAAGGAGCAAACAAGGCCATAATGGAGCGGCCAGCACCTCGTTGTCTGCCTAAAACCAGAGAGAAAAAAACACTGTGAAATCTTCAAAAGGAGAAGGGGTTGATGAGCTCCCTAAAGAGGGCTAGGACTTGTGCTTTAAAAGAAAAAGATTTCGCCAGTGTGTGCAATTTTAATTGCGCTCCTATTGCTTGCCCCCAGCCCCCTTCTTTCTCCCACTCTCTCTCTCTTTCTCTCATTCCCTCGCTCTATCTGTCTGGCCTTCAAAGGGAGTCTCATTCACTCTATTTTAATTTCATAAAGTAACCCTGAGGACAAAAGCAGAGCCACTCATGTGCAAAACTTCTTTATTTCAGAATGACATTACAGTGTTATTGTGGAGTGTGACACCATGGAGAGTCACTGAGAGACGACTTTGGCTTCTCCCTGTGTGTTCAGTGCCCACCTACCTGCTGACAAATTCATAATGTACTCTGTAGTAAACGCTCACATAAGGTAATGAAAATTAGTCAGACCTTATCCTTACTTTTCCACTATCACCTCTTTAAAAAGCCGCGACGGCAGTCTTGGTGGCTCGTTCGAGCCCTCATTTGGCTTGTACTTCTAAATGCTTTTGAATAGTATCAGACTGTGTGCCAAAGCAGTGACCACAATTTTTTGAAGTAAATGCTCTTGTTTCTGCAAGAATCAACTTGCCTGTCTCTTTGTTTGGAATTCCCCGTCCTGTTTCCTCTCAGAGGCTCCTGATGGGCTGGATCAGTCTTTTGCCAGCCTGCGTGTCTATGTGAGAGCCATGTAAGATGAGCGTGACTCTGTTCTGTCCACCTTGCCCCACAGCGATGAGTTCTTTCTGACTGTAATTGTCGGGCTTTGTTCTTGCTCTCCTTTTTGTTGTGTGGAGTATAGAGTATAAATGTAGAACAGCTAAAGAGGTCAAACCTGCAGTGAAAAGTGCAGCAATGGGAAACTTATACCTGACCACAAAACAAAGATCTTTCCACTCCGTAAATGGACTCAGCAGGATTCTAAAGGGTTTCGACAGTGATGATGCACTCAATCAATGCTGACGACCGCAGGTTGATATCATAATGAAACATGAATTATATTTAGTTGATACCGGTTAGCTTATATACAATTACATTTCGGATAAAAGAACCTGATGCAATTTTTGCCATAAAAAACGATGAGCATGGATTGTGTTACAGTGATAATTTTAACATTAAAAAATATAATTTAAAAAATAAAAATATATATTTTATACGTACTTTTCTAGGCTAATTATACACACATTTTTCTAATCAAATAATTTTCGGTAACACTTTATTTTAGGGTCTTTTAACTAGTTGCTTTTTAGCATGCATATTACTAGAATATTGGCTGTTTATTAGTAATTATTAAGCACATATTAATGCCTTATTCTGCATGATTCTATTCTACATTCTTAATCTTACCCAATACCTAAACTTAACAACTAGCTTACTAACTATTAATAAGCAGTAAATTAGGAGTTTATTGAGGGAAAAGTCGTAGTTAATAGTGAATACATGTTCCCTATACTAAAGTGTTACCTAATTTTCTAATTGAGTAGTAATGATTATCTACCCGTTTAATGAAAATGAGCGCGTTTACATGCACATCTAACACAAACCCCACATGTGGTTATGTAAATGCCTTTAACTTGGTTTATTTATCAGGGAAGTTCTTAGTGTTTAGGCAAAATGCTGTTGATTTTTGCCTGTTACTATGATGTTGTGCCATTCTGGGGTGCATTTCCCATACAATGACGTAACTCGCCGCTTCTCTACCATAGTACAATGCATCATTGAACAAATCAGCTAGCTAGTCACCAGGGTTGCCAGGTTTTCACAACAAAACCCTCCCAATTGCTACTCAAAACTAGCCCAAAACTAGCTCAATCACATTTCAGGGGGCGTCCCCTGGTAAGAATCGCGTTCCAGGGGGTAAAATATCATGTTATTTGGGTTCATTTCAACCCACGGACATGAAAAACAACAAGTGGCAACAGTGTAAAAGTAGCCCAATTCTGTGTGAAAACCACTGGTAGTCACGACTGTTTCCCGAAACCGCATTGTCGCAAACCTGTCCTTTAGCCACATTGGTGAATGATGTCACGCAGGTGGTGGAGTAATAACTTCTATAAATTAATCCGTTTGAGATTGAATTAATGCTAGACTTTTTGCTATAAATTACGGACATGGCATCTGAGGAGTAATTCTCATTTTGCTTTATTTCCAGATTCAATCATAGGCTCTTTCTTACATACCAGAGCAAGTACGCACATGCGCACTCTTTAGAAACAGTGCTTCCAATCGCGTGATTTTTTCCCCCAAAACAGTTCAGCAGAAATCTCGCCCTGGAGCCGATTCTAAAGATTTCATTAGCCACAGTAATGATTGCCTACACCAAACACTGATCTCTAAACCTACCTGTCACTGTAACCTCAGCCAATGAAATTGGTTGCAGGGCAGGATTTCCGCTGAACTGGTTTGGGGAAAAAAATCACACCTTCAAATCTCTTGACAAAGTAAAATATATAAATGACATTTGTATATATTCAAAATAAAATACATACATTGTACTTAATTTCAGCTTGCTTATTTTGCTCAAGATAACAATTTATTAAGTCCATATCACATTAAAAAAAAGAAACTATGCTTCTAACTACAGGTTGAGAACTGTCATTCCAACCACACAAATTTGCGATGCAGTTTGCGAATGTTCGTTTGAACTATAATTTCGGGAAACACCAAATCGTTGAACTATGTTAATAACGACAAAACTTGCGATGTTAGTTGGCTTACGATGCTTTTGGAAAACGCACCCCTACACAGTTTATTCTATGTGCACATACCCATTTCCATTTCACTGGTTTCAAAAACTGAAACAAAAAGCTTTCTTGCATTGTTGGGGTTTTATAATGAGCTGAAATTTAGATGGTAATCAGTGGTTTGTTGTAAATGTTAACATGCACATTGTTAGCATGCTTTGCTAATGTTGACCCATGAGCTGGTTTGTTCTTTATCTATTTATAGTTTTTTGTTGTTTATTTTTTTGTTATTTCACTTCATTTACATTTTTATCCAATGTCACTACAAGTATACATTTCATCAGTTCATGCATTCATTGAACCTATGACCTCGGCGTTTCTAGTCTTCTTCTGTTTGAGCTACATGAACGAAACTTAAACTAGTAGCTTCCAGTAGGTTTGGCTGTCATATATCAAAGGTTATAACTTGTTGCCAAACAGTCTTGCTCTCTGATGCTCTTTGAGAGTGTTGCTTTGAGCACACACATACAGAGGCCTCAGGCAAAAATCAATGCACATATGAGTTTTCAGCTGTTTTATGATATATAATGAGGGTTAGCATAAAGGGCACATCGCCAACAAAATATATCGGTGCTCAAGAACGATCACATCTGTCTACAGAAATAAGTAACAACTTAAAGGAGATCCAGACGTTTGGCAGGAGGTGTGTGTGTTAGCAGTGATGGGTTTTGGCAACGTACAGACAACATTAGCAATGTTTCCAGGAGATTCTCAAGGGGTTAAATTTTGCACCTTGCCAGCATAATTGAACAGAGTAGTTTTATTCAGTCAAAGGGGTATTTGTTGAGTGTTTTATAAATCCCAAGCTTGGCTGACTCCCCACATAATTCTCATGTCATTTTCTCGTTTTAAAGAAATGATGAATTCTCTCCAAAGAGTTTCGTCGGTTTATCAAATTCTTTTATTTAAAAAAATGCATGGTTCTTGTGTTTTGTATTCTCCTGGCTTCATACCGTTTCCCTGCGCTTTGGCTCGAGGTGACGGCGTGATGAGTGAGAAGCTTTCATAGTTCAGTAGGGTTTTGCTGTTCAAAAGAGCAGGGCCATTGATCAGGCAGCTCTTAGGCCAAGGATAAAACCCTGACGGCAGGCAGGATTTGCAGCTAACGCCTCAGTCTCGTTGGAGCACGAAGGCACACACACACACACACACTTCACCACAGCAATCTCGATAGTCGAGTTATGTAAGTGTTAATGATTCTAGGGAGGCATGCAAATTTCTTTCTCCAGACGTTCCAGTCAGAGGCTAAGACACATGTTATCCCAATAATGTCACTTGCGAGCTCCTCTAAACTCTGGCTTGGTTTGGGGTCATGTCAGACCTCAGATTATCGGTGAATCTAACATTTTATAAACCCGAACCGCTTTTAATTTAAATGCACCTGGAGGGACGTTAAAACAAGGGAGGATGGGAAACACAGATGTGCTCTCTCTAGTGTATGAAATGGATGTGGACAGGCGAGCTATGAGGAAGCCATCACTCTGGTTTTCTGAGAATACAGAGGACTGAAGAAGAAAAAAATACTAGCATATACAGGCCCATCAAGGATTAGCCATCACGGGCTTAATTGGTTTGTGATCTATTTATAGAGTGATTTAGCACCATGTAAAATTCCTCTGAGACGCACACTAATACAGTATGTATTTCATTAAGGATTTAGAGCATCTTATTCAAATGTGTTTTGACAAGAGTTATATTTTAAAGAGATTCATCATCTCATTAAAAAAATAAATGAATAAATAAAATGCATTGTCAAAGTGCATTCTTCAAATGTCTTACATATGTTTAATATAAACGGTAATAACGCTAAACTGTTTCATGAAATAATGTTATATACAACTTTGTATATTATTATAATTTGTATAACATTATAAACAAAATGATTTCATGTTATTTCTGAGATGAAACTATGTGTGTCCTCCAGTGTGGGTAATGAATGTGTTTGTGTGTTCTCTTATCGAGATGTCCTATTTGATTGCAAAAAGTGACTGATAAAGAAGGTAAAAAAAACACTCTCCCATTCTATTTGTTTGTTTTTGTCAATAAGACACCACAAATCTAAATGAAGAGATCATATTCCACATAGGACTGAGTTCAGTTGAGATTAACTAATGACCCTAATGATGTAAAAACAATAAATGTAGTTTTGAAATTACCCCCCTTTTTTCTTTATAGTCTCTGAATATGTTTATTTAACCTAATCAAAACCCAGTAGAAAAAAAAATTGAGTCTTTAATTATGTTGTCACATGTCCATGCACTTCTCAGAAAGTTTATGTTATTCATAATTGGCATACAGAATTGGCAAGAGCGAACTTAAATAGTGTGTACCTCAATCAGATGGTCTTAGCATTTATATATATTTCATATCTGGGGTATGAGAGACCCCAAACATGAGTAATGCAACAGTTTTCAAGGAGGACCTTTAAAGCCTTTTTTTTTTTTAATAAGTATCAAATTTATTTTGAGCCATTAAAAGGGCTCTGGGGTTTCCAAACAGAGCATGAGGGTTAACAACCAATTTTAGTCCTAAACCTTGAAGAAATATGGTAATTTCATCATTTGAATATTGATAATTTGCATTACATATATTTAAAAAAGGTCAACATATTTTGTGTAATTTCTACTTAAAAGCTTGAACTGAAGTTCTTACTTAACAGACTCACATTTTGACATTTTATTAGTTACATTTTAAAGCACATAGAAATGCACATTTGTTAAGTCTGATAATTAACCTCAGCATCTCTAATACCATCAATCCTTTTACCTTCATTGCATGGTTGCTATTATCCACGCTGGCCACTCACAAAACCACCCACTGTCACTTCTGTATCCACGCGTCGTTTCCAGACATCAGTGCTGGGAGTTGAACCTGTTCCATGAATAAGTGATGGGGCTGGGAAAAAAGAAAGAAAGCAAGCGCACAGGAGCCAGAGAAAGAGAGAGAGGCCAGGCTCAAAGGGAAAGCAGACAGGATATCCGTCAGAGCTTGCTGCACTTCGTTGGGCATGAGAAGTGAGGAAGACGGGAATGGGACGGGGACACCTGCCTGTTCTCTGGCCAGCAGAGCATGCCTGTGCCAGTCAGCTCTCTCAAGATGAGTTCATCTCACCTTGGGCAGGACTGCATCACAGGGCCTGTGGGGGCAGCTGGCAGCCCAGCCAAGTCCCACTGCTCAGGGACACGTCTGGCACACCCTGCCCGCTAACTGCCTGGCAAATGACTAAGAGAGTGTGTCATTCGCCTGGACCCAGAGTAAAGCTTCAATACGGGGCCATTTATTTCCTGCAGACACAATTCTTTTTCATTTAATTATGCTGATGAATGAAACTGGATAGCAGAGATAGGATTTATCGCAAAATGTACAAATGCGCAAAATGTGGAAATCTTGTACAAAATATAAAAAATGTAATATACAAGAAGCGATCATTGCCATTTTCAATAACAAAAAATGGTAACCTATTAATGATAACATATCATCTAAGGCCGTGTGTCCAACAAAGCGTATTTTTTCCAGTGGCTATAGCATACTTTTCCAATTGTTTTCAATGGGAGCGCCGCATTTTTTAAACGGCAGGAGCATAACAGGGATCTGAGCGTCTTTTTCACGCTCAAGTGCTGAGTGCTCGGCATTTTTTACTGGTCGCCTTTTTGGCCCCGTGTCCACCAAAGCGATTTTTCCAGCTGCTAGCGTACTTTTCCAATTGTTTTCAATGGAAGCGCCACGTTTTTTAAACGCCAGGAGTGTAACGATGCGCTGAGCGTCTTTTTCACGCTCAAGCGCTGAGAGCTCGGCGTTTTTTACCGGTCGCCTCGAGTTGAAGAATGTTCAACTTTGAGTAAAACGCTGCGCTCATCACTGTCACTTTTTATTCAGCCGTCCAATCAGAGTGTAGGAGGGGCGGGATCAGTTACAAGTAACAGTGCCATGGATATTCCGTATCATAGCAACAAAGCGTCTCAACTGAAAAAACCCGCTGCGCAGCTGAAGTGCTCTCAAGCGCTCACAGATAGGCGTTTTAAGCAGAGCGCCTAGCGTTTTCAGCTGGCTAAAAACGCTTTGGTGGACACACGGCCTAACGCCCCATGTCCACCAAAGCGTTTTTTTCCAGCTGCTAGCGTAATTTTCCAATTGTTTTCAATGTAATTAGGCCTGCCTGAAAACGCTAGGCACTCTGCTAAAAACGCCTATCTGTGAGCGCTTGAGAGCGTTTCAGCTGCACAGCGTTTTTTTTCAGTTGAGACGCTTTGTTGCTATGATACGGAATATCCGCGGCACTGTTACTTGTAACTGATTTCGCAGGTAATTTGTTTCAGACTAAAAATGTCGACACAATGTAGAGTACTTGCTATGTATGTTCGGAGAAAAGCAATATTTATTTCTCATCCATTTTGTTCCGTTCTCTGCTTGTTAATGTTGTTGTACAGCAAGAATGTTGTGACAGTTGGTCGGTGTTGTATTTGTCCCGCCCCTCCTACACTCTGATTGGACGGCTGATAAAAAGTGACAGTGATGAGCGCAGCGTTTTACTCAAAGTTGAACATTCTTCAACTCGAGGCGACCAGTAAAAAACTCAGAGGTCTCAGCGCTTGAGCGTGAAAAAGACGCTCAGCGCCTCGTTACGCTCCTGCCGTTTAAAAAACGCAGCGCTTCCGTTGAAAACAATTGGAAAAGTACGCTAGCAGCTGGAAAAAACGCTTTGGTGGACACGGGGCCTTACTCAAAGTTGAAGAATGTTCAACTTTAAGTAAAACGCTGCACTCATCACTGTCACTTTTTATTCAGCCATCCAATCAGAGTGGAGAAGGGGCGGGACAAATACAACACCGACCAACTGTCACAACTTTCTTGCTGTACAATAACATCAACAAGCAGAGAACGGAATGGATGAGAAATTAGTATTGCTGGTCTTCGAACATACATAGCAAGTACTCTACATTGTGTCGACATTTTTAGCCTGAAACAAATTATCTGTGAAATCAGTTACAAGTAACAGTGCCGCAGATATTCCGTATCATAGCAACAAAGCGTCTCAAGCGCTCACAAGCGCTCACAGCTAGGCGTTTTCAGCAGAGCGGCTAACTTTCAGCTGTCTAAAAACGCTTTGGTGGACACACGGCCTAAGGGTACGTTTACACAAAAACGATTTAGTAAAAACGGAATAGTTTTTTTCCTTTGCGTTTTTCACGTACAGACTACAACGTTTTCAAAATGATCCCTGTTCATCTGCAAAAATGACTAAAAACATTGTATTATGCCCCATAGCTGGCCAGTGGTTGCCGATGTCACTTTGTAAAAATAAATAAATAAATAAATAAATAAATAACAATAATAATAATAAAAATAGATTATAAAGTTCATTTAGCCAACAGTTAAAAACACACATTCTTTTTTTCAAAGTGTATGCATGCTACTATATTTACCTGTAGATAACCCTTCAAATTTTGGCACATGGTGTGTTTATGTGTCACGTTTGATTGTTCTGACTAGTAGACACTGAATGCAGTGAGGTGAAGTAGTGTCATAGTGTTTTTCCTCTGCTATATCCCAAAATTACAATCAGGCCTTCTCTGCAGTCGCACACAAACTCCCGCACACCAAGCTCAGGACGCCCACAGAAGTTGCCCTCAACTCTGAGCGCCGTGCACCGCACCTCCTTGCTTTGCCATGTCAAAATGAAAGAGTAAACAAAGGCCCCCAATTCCCCCGACTGCATTAATCATTCAAATGACGTATTGGCATTCTTCAGACTCGACTGCCTTGCTTCCAAATTAACACCTCCAGGTTCAAGGGAATAGAAATTAACTGAATTATCTGGCAGGCGCAGATGTCCTACCGTGGCCCCCCCCACACATGTACCCTCGCTGATTTAATATGCCCTAGGAATAGCTGTGATGCAGAAAAAGTGCTAATGGTCAAGAAATCATTTATGACATGTAACAGATAGGCTACTTTTTTATTATTTTTTTTATGGAAACAACTGGCCTTTTTTTACTTTCATGTTGTCATAATAGTGTAATTTGGTAATCGCATATATTAACCACATGGGCACACACCCACACACACACACACACATATATATATATATATATATATATATATACTTTTTATAATAATAATAATAATAATAAAATTATTTAAAAAAATTGCATATTGAGGTGCATATTTTTTCTGTTTTTTTTCTTTTTTTGTAAAGGTAGTTATTCCTGTTTTTAATGTTTACATTTCTCATGTTTGGTCCTTGAAAAAAAAAAAAAAAAGAAATTAGTTGACTTGCACAAAACAAGTGTAGCCCCCCTCTCGCTGCTGACTTCACTCCTGTTAATGCCTGTCTTACAGCATCCGCTGGAGTACTTCCTGCTGAAAATGCCACTTCATTGAACAATTAATTATTCTAATGATAGGCCACTACTCAACAGTGCTTTTTATACTTGCGTAGGAGCGAGACAGAGAGAAGGAGGAAGGGGGAAAAAAGAAGAAAGCATAGTCAGTCTGTATTGTGGCAGGAGTGACAGTAATACAGCATGTGAAATATAGGTGAGGAGAAGGGTGAATTGCAAAAAAGTGAAAGATGAAACAACGACAGTGGAGCTTTTCAGTAATGTGATGCAAAATAATATAATTTATTTGTTTATTGGGGTGATAGGAGTACATTAATTTGTCAAACTGTATTAGCATAACTTACTCAACATTTCATCAACTTTTTTTGTCATGTTTTTTTTCCCACTGAATATTTCCTTTTATCTGATATTCTTTGTGAAATACCTTTTTTAATCCAAGACAAATTTTTAAATTTATTTTAATATAACAAACTAAAACAATGCTTTTATTATTTTTTGTTTCTGTCAGAAAAAATTTGTGCAGAAAATAGAAAAAGAAATTGGTGCAGAAAATGTGTGTACGTATACATACGTATATGTGTGTGTGTGTGTGTGTGTGTGTGTGTGTGTGTGTGTGTATATATATATATATATATATGGACTGGTTATCTGTCAGACGTAACTAATTCAAATTGGCAAAAGCACCATAAAAGTTTCAGAGGTAGTTCATAGGACTTATTTTAGGCGTTATTTTCCAAAACTTCTGAGCAATAGTGATAGAATTATTAAATCTAAGATTGGCGTGATGATAATTAAATCAGAAAAACCACTAACTCCATTTCTAGAGGTGATCTAAGTATAGTTCTCTTTGTGTTTGGTGCAGTTTGCTTTTAGTGTTCGCATTACAGCTTTTTTATGTAAACATTACAAATCTAGTTTTGTGAATAGTTTACAGTATTTCATTTTGAACTATAACATTTCTGTCAAAATAAGCTTGAAAGTTAACCAGTTACAACATAAATATATTAGCATTCGTGCAACGCAATTCTAATATTCAATATAATATTTTTATTATAAAGATTTTACATTAAAAGTTCTATCCTTACCCTACCCCCATCTATCTAAAATATTATACATATTTTAATTTACTTATCCTAAAATTTTCATTGTAATCACTGTTCATTTTACTGCTGCATTATTTAGTAGATCGTATTTAATAATTCTGTAACTTTGTGTTTATTTACACATCAAAGTGTAAACTTGATTATGGTATAGATATCCTAAAAGTTCTGTATCGGGAGAGAAAAAGTGTGATTGAATTATTAGATTTACTGGAGGTTTACAACAAGGAGCCAAAAACAACAGCACAGATCTCAGGTAGAGTTATTTTGAGAGGAGTACTGCGATAGACCCAAGCTGGAATAGACAACTGAGAGGACAGGAGAGTCAGAGAGATGAAAGAAGAGAAAAGAACAGCAGTAGAATCATCTTCAAGAATATCTTCTTTTGGTGACTCCAGTGAGCTGTTAACCTGAAGTGGGTCAGCACTCCCTGCACTCCTCCGCTCTGATTGCACCCCTACATGTGTCTATGTTACACGCTTCGTTTTTGCCCCTCACTTGCCTCCAAGGCTGGAAAGAGAGGTACAACTGCTCTCACTTCATGGCAGCTGTCTTTACACGGTAATTTGAAAAAAGAATAAACAGTTGCTACAGGAACTGTTTCTCCCCATTTCCTTTTTTAATCTTTTGTGTGACGCAGCTCTGAAATCATGTAAGCCCTTATGAAAAATGAATGCAAGTGAAGTTT
The DNA here is from genome assembly GCF_019924925.1 of Ctenopharyngodon idella. Lineage (NCBI taxonomy): Eukaryota > Metazoa > Chordata > Actinopteri > Cypriniformes > Xenocyprididae > Ctenopharyngodon > Ctenopharyngodon idella. The sequence continues at coordinate 10,011,694 of NC_067232.1, read as the reverse complement.
TTCCCCTTTTGTAAGGAGAAAATGATCTGCAAATCACTTTTCTTCTCTTTCCCACCAGCACGGTGTTGTGACAGCCATTACAAGAGAAGCATCTCTCTGAGTCTTTAGGAAAAAAAAAAAGGTGCTGCCACTTTAAGGGAATTCTTGAGGCGATGCCAAGCAAGTGACTGCAACAGTCCCCTGGCATCACAAGATGCCTGCCCAGGGCTCTATTTGCATACCATATTCAGGGCATGGCTCTCCTTTTTTATTGTTTTTAATCAGTGCAGGATGTCAACAAAATAAATGAAGTTGCAAGTGGAAGTGAAATTTTTATCACGTCGGGGATGTGCATTTTCTTCCATTCATCACGGGCCATATTGAGAGAGTGAAATTTCAGAAAATGTGGTAATCAATGGAGGAGCTCCATATGGCGGGGATCAAAGGTGTCACAGAGTGTGTGGTTCTGCTTTATTGCCAGCCAGTACTGTTAATTGGACAACAAGATCAGAGGCAATATTAAAATCCAATTAAATTGATATGAACAGATTGCCAAGTGATGTACACTAATGTATAATTGAGTATCAAGCAAATGCGAGTCGGCCGTCTTGCGCTCTACCTCCTGAATAAATGATGGAGCCGTAGAGGACAGAAACAAGTTTGCGCATTAGCTCCACCACTCTGGGCTTTCATTTGTTCGTTTCTTTGCAGCTGATTCGCTTTTTTCTGGCTGGCACTCATAAAGGCCTATCTTCATTTTGAATGTCCTTTTTTTTTTTTTTTTTTTTCGAGTTTACATATACAGTTAGAGCGTGCGTGCCCTTGCACGTTCGAGGGTAGCCACTGGGTCAACTCGGTCCGTCTGTAGCATTTCAAACAAGAGCATTGCATCATAATGCTTTTGATTTCAGTCCGATACAACCTAAAGTTGGGCTGTGGTTAATCTGGCATAAAAACACCGTCTGATCATTGTGCTTGAGATTCGGTGATACAAAGTGCCCTTTAAAACAGAAATAAAGAGGATAGGGGTGGATGTTGTGACACCATTTAGCAGACCGCTGAGACCCGGATCAAGGTGACATTTCCTGATAAGGTAAACTTGGAAGACGGCCCAAAACAATCAAAGTTCATCAAAACCCAGTCATTTATTAATTGAATATTTTTAGGGCAACCTTAGGGCTTATAGCAGTCGTTCTAATACATGGCACAGGGGGATGATAAGGAGATTTACATACCTAATTATAATGACATTTCAGGGGCCCTGAGATGGTTGATTCATTTTAAATCACGTCTTTGCCGTTCGCCACCGTTTTGGGGGGGTTGTCCTGATGGGTAATGTGGGTGGATGTGATGATGGGCAGAGCTGCCGCTTCATTAGAGCTGATGGAGGTTTGGGAGGAGCGGAGTCTGTGGTGCATGCCCGTCTCCGTGCCCACGGCCATGCCCACACAAAGGGCCCGCAGAGCAGGTGCTAACAAGGTCGCGGCGCCTCTGAGCCATCTGGGCAAAGCCTGGCGCATCGTTACCGCACCTCTCTTTGTGCGTCTGCAGCCACCTCCGCCAGTGCTCAAAAGAAATCAAAAGACGCTTGCTTTCTTTGGAGGATTGTGTGTTTAACTTGAGCGAAACAAAAGGAGCTCTAATTGGTTTGGAACAATCTGTCGCTTGTATGCAAGGAGCAGTTGGCATGTGCTGAAATCATATACTTCTTTCTTTTTTTTTTAATTATAATCATTATTGCTTGCAGTGAACTGCATTTACTCACACGATGTGGCTAACAGTCCATCTGTAAGAAGCTGTGAGTGTAAACATCCAGGAGTCGTCCCCAACTGCTGCTGGTTAGTTGCCGTTTATCCTCTGTGTAATTTTAGTATGGAGGTCCAAAGGTTCAAATCTGGGTAAATCTGGTTTTCCTTTTCTTTTTTTCCCCCGAAACATCTGGAGGAAATTGGCTTTTCATGATCACGAACTGCTTTCAAATATTGCCTTAAATCTCGCCTAAGATTACGAAGGCCTGCCCATTGCACTAATCACAAATTAGAAACCCAGAGGCTGGACACAGACCAAAATTTGTGCAATGAGAAAAGGTCGGTGGAAAAAAAGTTGCCACCACTGGAGTCTAGTTTGTAATTTACGATTAGCTTGGACAAAACACTATGTGCTCAGTGCTGAATAGCTGGAGACTTCATTTTTTCACATTGTTTTCCATAATTACTCTAAAGATGTGCAGACTGATTTGTGAGTATGTGCTATGACATGGTCAGAGCAGTATGAATCTGATCTTTCTCTTACAATGGCATTAGCGTTGTATGGGGAATCCTATACTTCCTTAGCTTTCTTCTATTTTACAGATTCTCTGTGGTCTGTCTCTGAAAGGCTTTTGGCTGTCATTATGTGGTTACCTATTTTGCTTTTCTGGCATTCCTCCTTTGATTTAACCAATTGACATTTTCACATGAAGGTATATAAATGGGGAATAATCAGTTGGCTAAAACTATGGTCTATTAAGGCACGTACCCGCAGCCGGACCTTCTGACTCGATTTGCATTCCAAAACCATTTCAAAGGCAACAGCAGAACTGTAATCTTTCTGTTTATTTAAAAGATTTGAGGGTTCTGTTTTGTGGTCAACCATGTGGCATTCGAACAAACATGAAAGGGAAGGTTCATTCATAAAGAAACAGCAGCCTTATTACTGAAGGACCTACACACACGCAAGTGGGTGCACACACAAGCCTGCACTTATCCTCATTTACTGGGCTACTTCAGCAGAGCTGGAGAGCTATACACATTGATTAAAAATTCATTCCACATCCAGCTGTTTAAGAGACACCCTGTTGTATTGTATTAGTGAAGCAATGTTTCTATTCAAGTTGCAAAATTAATTTATGTGGAAAAATTGGATTACTGGATAACTTTTTTTTTTTTTTTTGGATGATGACAGGCTTTGGTTGTGGCATTTCAGAATGACTATTCAGTTACATGACAATTTGATGTGCATCTAGAAATGTATCTGGTAAAAATGTTTTCATAGAATCTTTTATAAATTTCTTCTAACCAAATAAAGAATTGTTAGATTATTAAAGTATAAATTTTATTACCATCCAGTGTCATCCCAAAATTCCAATAAGGTTCAATTTTATATTAATGTTTAGTTTATGTTATGTTAAAATGCAAATGAATTCTATTTTTATTAAAATGTTTTAAGTAGAAATTAACATTAAGGGTTAGTTCATCTAAAAATGAAAATTCTGTTATTAATTGCTTACCCTCATGTTATTAATTGCTTACCAACACAAATATATTTTTCATAAAATATGAGATTCCTGTCCCTCCATTGACAGTCCACGCAACTACCATTTAAGATTGTAAAACTAATCCATATTAATCAAGATGAAAATTGAAAATTCATCCATATGAATTTTAATAAAAATTTTCTAAAGAGACACAATCGCTTTATATGATGAACAGATTTAATTTAGGCTTTTATTCACATATAAACGGAAGCTCAAGCATGCTTGCTTGACAATTGAGAACCAATGAGTTTCATTCTCGCGTGTTATGCAGCATGTTTGAGCTTCCGCAAGAACCAATGAGGTTAGTTCTTACGCATCAAGCAAGTATGATTTATATGTAAAAAAAATAAATAAAAAAAAACTAAATTCCATCTGTTCATCATATAAAACAATCGAGTCTAAAGAAAATTTGGACTAAACAGCTAAATTCATATGAATTAGTTTTCTGATCTCTTTATGAACTTTTTGAAGTGACAAAGTATGAGGACTGTCAGTGGAGGGACAGAAATCTCTCAGATGCCATTTAATATATATATTCATTTGTGTTTCAAAGATGAATAAAAGTCTTACGGGTTTGGAACGACATGAGGGTGTGTAATTGATTATTATTTTATTTTTTTCATTTTTGAGTGAACTAACTCTTTAACCAATGTATTATTCATTGATCTATTATTTTATATATTTGTATAGAACACTATTATAAAGTGTTTTAACTTTTTCAGGAGGGTAGAGATTCAGAAATCATCCATAGCACTTCCTGAAGGATTTCCTTGACGGCTCTAATTAAATCTTTGGCCCCTAATCGAGTATATACACTAATCCAGTGCACACATAAAGACAGCTATCCTAATCCATAGTGTTGAAAGCTGCCTTTCTACAGTAATACAAAGAATGCTGGACTGCGGTTAGACAACATCTGTGCAAAGACTGTTACACCTTTCCACGACTGGAATCCTCCTCCTTTGCTGTTCATTATTGAGTGATCTATCCTAGTTCATCTGCTGCAATCTCTGACTCAATAAGATATAACAGAGATTTATTGTGACTATACTATAGACTCTTCCCAATGAGTTTTGAAAGAACAGAGATGTCTTACAACAATAATAACGGATATTAAAATGCTGTCAAAATTCTGATCATGCACCGCTCACCAGAAAATCCCTTGTATATCTCAGCACAATAGATGACATTTAGGCAGAAGGAAAAAAAGGGCTGAACTGGGCCTTTCTTGTGGGAAATCCTGCTACTGGCCTGAAATAACAGCATTATCTTGAGAAAATCCCAGATTAAGCAGACAGGTAGGAGCATGGCCGCACTCCGGGAAGCGCACAGGGTGGAAATCGGGCAAGACGGGGAGGGGGTGCAGAGAGAGAGCACCACGGGGGGCTAATGCTCCCATCCCAGGCCACAGCTGATCCCCACCTTGACTGACAGGGTGCTGTGCATGGGCCTGCATACAACACAGCCTTCGGAGAGACAGACACAGCACAGCATGGCACCTCCCCACACAATCTCCCAGACTCCCCTGTGCATTCACAAGCATGTGCAGCACAACTGCAGAGCTCCACACATGTAATCATACACAAATGTGCAGTTCTACTAACTACAGAGACAGAACTCATAATTATTTAGTTATGTAAAGCATTGCCACATGCTCGCATTAGCAGGAGAAATCAGCAACAACGTCACAAAAATCTTTGAAGAAATCAACAAAATGCAATGCAGTTCAAGGAGGATTTTGAATCCTTAAAGTGGACCTATAATGCCCCTTTTACAAGATGTAAAATAAGTCTCTGGTGTCCCCAGAATGTGTCAGCTCAAAACAACCCACAGATCATTTATTATATCTTGTCAAATTTGCCACATTTGGGTGTGAGCAAAAACACGCCATTTTTGTGTGTGTCCCTTTAAATGCAAATGAGCTGCTGCCCCCGGCCCTCTTTCCAGAAAAGGGCGGAGCTTTAACAGCTCGCGCTTCGGTTCCTCGACAACAACAAAGCTGGAGAATCTCACGCAGCCAAAATGACGATTGTCAGTAATGGTGTTCAGCCTTACACTGTTCAAACCGGAGTCGGACACTGATGGAGAGACTCAGGAAGAAGTTACAACATTTAGAATGCATCTGGACTTTTCTGAACAGTTAGTGGATAAATTTATGTAGTTGCTGTGGAGTTGATTCAACACATAGCATGTGCTGTCATATTAATCTTTTGTGCAAATCCAGCGTTGAATTGACCTTCGTTTGTGAAGCAGTCCGGCGTAAAATTACGACATGGTAACAACACTCTTCTACAACAACTCTTCCTCTTCTCTAAAGCAGCCTAACATGGCCTCCCCCCTTTTGTTGCATGTTCTCGGGGGCAAGGTTTATGTAAATTTTAGGGTTAGTGATGTCACTAACCCAGGAAGAAGCTCATTGTAGTCCCAGCCATGTGCTGTAGTCCTTAAACAGCAAATTTCTTAAAAGAAAATATCTCTCTTTGCACTGAACTTTGAGCATCGTAACAGATGTTGTTTATGCTCTAACAGTAACATTACACACTAACTAAAGTTAAAAAAGTGAAATCATAATCAACCACCCCTTTAAAGTCAAACACACACTACAAGACTGAAGCTCATGGCATTGTACACTTTAAGTGTCTTTGTTGCTTGTTTTGTACTATGTTGGTTGTACTATGTATGGACTTTACTCAACTAGATGTGTCAGTGATGCTTCTGACTGTAGTAAATACAAGCACACACCAATGAGAATTTTAACCTCAACAAAGAATATTAAGGAACAACTTGTTTTTGCACATTGCAGGGGGAAAAAAAAGAGACAAAAATATTGATGAGACTGCACCCTTAGCACATAGCAATAAAGGTGTGTAAAATATGTAAAGTGTATGTTTTGGATTCATTCATATGCATCAATAAATAGGCATAACCATATCGAATGGAACCAAAATGAATATTATTATAGCATAATATAGAATAATATGCATAGAAAGTTGAAGTTACAAGCCATAGGAAGTGGCAGTGTTTCCCAGTGTTTTTTCAGTCTTAAAATTATTCATTTAAATAAAGATTTATATTATTGTTTAATCAGTGGTTCTCATTCTTTTTCTACCTTTTTGACAAAATAATATTTGAAGGCTCCTCATATAAGATGATATTAAAAGAAGGATATTAGTTTAGTCTTGTAGTGTGCACTTGGCATAATGCAAGTTTACAGTATACTGATTCCATGTTTCTGGAAGGATACAAGAGTGTGAAAGAATACATGACATGGGCTACAGTACTGATACTTACTCTATGTATTCATAAGATAATCTGCCAACCAACAAAGAAACTGGCACGCATTTAGCATTGATGATACAAGCAAAGAACTGGACTATTCTCGACCGTTGATGACCTTGATAAACCCTGGGAATGCTTTTAAAAGTGGAGGCATGCAATAATTATTTTCTCTCATTCTTCATCCTGAGCCTCCCACTGAGGGGAGCATTACAGGCTTTCACTCAGCCCATCCTGAACATCCTTTGCTAATGATGGCCCACTATTACTTGTCAATGACCTTACACTCAAACACAGTTCGATTTACACTCTCTCCTCTGAATTTTACAGAAAGGATGGGTAACCTGAGGAATAATTGGATAAGCAAGGCCAATTAAACGGCTAAAAAATGAAAATGTGCTGATGGTGCCAAAAAGAGACAAGAAGAGAGCATTTTCTGTGCTTGATTGGCCTCACTCCTGAAAAGACGCAGGGCAGGGTGCATGTTTGAGCAAGAGAGAGAGAAGAAGGACTTGAAAAGGTTTGACTGCTTAGCCTAGTCCTTCAGCAGGACCCCAAGCACAGTAACCTTATATCAAAGACAGAGTGTAGAACAGGGAAGGGAACTACATTAATTATTAAAGCACTTTTGGTAACAAGCTGCGCGTCGGTAGATGCCTATTGTAAGGACGACTTCCTCCTGTTTCCAATTATCTACTTTTAACAGTCCTATAGTGCTGTGTATTTCCCTGAAGCCCACGGACGGGTCTGGCTGCTCCACGGCCAAGTGAGCGAGAGGTGTGTTCTAAACCGTATAACGCTAACTGCTAACATAAGGCGAACTCACTATCTGTGTATCCACAGAGGAACAGACTGCGAGAGGAACCGGTTCATCCCAGCTTTCAGCCGTGGAGTCAGCTACAATTATAATTGTTCACTTCAGGAACGCAGTACATGATCTCATACAGAAAGCTGGTGGTTGACTCCATACATAGCAGAAATCACAACCTGTGCTGAAGGTCTTATTGGAAGGCATCTCAGGCACTCTGAAAATTTATTCATTATCTGCCAGACTCGACAGCACAGGCCTGCAGTCTGCCAGTCAGATTTCTCTTATCAACTGTCTTTCGGTTTTTAGCATTTTCCGCATTATTTGGTGTCTGTAATGCACTTCAGGGGACAGACGAAACATTCTAAAGGTGTTTGTATTCCATCAAGTATTTCAATGCTTTGTTGTTGTTGTTGTTGTTGTTTGTTCATTTTGTTTTTAACAGTATTATTTTATTTTTATTTTTATTTTATACACATTTTATAGTAACTTTTTGTAGTACACGTTTTTGTATTTTGTTGAAAATATTCTTTATTTATTCAGTATTTCTTAATACTCATTAATTGATGTCAGCTTTACTAAAAGGACATTTAATTTTGGTAGATGAAAATAACATTTTATTGAAAAACAAAGTAGTCTCGCATAGCCAGTCCTTCAAACTGACAGCGGAGTCTGGACTCCATAGCAGCTTTCATTGGCCAAGTACTGCCCAGAGCTTTCTGACTGAAATGTAAAGCAACCAATCACAGTTCTTTTTGTTCAGTGTCATGTTTAGGGGTATGAAAATGTAAAGTCGATGTCGCTACAATAACAGACTGGCAAAGAAAAATTCTTGGATGTATTTTAGAGAGTATCGAATATCGTGAACTTCACATCCATCATTTAGTTGATCATGATAGGCGCTTATTGTCACAGATATAAACACAACAGCTTTCTTTTTCCATGAGGGGGTTTGGCATCACTGTAGCTTTGTTTCCAGGTGGACCATTAAAAAAAGTGGCACACACATCTCCTGGAAATCCTGTAGAATTCAACCAGAATGTCAATCAGATGACAACTTCAAAACTCCTGAAGTCTTTTCCATTTTGTGTGCCACATGCATCAGATGTTCAGCCAATGGTTTGTGATATATATATATATATATATATATATATATATATATATCCTTCAGTTCGATTCAGTTTTGCAGTTAACCACAACACCAAGCACAAGCAAAGGAGGTCAAAACAGACTTTTGCCCAGTGTGATATTATGGACCAGGTGAGATTGAACAAATGGATCAAAAGAGATTTAAAATACGTAGAAAATTAAATAAGTAAATGATAATAAAAGATACCACATAGGCAACTTTACGATGAAAACATTCATGAAATTTAAGGAGAGTGACAACAATAAAAGAAAACAATTAGATTTCAGATAATATAATCATTGCTGCTGAATTTGATTAATAGTTAAGAAGCCCCAGAGAAGTTTCAGATCCACCTATATTTCCAGAGGTATTCAGATGAAATGTCTTTCTGTGTCTGTATGACTTGCTTTATTCTGTGAAACACATGAGAAAATATTTTGAAATGTCTTTTGAAGTGCTTTTTGTCCATACACTGAAAGTCCAAGGGGCCCAGTGTTGTTTAGTGTAATACAGAAGAAAGAAAGTCAAGATAAAGATAATAAGCAAGATAATAGCAATGCTACAAAGAATATAAGTGTTTAAAATATTTTTATGTCTGGCATTATTCACTAAAATATTTTAATAAATTATATTCTTTCTAGCATTGCTATTATATCTTGCGGTGTTGTTTTTTCTTTAAAATGATAAAATCATTTAATTTTCCTCATAGTACACATTTTATTTCATCTAATCTTTGTTTCATTGACGAGGTTGACACTGGTTTTTGCTGCTATAAATTTAATAAAAAAGATATCAAAAATAAAATTCAGCATTTTTTTCAGAGACATACAGACTGTAGCATCCCACATGGGACATAACTGAGTAAATGCCTTTGTATAACGCAGGCAGTAAAGTTAACCAGCCACACCATAGGGTCAGGTGCTCTGTTACCGCATTAAACACACTTTTCACAACACATTGGCTCTGCAGGGCTCCACTAAAACTCCATCTCCATCCACTCTCCGTCAGTGAGTAGCTGTTGATTAGCATGTGATTTGTTTACACTGACTGATGGCCTTTCACCCTGAACTGTCATTTCACACGTCCACAACCTTGTGCCAATGAGCCATTTAACACCCTTCAATAAGACCACCAGCCAGCAGTCACCCCACCCTGAAAGAATCATGTTTATTGGGCTCAATAAAACTCTTTGTTCCTCAGGCAAGCGCAGATAACAGGCAGGCAATATCTCTGAGTACTAAATATTGCCGTTATGATGACGGAGATTGATCTGTGTATCATTGCAGCGCACAACAGTAATGCATTTTGAAGACTCACTCAGAGGTCATTAGCACTTAAATTGCAGTGATGAGAACTTCAGCAAGCTTTGCATCTCTCCTATGACCTGAACTTGGTGATTCTATCAAATATTGAGTTAAGCATCTTCCAGTATTTCTGCTTAGTTCTCTCATGTTTAATTCATTTGTATAATTAAAATATTAATAATTGAAATTAATATTCGACAGCAATAATGCAGCCTTTGGTGCGGGAACATGTTCATGATTGATAAAGATAATTGTATGATTATTCATTATTTTGGTCATTTTAAGTGTTGGGATTGATGTTGTGCAACAAAGATGAACAAAGATGAAGTTCGTTTCATGGCTCCTTTCAAGAAGACCCAACTTTTAATGGGCCAACTTTCGGCAACATGAAACGTTTTGCATATTTTCTCGAGTTTCATTTTTAATGGAGGTTTTAAGAACTTCATTAAGTACCAAGGAATGTGAGCGCAAGTATGCATTTGATGTTTTTGGCTCTTTTTTATTTATTTTTTTTTTTGGTGAAAAGAGCAGAACCACACAAATCCCATTGTTGTTGGTGAAAATAAAAACAAGTAAAACTGGCCTCTGTAGTAGTTAGTCAGGCTGGAGTCCTTTCAAGCATTCAAGCACAGTTGTTTCAATTATCTTCAAAGCAGAGTCGAGCCGAAACCTTTGTTTTTTGCACACCAGTACGCTGACTTGAACCTGACCCTGTTTCTTCAAGCTTGTTGAGGATTACATGTTCCTTTAGTACTGTTTGATAGTAAGAGCACTTTTTTCTCATTTATAATTCATTTTCTCCTAATTTATTATTCATTTGATCTAAAATTTCATTAATTTTCTAAAATGTTCCAATTGGGTTTTTCTAGCTCAGGCAAGAATTTCTTTGTCCCTTTTTATAGATGGTTATTATTCTTTAATGTCTCGTGTTGTAGAGGTTATCGTCTTCTAGGGGCAAACAGCATTTTTAAAAGTTTTAATCAGCCTTTAATGAAAAGGGTCAGTGTCAGATTGGTGAGATTATGTCTGTCTCTCTGTATTTTCTTTCTTTCACTATTGTTCATTCACTTTCTTTTCATGGTCTCCTAGTTGCTCTCTCTTTCTTTAAAATGAAACGGCTGCACTAATTACAAACTGCAGCACATGGCTGGTCAAACTGGACCGGGAGTCCTTGTATAAGAAAATGATACATGTATAATGTGCTCATTTAGGCGGTGATATGCGGTATGAAGTTGTGCAAGTCTATAGTCTCATTATAATGTTCCACATATACTCTTCTCTAGAGACTTTCTTATAATGTTAATGCCTTCTCACTCACTTCTGATAGTTTTTGCACGAGGCTGGCAATACTTCTCTACACCTACCCTATTTATAATTCCCATTTTTCATTTAAATAACTAATATTACAGCGCCGACTTCAACTTCAGCCTGGGGCTTAATGTATTTTAGAAGAACACGTTAATCCCTGACACAATTAACCCTGTAAAGCCAGCTGGTCATTTCAGACTGGACTAAAATCATCACATATTACCCACTCTGAAGGACCTAGGTGATCAGATAAAGTGCTTTGGGCTGGGTTAGAATTTTTGAATTTGTGTATTTAACAAAGTTTGAAAAAAAAAACAAACAAAGGATTAGTTCACTTCTGAATGCAAATTTTCTGATAATTTACACGCCCCCATGTCAGCCAAGATGTTCATGTCTTTCTTTCTTTAGTCGAAAAGAAATTAAGGTTTTTGAATAAAATATTCCAGGATTTTTCTCCATATAGTGGACTTCAGCGGGGTTCAACGGGTGGAAGGTCCAAATTGCAGTTTCAGTGCAGCTTCAAAGGGCTCTACACGATCCCAGCCGAGGAATAAGGGTCTTATCTAGTGAAACGGTTGGTCATTTTCTAAAAAAAAAATAATAATTTAGATACTTTTTAACCACAAATGCTTGTCTTGCAATGCTCTGCGATCTGCCACGCATTACGTAATCACGTTAGAAAGGTCACGTGTGACGTAGGTGAAAGTACAGACCCAGTGTTTACAAAGAGAACATGCAAAGACTAAGTCAAACGCTCTTTACAAAAAAAGAAAAACAATGATGTCAGACGATTTTGAAGCTGGAAGAGAAAATGAGATGTGGAGAGTTTTCCGCCTATATCACTCGTGACCTTTCTAACGTGATTACGTCATGTGTTGCGGATTGCAGAGCTAGTGCAAGATGAGCATTTGTGGATAAAAGTATATAATTTTTTTTTTTTAGAAAATGAATGATCATTTCGCTAGACAAGAACTTTATTCCTCGTCTGGAATCATGTAGAGCTCTTTGAAGTTGCACTGAAACTGCAATTTGCACCTTCCACCCGTTGTACCCCACTGAAGTCCACTAAAAATCCTGGAATGTTTTCCTCAAAAACCTTAATTTCTTTTCGAATGAAGAAAGAAAGACATGAACATCTTGGATGACGTGGGGGTGAGTAAATTATCAAGAAATTTTAATTCTGAAGTGAGCTAATCCTTTAATATATTGTTGAAAATGTATTAATATGGTATACTGATGAAAATTTGACCTAGTTCACTACCTTTGAACCTGTTTCCAGAACAGGGCCTACTTCAGACAGCAGAATAATGGACTGCATTCCTGAAGACTACTGAGAGCAGGTAAGGACGCATGCTACATGCTACGTTCACTGCGCATTATATTTTTGGGTATAGGGTTTTATGTGCTCTGTATGAATATGTCTGCAAATACATGCATTCATACCTTTGTCCTTCATATAGCCGGTGCATCTACAAGCCCCAAATGTCAGTAGTATTATCAGGTGCCTGTTTTGGTCAAATTTGCATCTGGCAGCATCAGTGTGGGCCCATTTCTAAAGAGCAGAGGTTCAGAGCAGTCACAGCTTAGCATTCATATTGATAAGGGTGTACTCAAAGGAGGGCTAAGAAATGCATTTGCCATGTCAAAGCTGGACAAATTCCCTGCTGCCTGCTATGAGGTTGTGCTCCTCTGAGGTTCAAAGAGAGAATGACAAAGAGGAAGATTGTCAGGTGCAATGACTGAGAATAAAACCAGCGCAGATAGAGGGAGCTGGCACAGGTGCTGAGCTGTAATTATGACCAGGGTGACCATAGTCTCAGCCTCAGACAGACCGACCGACCGCCCACAGTCTGTTCACTGACCGGCTGATGCATATAGCACACAAAACACTGTGAAAAGCAACTAAGAGCACCCAGGGTTTTTATCAGTCAGCCTGAAACAAAGTTGTTTTTACAAGGAACCAGCACTGATACAAGTGTAGCAAGTTAACTAGATATGCATATGCAGAACTGTAGGCTTATATTCTTATATCTTCAGAATGACTTGAGCACCACGACAAACAAATAATATTTTACCTGAGTGAATGTGACTGAATGTGATGTTTATAGCAAAATAGTTTCACACACAAACCTTTTTTAATCATTCCAATGACACCTTCACTTAATGAACTAACCAAACCATTTACTGAATCAATATGTGACTTTAAGGCTTTTCACACTGCGCTTAACCCCGGGTTATCATCGTTCTAAACACCGCTTTTAACCCCGGGTAAAGAAACGTTTCACACGTTTCATGTATTTGAAAAACCCTTTATTAAACTGCAGGATTTTAAATATTTATTTACAGATAAAGTTTGCTAACACTTTACAATATGGTTTGATTAGCTGACTTTAGTTAACATAAATTAAGAATGAATAATACTCTACAGCATTTATTATTCTAAATTAATGTTAATTTCAACTAATACATTATTAAAATCAATAGTCGTGTTGTTAAAAGTTGGTAACATTAGTTAATGCACTGTGAACTAATAAGAACAAACAATGAACGACTTAATTTTTATTGACTAACATTAACAAAATGAATAAATACTGTAAAAAATGTTTTGTTCATTGTTAGTTCATGTTAATTAATACATTAACCAATGTTAACTAATGAAAACTTATTGTTTTGTTTTGTTGTTTTTTTAATTACAATATACATCACAGTTTTAATAATAAAACAATGAATTGCCATTGGTCTACGAATTATTTTGGAAATAATTTATTTCAGTTCTTATTTCATTTTTTTTTTTTTTTTAATCATTTTGATGTATATTGTTAGTGACCAAACGATAAAAATATTGTGATATAATTTTTCCAGATTCCTTTTATTATTATTATTAATTTGGCCTATATCATGATATATATTGCTACTGACCAAAACAATAAAGAATATTTGGATTTAATTTTGCTGACAAAAATGATACAGCGGACAATTCTTTATTCATAATTCCTTTACATTTACATTTATCAGACTCTTTTATCCAAGGTGACTTAAATGAGAAGAAAACAAGCATGAGTAATTATTCAAAGAGATAAACAATACAAGTTATGCTAGCAAAACCCTGACAGGCTATACTTTGACAAACATACCTAAATTTCTCAGTTGATGAATATACAATTGTCTTTCACAAAGCAGAAATACATTATATTGTCACTGTGATTAACTCCCCCGTTTTTTACATAGTGTTTGAATTTATTATGCATGCACATGGAGAATCATACAAGGCAGACCATAAATGTTCAATATGTAATGATGGAGGTAACAGCTATATGTTATAGAGTCCACAGCTGTGCATTGTTCCACACAGGCAGGGTGGCTGCAAACACACAGCATGTGAAGTAAAATGAACACACATTCTTATCAGATGCAGATTTTTCTGCTGCAGCATGTGGCAGTGTAGTTGGCTGGCAGTAGCGATGGAGGGGCCGCTGGCCTGCGCCGGGGGGCATGCTAAGGATAATTGGAGGGCCGGCATATTGAGAATGAGGCCAGGCAGCCCAGTCTACTCAGGGGGGTCAGCGCTCTGCACTCACAGCTGGTCATTAGTGACCCACGCAGAAAGGAATATGGAGCTATGCTAAAAAACCTATTAAAATTTTAGCTCAGTGGCTGTGACAACATTACAGGAGAAAGGTGAGGGAGGGAGATTAATCTTTATTGGGCGATTAGCGAATACGGCCTCTATCCGCTGAAACGGGACACACTGGGGGTTGCCAAGTACAGAGCTGACACACACAGACTAAGGCCGAAATCTAATCGAAAATAGATGTCGCACTCTGTCTGAAGGGCGGAACTCTTGTAGCGAGCATTCACATGTCTTTAAATTGTGTACTGTCTCTGTACTTACGGTTTTTCTCGATTGGTTAAACATATTTCTTGAAATTATGCCTCCTTTTCTCAAAACTCTAAACACAAATCCATAACTTCTCACTCAATTCCCCATACTTCCTATTTTCAGGTCAAAATGAAGCTTTGAAAATGAAGAAAAAACAAACTCATGCCCTCAAACATAACACACAAGCCCTTAAAAACACACACACTACAACATAGTCTTACACACATGGTGAGATAAATTCAAAACACCGTTACAAAATCAAGAAACATTTTACAGCTCAATGTCTATTACAGTATACAACAAAAATAGAGCAGATATATGTTAAATATAGCAGATACAGTGAAATTTAACAATAAGCTTTAAGAAAAGTTTTTTTTTCATTACACTAACTGTAAAGAGATCGTGCAGTAGATGAAATGCTCTAGAAAAGAAAAGTTGAAATACCAATGAATTGAACATGAACTTGGAATTGCAATACAATACTGTATACTGTCAATTAAAAATATAGTAAATAAATAGCATACTCGCCCAAATTGCATTGCAGTACTGATAATGACCATATTTGCCATAATAGAGAAGTTTTTTTTGTCTTCTGACAAAAGACTTTCTCTCCCTCCCTAGGCAGTTGTCTCTCAGTTCTGCAAAAATACAAAATGTAAGAAGTACTTGGCTGCAAATCAGTTTGACAATTAAGAGTTTGTGGGTGTACAAAATGTGCTACAGAATTTGCTGTACATAGAATAGTGAAAGTTCTCTCATCTAAAGTAATGCTACTGTGTATGTATATGTATGTGTAAGTAGTAAAAACCCTGTAGATGAGCCTGTAAACCAACTTCTCTCATGGTCAATCCTGCACAAGAACAGGGTCAACTATAGTGCTTTGTATTTCATCAGGAACAAATATCCTTTGACCCCATCCCCTTCTTTTTTCTTTTCCTCTCCTCTTCCTCTTTGTCTCCCACCACTAGGATTCAATTTCCAAAGCACATAATCACCTGTGGATTCTGATTGGTGTGTCATCAGTTTTGCTACTTAATGTTTACACATGGATAAATGTCTGCTATTTGAGTTCACAGTGTGACACTTGAATTATATTGTGTTATGTTTTCTGAATGAGAACAAGGTCAAACCTGTGCAAAATGATGGCATTTTTGTGTAGAGTTTTGTAGAAAACATTGAGAAAATTGCACCATGTGTGAAAACAGGTGAAATGTGTTAAATGTTTTGAGAAACGTGTCTTTGTTTCTAGAACTGAATGAATGGTTTGGGAAATTGGGCCAACTGAACCAGTTATAGTGTGTTAGCAATCGAGAAAAACTGTAATATTTGATTGTCTTTGGGTGCTTGATGGGTTTAAATACTAGGTAAGATGTCAAATAAATCATAATTTTTTGAAGTGACCATTGAACATACCTTTCACTATTAGCTTTAAGGAAGGACCCTTCATGAAGCGATTCAATTGTTTACTTCTATTTGGAACAACCCATTGAGTAGCACGCCCTTCAAAAATGCTGTTCGAAATTCACCTTAAAAGTGAACATTTGTGTCCTTCACATCAGTTTTGTAATGAGGTTCAGTCATTCTTACCATAGTCCCACAGGGTAAGCCAAAAGCTAGAGGCATGTTCAAAGGTTCAAAAGCTCCAAAAGTGACTTCAACTTGATTGTATCACATATAACTGAAGATGCTAGCTTAATATTCCAAACAAATGATATTATATTTCAAATCGGTAGCAGTGTCAGGGGTCAAAAAAACATGCGTTAATGAGATTTTGAATTATGTGGAAAACAAACACAGATTTCAGGATGCTCTCCAAAATAAAGGTACACCTTGAGGAAAAAAAGTGCTCGACAAAACACTGTAAAATGACCAACAACCTCGTCCAACCTCGAAACAAAAGAATCCAGGATCTGAAGGTAGATAATAAAGACAAAAAAAAAGAAGAAAAAACATGGCCTCAGCATCTCCTTTTATCACCCGCATTAATTTGTTCTCCCAGAACAACAAATGATTTTTCCAGCTCTTGTGAGGATTTTGTTTTTCTTTTATGTGCTTCTCAGACATTAATTATATATTTTTATATAGAATATGCAAAAAGAAATCTGAATGTTGGAAGGCAAGGTGATTAAATATTAAACAATGCAGAAATCATTCTGTTACCTAAAGGGATGCTATTTCTTTTTCTTCTTTTCCCCCTTCCTCTTTTTTGTCATCTTTGTGTGTCGAAAATTCCTTTAATGTATCGCATACTCTGAAGGCATGCACGGCAGAACCGGGCGAAGTTTGTTTCAGACCCCAGCTATTTATTATGGAGTGTGAGGCGGCCGGGTCACTTCACTAAACTAATGTGTCATTACTCGCCGGCTGCAGCACTGACCAAAGCGCTTGCAATATGCATTGAGTTTGAATTATTTCTTTGCCCTCTGGCAGCAACAGTGAGGAAGGAGGCAAACGAAAGAGAAAGACTAGAAGAGAGAGTGAGAGAGAGAGAGAAATGAGCAAAAAAAGGAGGAGAGAGGACATTCTGCGCAGTTTGGGTCTGATCCTAAGGGAAGCATTAGCAAACCTTTGAAGGGGGAAAAAGGCATCTGCACCATAACTGAGACTAACACTGGAGGGTGAGGGGGTCACAGTCCATTCCACCATGAAGCTATTTTTGGTAGCCGGGCCTGAGGAAGAGGAGGGGCCGAGGGAGACTCGCAGCATTCTGCACTCAGTCTGAAAGGAAACTTCACGGCAGGTCTTCGTCGGTGTTAAGCGGATGCTCTCATCCAGTAGTGGCGGTAAACAAACGCAATCGTTAGGGTGGGTTCAGGGCTTGTGGCCTCCTGGTGCAGTAGACCTGGGGCTGGGAAGATCAAGGAGACTCTGGCAAAGGAGGGCTGTTCTCTTTGTGCAGGCTGTAAGCCTGCAGGGCTCTGACTCACATACAGTACCTGAATCAATCCACTGCATCATCTCATACTCTCTCAGAGACTTTCAGCTCTGTTCAACATGTTTCACCCGAGGAATGGCTGGATACAGAAGCATCATGCCCATTCAAACTGCTCAGATTTTTGAGCCAAGTGGATTTTGAATGTATCTTCCAAAAATATATATATTTGTATTTTTGAAAAAGTAAGTGAAACCAGTGTTAGTAGAACCACTGAGCTGTTAAAGTTGTTCTTTTTCTTCAGGGAATCAAGTAAGCCAGGACTAGGGATGTTAAACTGGAAGAATTGACCAATTTCGGTGGATCTGAATCCTAGCAATACCAGTTCTGATTCCTTAATGGTTTCATAAGCAATTCTTTTAGTACTTTAAAGGAATAAATATTTGGGAGAAAAAAAAAACTGCAAACTAATTGCCAAATGATGAGATATTAAAAAATAAATAAATAAATAAATATATATATATATACTGTATATATATACAGTTAAACTCAAAAGTTTACATACCGCTTGCAGAATCTGTAAAAATGGTAATCATTTTAACAAAATAAGAAGGATTATGAAAATTGCGTGTTATTTTTTATTTAGTACTGTCCTGAATAAACTATTTCACATAACAGTTGTTTACATAAAGTCCACAAGACAAAAAAATAGCAGAATTTATAAAAATGACCCCATTCAAAAGTTTACATACCCTTGATTTTTAATACTGTGTGTCATTACCTGGATGATCCACGGCTGTTTTTTTGTTTTGTGATGGTTGTTCATGAGTCCCTTGTTTGTTCTGAGCAGTTAAACTGAGCTCTGTTCTTCAGAAAAATCCTTCAGGTCCTGTAGATTCTTCAGTTTTCCAGCATCTTCTGCATATTTGAACCCTTTCCAGCAGAGACTAAAAGATTTTGAGATCCATCTTTTCACACTGAGGACAACTGAGGGACTCAAACAAAACTATTAAAAAAGCTGCAAACATTCACTGATGCTCCAGAAGGAAACACGATGCGTTAAGAGTCAGGGGTGAAAACTTTTGAACAAGAAGTTGATGTGCAAGTTTTTTTTATTTTGTTTAAAGAACATATTTTTTCATTTAGTTCTGCCCTTTGGAAGCTACAAAAGATACTTACATGTTTCCCAGAAGACAAAAAAAGTACAATTTATATTTATATACATTTATATACATATATATATATGTGTGTGTGTGTGTGTTTGTGAATAAAAGCCTAAATTCAATCTGATTTCACCAACATTCCAATCAACCAATCAGGTTTGAGGGACAAGTTTACAGTTTATGTCAAGTTTAGGCTAACAACCGGAATAGGTGCATCTACATCAGAGTTATTCACCTATCATTTCCCTCTAATTTTAGGGAGAAGTTATGGGTAGGATTAGGTTTAGGGGTAGCCTTTCGGACAGGAATGTTGTTCCAGGATTAACAAAATATGTTGATCCAGAAACATGTCTTACTTGCAAAATAAGTGACCTGTACAGCACAGGCATTTAACTAACTGAAAAGAACCAACTTATTCTTGTTCAAGACTACATTGGTTAAGCTGTTTTGCCATGTTTTTGAGTTAGCAGTGACGTGACTCTGTGTTGAATAAGTATTACTGAAAACTTTCTGCGCTCCTCCATCAGTGGAAGAATGCATGTTTAAACAATGGAACCGGTCCGGTTCTGAATAATACCCGAGATACGCTAAAAACATTTTGTTTTTAATTTTGACCACTTCAGAAGTTGATCTGTTCTCTTCTTAATACTTAAAATGGATTCTGTTTGGAATAACTGAGATGGGCGGTCCAGCAGAGAAAGGGTTTTGGACACATTGGTTCCTTTGTCAGCTAGCTAATCTGTGAGAGCAGTCTTGCAAAACAAACCATCACCTCCACAAAGGACCTGCCACCTGGCTCTGATTTCCCTCAACAACCGTGTGCACCATCACTGAAAACACACACAGATTTTGTGGTCTCCGTAGGTCAATGCAGAGTCTAACAAAAACTTGCTGGAAAAGCAAATGATGACAAAACAACCTCATAAGTGGTAAATAAACAACTTTTAAAAGAAGTCTTCACCAAGCAGAATAGCCTCCATATCATATTAAAATGCATCAGTTTTCGTCAGACAGGAATAAACAAATCTGCGGAGGAGAGCCAAAGTGGTGTTGCTAATGCTTCCCCTTTGGAAAGGCCTGCGTTTGGCCCCGTGGGCAGAGGAATGATTGGCAGGCAGAGGAAAGTAGGAGCGAGACCCGGAGGGGAATGAGCGCGGCAGGGATTTGGCTTCACCAGCCCTCCCTCCATGTTTTGAAATCTAAGAATAAACAGCGATAAGGCTCCAAACTCTTCCCGCCGTTTAATCTTGCCCCCCTCCACCCTGTCTCACTGGGCAGCCTACCTCAAATGGACTGGGAGGGAAAGAGTGGGCATGCATGGCTGCTCTCACCTGCGCAGGCTGGCTGTGCGGGCAGGAAGAGCCCCCTGACTGCTGCGCTAATCGCCTTTAACAGGAAGCTCCAGTGTCTCTGCTTATGATTCTTCCCCATCTGTCTTTCTCTTCAGCGATGAAGGCATCCGTCGAGATTTCTTCCCCTTCTACTGTATCCCATTATGTTGTCTTTCATGCTGCTTTCTTAGTTTGTCTTTCAAAGCATCCATGGATGTCCTCTTTTAGCCAATGCCATATTGTAGATCGTTGATTCTCTAACTTTTCAGGTAAAGTATCACCTTTAATCAAATCAGACCTTCCAAGTACCACCCAAACACACTAGTTTCTGAAAATCTGTGAACATAATTCTATCAAAGCCGCATATAAAAAAAAAAACCACACACACATAACAATAGTAAGATTAATACAATTTTACAATTGCACATATTTATATACTGATTTTACATACAGTATATTATGGAATTTGGGTCAGTGTAGCCAATTCAAATTTTTTCATGTATGAGCAAGTAAACATATATATATATATATATATATATATATGTGTGTGTGTGTATATATATATATATATATATATATATATATATATATATATATATATATATATATATATATATATATATATATATGGTCACACTTTAGATTAGGATCCAATTATCACTAATAACTTACTTTTACCTCAATAAACTCTTAATTGCTTATTAATAGTTAGTAGGGTACTTGTTAAGTTTAGGTATTGGGTCATGGTCATGCAGAACAAGGCATTATATATGTGCTTTATAAGTACTAATAAACAGCCAATATTCTGGTATGCATGCTAATAAGCAACTAGTTAACAGTTGAGAAGCAAGAATTGGACCCTAAACTGAGGTGTTACCATATATAATAATATAACTTGAAATATATGTTCAATTTTTATTTTTTATTTTTTTTGAACAAAGTAAAAAAAAAAACAGCATTTATTTGAAATTTTTTGGAGGGTTGTGGTTGTTTCCTACACAAAGACGGCTACCAGTATATTTACACCCCAAAGAAAGATTCATATAGTGGCCTTGCTTACTCTGAGTGTTTTTGTAAGAGTGTGTATTTATCTATATTTTACTTCACACTGTGCAGATTACAGACCCCTGTGAACTGTGTCTTGATGACCAGGAAGCTGCAGCAACATTATTGCTATTATTCACTTACATTTGTCACACAGAAAGACAAATTATGAATGAAAAATGTGGCAGGGCGAGTGAGAGAAAGCTGATGAATAGAAAGTCAGAAACAGAGTGAAAGAGTGTGACAGAGAAAGAGAGAGCGAGAGAGAGAGAGAGAGAGAGAGAGAGAGAGAGAGAGAGAGAGAGAGAGAGAGAGCAGTCGGGGTGGCTCGGTGTCAGCTGACATATATAATTACAGGAATGGTTCTCTCTCCCTAAACCATTATTTATTTTAGCAGTTCTGACCCACTGCTGTGGCTCTACCACCCCCACTCCTGCCAAAAAGTGGCTTTTTTAACTGAAAGCTTTCCAAACAAGCCTCACTAGTACTTGGCTTCACTCCAAGAAACTGTGTATTTTGGTGAATCTGGCCTGTATTACTATGAGTCTGTGCTGGATCGGAACTACTCAAGTAGCTAATTTGTGTGTGTTTGTGTGTGTATTAGCTTGTAATGCTTTGTGTGTGTGCGCGTGTGTGTGTGTGACTGTACGCAAATGGTGTGAAAGTGAAAAGTTTTAGCCTCACTAAAAAGTGCTGTAAAAAAAAAAAAAGAAAAGCCAAAGAGAAGGACAGAAATTTAAACAATCATATTTTACAGTGTGATTGCAGATTAGAACAGGAGGTTGCAGTGGGTTTTTTTTTTCTTCTGTTTAAGCAATCTGGTCCAGTCCTCTCCACACCAAGAGTTTTAATATTGTAGATAGGTAGAAGAACCCCAGATAAGGACTCCGAATGAGAGGTTAAAATAACTAACTAAAGGTGTGAATGAGCTGAAGAGGCACTGTCAGAAGTACAGGAAAATGTCACTCATTGCATGATTAAAGTTCAGCCCTGTACTGGCTGCTTTCCTCTGTTCTGAAAAGAGTCGATTTGAATTTGACAGTATCTGTGCTTTTCTTGGTGATTACAAGAAGTGTTAGGAATGCTACTTTAAAGCTAGCTTGTCAAGATACAAGCCACACATGATTTAAGAGAGTTAAACCTTAGTCAAGCTACTCTTTTGAAATAAGTAGTTAGCTACATCACAGGCTACTAACAAAAAGAAGCTAACTACAAACTACTTAAGGGGACAATGAGTATGTTTACAAGCACACTTATTATGGATTATGGATTAAAACAAACAGCAATAATGTAAGTTGTAGATAAGAGGTGAGCACATTTATTGTAGAAAAGTCCATGTCTTTTTAAGATTTTATTAATTTCAATTACTTTTTAGATGCCTGGAAAGCACATTCTACCCCATTGCTTGCATATGGATGATAATAGAAGTGTTTTACATTATAGTACAGTGAAGCACTTTACTCTTTCACATTCCACTCTTTATTCTTTCCAAAGGTGATGAGTTGATTGTGACCTTTGGCCCCTGTTAGCTCTGACAGCTTGTTACCACAGAGGCATGTGAGACTGCTAAAACACACCCTGGTGGACAAATTCCTACACTACAGGCTCAGGATCAGAGAGGAACAGCACAGTAAGACTGTAAACAAAAAAGACATACAATAGAGTCATAATTTGCTGAGAAAGAGATTTACTTGTGTGTGTATATGTCCATGCGGTTTGTAGTTTATTGGTTTTAAAAGCTGGTAGCAGTATTGTTAGGCTTAAAAGAAGAGCTGAAACGCTTTAATAAAAGGGTATGTGTGTGAGAGTTTGTTTGAGGTGCATGTGTGTGTGTGATAAATGAGCCAAAACAATAAAAGGTGGCCCATAACTGAAAGATGCACACTGTCAAAGAAAATAAATAACTTCAAGCCTCATCACCTTCTTAGGGAAAAAAAGTTTCACCACATGAATATGCAAATATATCAGTGAGTTTACGTTTGTTTACAAAGCTGCTGCTTTTGTGTCGAGCAATTAAAAGCGCAAACAATTCTTTCTTCTCGCTCTCGTCCCATGAATACGCATATCTGTAGAGATGATATGTAAAAGCTGGCAAATGCATGCAGATTATTAATGCAAATGCAATGCAACTTTTTCATTTGTTGACATGAAAGGAATGAATGCCGGATTCAGCATTATCCTGTGGGCTGTGGGTTGCGGCCAGGCCGGGCCACATACTGTACTAACACTCGTGATTTTCTCTTACCCTGACCACATCATCTCAGCAGCAGTGGCAGAATCGAGCCGATCGGATCCAGGGCCGGACACAGGGGACAGGCATTGTCACAACGCATGATAAGAGTCGCTTGCATCAACGCACCCCCTCTGCCTCCATCTGAGATATTTATAATTCTAATTAGGATGATGATGACCAGGGCAAAGCGGCCTGCACAAGCAGCCCCATCCGCAGGCTTATCGGAATAACCTCCTGCTCCCTGCATCTTCCGTCCGAATACACATACACATACATTTGGACATAACCATGCAAATCAGTTTCGGATGCGCCCTGCGGAGAGGCAGCGGTCGATCCCCCACGGACAGAACGCTGTCCTTCTTCATGACCTGTGTCACCCGGAATCAGCAGTCGCTCCTCAGCCTTCCCCCTGACCCACGCATTAGCATCCATGTGCTGTGCATTGTTTGCTCGTTTTTTAATGCAGTGTTTTATATGCTGAATATGCAGTAAAAGGCCTTGGCGGAAGGAATGTCCTATGGGTAGGAAATGCTAATTGCTGTAATAGTATAACTCATTTGGGCATTTTTAAAGGAATAGTTCACCCAAAAATATAAAATTCTGTCATTTGTTACACACTCATGTCTTTTGAAATCTAAATGAGTTATTTATGTCCGATTGTTCAAGCCTCTTGTTTCCACTCAGTGAAAGTCAATGGTGGCAAAGGCTTCAAGCAAGATTTTTAATAAATAATGGGTTAAATTTCAGTCGGTTCCTACACAAAACTACCATATGGCTTCAGAAAACTACTACTACTTTTGTTATGCTTTTATGGTGCTTTTTTTCTTTATTGAGCTTGACATTCTGCTCACCATCTACTTTCATTGTATGGAAGAGAGCAGCTCGGACATTCTGTTATAGATTTCATTTTATGTTCAGAAGAAAGAAAGTCATACAGGTTAGGAACGACAGAAGGGTGAGTAAATGATGACAGAATTTTAATTTTTAGGTGAACTATCCCTTTAAGGGGTCTCTGTTGGCATCCTGTTGAATTTTTTGCATGGGTTAGAGACAAAGAGTTAATGTCATCTTGACTGTGTGTGTGTGTGTGTGCACAAGTCAATAGCTAGAAAAGTGCCATTGCTCATCCTGAGAGGAATTTCTCTCATCCTTTTAAGATGTTTTCATGTGACTCAAGATCAATGCCTTTTTATTTCTTTGAACAGCGTAGGATCAATAGTTGGCCACTGTGAAGAGTGTGACCACCGAAAGACGAGACATGTGAAGAATATGACCATCAACGCACCAGAGCCTGTCCTGTTTCCCTCTCTCCTGTTCTCTATACTCTTTCTTAAGATGTATTTTCTTGAGAAGCAAAATTGCATATATATATACACACACACACAGATCAGGCATACATTATGACCACTGACAGGTGAAGTGAATAAGACTGATTATCTCTTCATCACGGCACCTGTTAGTGGGTAGGATTAGAAGTTAATGCTGGTTCTGATAGAAAGGTGTCAGAATACACATCGCAGTTTGTTGCGTATGAATGCTGTCCACCGCCAAAAGCTGACCCTTGTCTACCGCCGAAAGCGCCAACAGTGGGCATGTGTGCATTAAAACTGGACCTTGGAGCAATGGAAGAAGGTGGCCTTGCCTGATGAATTACGTTTTCTTTAACAACACGTAGATGGCCAGGTGTGTGTGCGACGCTTATCTGGGGAACACATGGCACCAGGATGCACTATGGGAAGAAGGCAAGCCGGCGGAGGCAGTGCGATGCTTTGGGCAATGTTCTGCTGGACAACCTTGGGTCCTGCCATCCATGTGGATGTTACTTTGACACATACCACCTACCTAAGCATTGTTGCAGACCATGTATATCCTTTCATGGAAACGGTATTCCCTGGTGGCTGTGGCCTCTTTTAGCAGGATAATGCGCCCTGCCACAAAGCAAAAATTGGGTTAGGAATGGTTTGAGAAGCACAAGTTTGAGGTGTTGACATGGCCTCCAAATTCCCTAGATCTCAATCCAATCGAGCATCTGTGGGATGTGCTGAACAAACAAGTCCGATCCATGAAGGCCCCACCTCGCAACTTACAGGATTTAAAGGATCTGCTGCTAACATCTTGGTGCCAGATACCACAGCACACCTTCAGGGGTCTAGTGGAGTCCATGCTTCGACAGGTCAGGGCTGCAAAGTGGGACCAACACAATATTAGGAAGGTGGTCATAATGTTATGCCTGATCAGTGTGTATATATACAGTATATATGTGAAAGTCTTTAGTCACGTTTGATCAGTTTAATGTGTCCTTGTCCTTGATGAATAAAAGTATTCATTTCTTACAAAAAAAATCTAACTTTTGATTTTTTTTTTTTTTTTTAGCTGTTCCTGGTCTTTATTCACTTTCATTGTATGCAGCTTGAACATTTAGCTAAATATTTCCTTTAGCGGCCCACACAAGAAAGTGTCATATAGGTTTAGAACAGCATGTGGGTGAGTAAATGATGACAGAATTTTCATTCTTGAGTGAACTGTTCCTTTCAAGGGATGTTTCTCTCTCTCTCTCTCTCTCTCTCTCTCTCTCTCTCAAAGATTGGCTATGGAATAGATTAGTGCTCTGCAACATCACTTCAACTCCCAGGCCAGCCAGTGTGTGTGCCCCCACTCCACATTTGTGTTTAATCTTATTTAAATGAAAGGGACTTTGGCAAGAAGGCGGCAGGGAGTGCCAGCCTGCACTCCGGAGCTGGGGAGAAGGATAATGCCCAGCTCTGTGGCAGTGAGAGCAGGGTTGGGGGGAGGGAGGCCGGAGGGTGGAGAGTCCGATCCAGCCCAGCAGGAAGCTCCAGATGTGAGGCCACGGAGCTGACAGTGCTCGTTCCCTCCGGGAAAGAGTGTGGCTAACGTAGCTCAGAGAAAATGAAGAACAGAGAAAGAAAGACAAAGAGAGAGAGAGGAAAGACCGACAGGCTGCTGTAATTTATTCTTGTGAAATGGACACAGTTTGGAGTAAACTATAGGTGCAGAGGAACAGAGAGTCCTGTGAACTGTGAAAGTGTGAAGCCTATTCTTAATGTGCAGAGGAAGTGATGATAGTCTCTTTGCCCATTTTTGGCCCTATGTATGAATTTAATTAAAAATACATACCTCTTCTTTGGTGAGTATGTTTTCCATTTTTTTGTATTGAAATATTTTTACGCCTTTAGAGGGGGGTATGGATTAAAAATGAGATGCTGATGCAACTGTTCTGATTTCATAATCACAAAAAAAAAGCCTCATTAAAAATAATTTGGCATAGTAAAACACAACTGCTTCACTGCTTTTGATAACTGAAAAACGTTAGACAACTAAACAAAAGTCCAAAAAACTCATTCATTCATTCATTTATGAACTGTTGTACTATATCATAACATCCCATAAATATCAACTTCACGTAAATATCAACTTCCACCCAAAAATGAAAATTCAAACAACAGTTTCGGGTCGCATCGTATGGTCAAAATATATAATGGAAGTCAACGGGAACTGAAACAGTTTGGTTACCGACATTCTTCAAAATTTCCTTTTTGGTTTTCCTCACAAGAAAGGAGGTTTCGAATGACATGAAGGTAAGTAAATGGAACAGAATTTTTATTTTTTGGATGGCTATATCCCTTTAATGCAATTAACATCAAAATCCAGAGTACTAAAATGTTCTAGAAATAGTGTAAAGTAAAACAAAACTTTCTCTTTCACTCATACACTATCCGCATGTGGCCATAAACCACCAGACTTCTCATAACTCAACCAGAAAATCTGAAACTTGTCGTTTCAAATTTTTGTAACCTCATATGGTCTAAAATGAGTTTTATTTTTTCCCCGTGTTTTCCTCTGCCACTGAGCCAATCCAGTAAGTGTCTTAAAATGATCGAATATGTTTAAGCTCTCCATCCCTGAGTGTGTGTTTGTGAGCTGGGGGTCAGTTTGAGATATGTAGCTACAGTACGTGTCACATATCTTATCGTTCTGTTGTTACTTGTGAGTCAACAGTGCACACATACAAATACACACATTTGCACTCACACACACTCATGTAGTGCTGCGTCAATGTGGCCAGGGGCTAAGAGTGTGGTGGTGGGCCAGATAAGGGGCCGGTGGAGCAGGCGTAGTGTTCTGAGGACAGTCTGAGGACCGATAAGAGCAGATAAGATTCAGCCTGCGAGTGCTTATAGGAACATATAAGCTGAGAGACCCTGCCACCAGCCCCAAAGACTGTGTGTGACACTTCAGACGCCCGAGAGAAGAAACCTCACACACATTTACACACCACCCCAGTGCCTGAATGCTCAATTGCTTTTGCCTGAAGCCTTACAGCGAGGAATCTGACATTTACATACTGCCATAACAATAAATACATTTAATATTTATTTAATTAGGCACTTTAAATGCAATCAAACTCGTATAAGTGTTTTGCAATGCAAAGCGATTCAGTAAAACTCTGTGAAAGGTCTGAAATGACACTGTTCGCTTTAAGACCTTATCTGGAGGTTTATTTCCAGACCACGCATGAAATACGTCAATGTCAAAGGAGACATTTTGAAGTTCTAGAGGTGGATATTAAGGCCACGCATTTCTCATAAAACATGACCTTCATTTTCTAGGAGGAAGCCGCCACAAGGTTCAGGAACTGTTTTGCATTTGATACTGGCTGATGGGCCTGAGGTTTATTTTGAGACATTTATTGTAACACAGGTGTTCTCTTTTCTGAGAATCAGGAACTAGATGGGTCTGCACGGACCACCATGCTCAGCCAAGTGTCGAAAGGACAGCTTAAATGAAACTGGCCCCAGAGGAGGTGCTGGTAGTGGGGGATAGATCGAGAAGAAGAGCCAATATGACCGTGCAAGCTGCCCTGAAAGGGAAGGAAGGAAACAGGGGCCAGTGGTTCCATCAAACAGACAGCCTCTCGGCTAAAGTCTCTCATGGTTGTGACCACACCATCCCCCTCAGAGTGAGAGCAGTCTCCTGACTCTCTCACAGGCCCGAGAGTGAAAATAAACACCACATGCAGCGACCAGACTCTATAGTATTTAATGAGGGGAGAGTGTTTTAAGAGGCTGCTGAAAAGTATGGGGCATGAAAAAAGAAAATATAAGTCATTCTTTGTATTCCGCCAGTTCAATCATTTTTTTTTTTTTTTTCTATTGAGATGTCCTGAGGACATGCTTTACTTAGTGAACATTACTCTGTAAGTGAAACATCTCAAAAAAACCTATGTAGACAAATTATTTCAATGTATTTCAAGAAAATATACAGTGAAACTTTGAACAAGAATTACATTTTAACAATGCTTTGTTTTGTGTTTTGTTTTTTTTTTGTTTTTTTGTTTTGTTTTGTTTTGTGTTTTGCTCTTCTTTGCTTTGTTTTGGTTTTGTTGTTTTTTGTTATGTTATGTTATGTTATGTTATATGTTATGTTTTGTTTTACAATAACTTTACAATAAGGTTACATTTTTTAACAATAGTTAACTACATTAGTTAAGGTTAACAATGAAAAGTACCGATGAAAAGCATTTATTCATTTTAGTTCATGTTGTTTAACATATACTAATACATTATTAAATCAAAAAGTTAACTAATGTTACTAATGCTAAGAAACTAATGTTAAGAAAATAATAAATACTGTAACAAATGTAATGTTGTTAATATTCGTTAAAGCACTAACTGACATTAGCTAATGGGACCTTATTGTAAAGGACATGCTTATATTTTCTTTGTTTAAGGAATGAAAACTGTTACTACGACTTGGAAACAGTACTGTTGTTCTTATTTGTTTTAATCAAAACACTCTGTTGAAAGCCATCAATTGTTGCTTCTTCTACCTGGAAACCCCCCGACAGCTAGAGAGAAACCTTGTGCAAATCTCCATGCATCCAACCATGACTTTGAATCAACTGTGGGCAATAATGAATAGATATATTAATTTTTAATATCTGGGACCTTTGTAAGACTTGTCAAGCTGTCGCGAGGCTCTTTTGATATGTGAGTTTTAACATTCATAAAAGGGCTTGAAAGCCTGCCAATGAGCAGCATCTGCTCCCAGTGCAGTGAGACGGGGCTCCTCAATGAACTAACACGCATTCTGCTCCTCCCCACAATGAGACAAAGTCAAAGACAAGTTCCTTGTTGATGCCTGTCAATGGCAAAGGTGTCACCACTGCAATTAATCTCTTTAACAGAGAGCAGGGCACTGCTTTGTTTATTCTGCTGGCTTCTCTCCTCCCCGACTGTACTCCCCATGGCCTCCGCACACATACGTTTATCAGACCCCTTATTTCCTTATCGGTCTGTCATAGCTGACCATGGCCTCTTGAGTAACTACGCTGAAGGAAATGATGAAAAAAAGGGAAAGAAGCAACAAACGGCTAACCCCTTCAGATTTCCACGAACTGCCTTATCAGAGGAGACCGGCCGACCTCTCTCTACCAACCACATAACCAAAGAATGACCAGACCTTCCTCTATACTTTTCCCTCTTTAGTTTATTCTCACACATTTAAGTCTCTGAGCACTTTCTACCTTTACGGCACCCTTGTCACAACCATGTATTCATGAAGCCTCCACATTTTAACACATATTTTTTTACTAAAACTTACTTGCTGTCTTTCTTAAAGGGACAGTGTGTACACTTTTGTAGCATTTTTTCCCTAAAATCCAATTATAATTTTAGTAAAGAATACAGCAAGTCGTAATTTATTACGAGTATTTTCCACCCTCTTTGACACTTTTTGAGAATTAAATTAGTCAAAGGGAATATTAAATCCAAAAATTACTACGTATATATTGTCTTGAAGCACAAAAATATTTTGAAAAATGTTTTTTGTGTGGTTTTTTTTTTTTTTCATACAACAAAAGTCCCAACGTTGTGGGATATACAAACTCAAACATGGCAATATCCGAAATCCTCGCCCTTGTCGGGACAATTTTTGGTCCCCATGAGGATAACAGCTTATTAATCATAACTAAGTGATGTTTTTTTTTTGTTGTTGTTTTTTTAAATCTAAAAATGCAGAAAGATTTTTTTTAAGGTTGTGTTTAGGAGCTAGAATTTACAGTTTATACAGTATAAAAACCATTATGTCTATGGAAAGTCCCCATAAAACATGGAAACTGAAAATGTGAGTGTGTGTTCCTCAGAAGAAAGTCAGTCATACAGGTTTGGAACAACATGAGGGTGAGTACATGATGACAGAATTTTCATTTTTGCGTGAACTTTTGCTTTAAGTCTGCCCTTCAAAAAAGCAAAGCAGTCGCGTGGCTTAAGTCTGTCATGTGGAAATAAGACGTCATGTGCACTACTTTTATTATTTTCATGTAAGCATTGGCACCTGATGATGGCCTTTAATTATATGGAATGTAATTGTATGGAAAAGAGTACTGTCAAATCACAGGGGTTTTGAACAAAATGATTTTTACTGAATTTGCATATTTTTTGGTGATCTGTTCTTTTAAGACTATGCTATGATTGGCATAGTTTATAGTATTGTTCATTAAAATAAACCTAGTTTGGGGATATTGAATAGACATTTATGTGTAAGCATGGGTGGTTGTTTATTGTACTCATAAGGTACAATGAAATTTTCTGAATGAACCATTTTTGCAGCTTTGTTTTCATAAATGGGTTGGGCGGACATGATCTTTGCATGAACATTACACTATGTCTACATAGAACATCAGACTCTTTTATTTAAAAAAAAAAAAAAGCAATGAAAATGATGTTTCCAAGTCCCCTTTAAACCAACTCAACCGGACAGAGCTGTGTCTGCAAGCGCAGGTGACATTCACAGCTGTAGGATCAGTGTGAACAGTGAAAGAGCAGAATGTTCCAGAGACGGCAAGCGTTCTTCTTTCAGCTCTTGGATAAAGGTATGGAAATGAAGGGCAAGTTGACTGAGCTGTAAGTACAGCCAACCGAGCACAGATCAGGAGAAATCCCTCGCTTCAATTAGTCATTCTTTTCCTTTTCTTTCTTTCTTTCTCCTTCTTTTTTTCTGACATCTGATTAGAAATGTATTCCTGAATCTCACCAGCAAAATGAAAGAGAAAGAGAACCGGAGAGAAAGTGCAGGATAAAGATAATCCAACAGCTTAGGAGATACACCATAAAGTCAAACCAGGGCACAGAGGATGTTTAAAAAAAAAAAAAAAAGCATCAAGACAGTGGTTAAAGAACAGGCCGTCTTTAATGAGTCAGTGTCCAAAAAAAAGAGGAAAGAGGAGAAAGAAAAGCTGGCTTTAAAGTATCCCTCATTAGCTCCGCAACTGATGTCACATGCTGGCAATCTCACAGCCATGAAGACAATAAAGCAACAGCAGCCATGTAGCGATTACGACTACCCCGACTATAGACACTGTGGAGTAGTATGAAAAAGAGTACATACGAGTGTATTAATTAGCATGGTTTCCAATGAGAAAAATGTTGCGTACACATACAAGCTTACACAAGCATTGAACAATATCTATCCGCTTACTGCATGCTAACGCATGATAACAGACACACACAAGCAAGTTTAATTAAAGAGATGCTTGTATATAAATATATTGTAGCATCTCAGTATAACTAGATAGTTGTGCTGCTTAAAGGGTTAGTTCACCCAAAAATGAAACTTCTGTCATTAGTTACTCAGCCTCATGTCGTTCCACACCTGTAACCGTGCGTTCCCACCGGCGCCGGCGAGAGCGTCAAAATTCGCTCTGGCTGCCCTGCCGCCGATGCTGTACTGTGCATTCAGACCGCCGCCGGCGGGAGCGTCGAAGTAACGGTCAACCAAACGGATGTAAAAGTCCTCTGCTTGAGAGGATTCCAGAGAACGCAGAGAACAAATTGCTTAGCGGGAGAAATAATGATAAATGGCATTAGGCTTAAATATATAGTGCATACATATTTATATAGTAGCCTAATAATTAATATTTATATAGTAAATGTATAGCAGCTATGCAATTTCAGATATGGCATGCAAACAATGTCAGACACCTTGGTCAACGCATCATTTGTCTTATTTATGCCCCTGTATGCAAACAGGGACATAGGTCGTATATTATTGGGAAACCCACCACGGCAGTTATCCACCTCTTCTCCATTTTGCTTGGGAACTAATATTTGGTCGGAACCAAAGTTTACACGACTGCGTTCTCTGGAATCCTCTCAAGCGAAGGACCTCTACATTCCGATTGGTTGCCGCCGAACCGCGTCATAGCTCATTACCATAAAGTTGACCTGACTTCAACTCTCCTCGACACCCACACCGTCCAAAGGCTCACAATGAAAATTAATGACTTCCTGTCACTTTGACGCTTTTGCCGGCGGCGGTCTGAACGGTAAGACCTTCGTTCATCTTTGGAACACAAATTAAGATATTTTTGATGAAATCTGAGGTTTTTTTATCCTCCATTGAAAGCAATGAAATTACCACATTCAAGGTCCAGAATAGTAGTAAAAACATAGTTAAAATAGTCAACGTGACTACAGTGGTTTAAACTTCATGTTAAGAAGCGACGAGGATATTTTTTGTGCTCAAAAACAAAACAAAAATAACATTTTTTGTAAAAATAACAACTTTATTCAACAATTTCGTCTCTCCCGTGTCATTCTGCTACACTATTTATGTTGCAGCGCTTTCAGGTTCTACGTCAGAACTCAGTATTGGCCAGCTCCTGTGTCAGCATCACACGCATGCGTCGTGCTGCTCATGTGACCAGAGCCGACCAATACTGAGCCGGTGTTCTGACGTAAACACAGAAGCTCTGCAATGTAAATACAGTAGCAGAATGACACAAGAGAGACTAATTTGTTGAATAGCCGTTTTGTTTTTGCGCAAAAAAAGTATTCTCGTTGCTTCATAACATTAAGGTTGAACCGCTGTAGTCACATGGACTATTTTAATGATGTTTTTACTACTTTTCTGGACCTTGAATGTGGTAATTTCATTGCTTTCAATGGAGGATAAAAAAAAACTCTCAGATTTCATCAAAAATATCTTAATTTGTGTTCTGAAGATGAACGAAGGTCTTATGGGTGTGGAACGAAATGAGGGTGAGTAATAAATGACATAGTTTTCATTTTTGGGTGAACTAACCCTTTAAGGCTAACATATTCATACTAAAAGCTAAAAAACTTAAATTTTAAGACCAAAGAAATTTAACCCTTTAATGTTTTTGTGGAAACCATGATACACTTTTATTCAGGATTCTTTAATGAATAGAATGTACAAAGGAACAGCATTTATTTGAAATAGAAATCTTTTGTTACATTATAACTGTTTTTACTGTCACTTTTGATTAAATACATCATTACTGGAAAAAAAAAAAATCTTTCAAAAAAAGAAATCTTACCGCCCCCAAAGTTTTAAATGGTAGTGTACATATCTGGTTGTGTTGGTTTTTGTATATGAATTTGTAATATGTGCTTAATTTTGAAGAGGATCATACTTTTGTTGTGCAGGTGTGTAAATACATTCCAAAACATGCTACATCTGCCATCTTGGTTTTGTCCTTGGTAAAGGGTCTAAGGTCACAGGTTTCTCCCCCTCTCTTAGGTAGTGAGCCGGCCCTGGCCGTTTGCCGAAGACCCTGTCCTACAACGACAAGGCCACTCATTAGACTCCCAAAGAGCAGGAGGAAACTGGCTAGACAGGGTCTCACAAGGGGACAGATATTGATCAAGGATCAAACACACCCACACACACACACTCATACATTCTTACACACAAGCACACTCATACACAGCAACTCGAATCAAGGGTGTAAATTGGGGGATGCGAAGAGGAGAGCGAGGGGATGCTTGATGAAATAGAGGCCAATATGTGATCAATACAGCCTGAGATTTTCTCCTCTCTCCATTTCAATTGTCATGCTGCAAGCAATTAGACGAGGTGGAGATAGTGGGCCAGATTTACCCCCATTACCAGATAGGCCCTGGGAGAAAAAAAAAAAAGTTACTGTTATTATTTTTCTTAGTCGATATGCTTTGATTTTTTTAAATAAAACTGTGCATGGGGTGGAGAGACGTCCTTGAGTTGACAGCAGGCCAATAATGGCAGGTCACTTCTCAGAGAGAGAGAAAAAGAGAGAGAGGTGATGATAAAGAGGAGGACACATATATTTGTTCCCATAATGTTCCTATATGGTTTGGGAACCAAATAATAATGTTCACAGAAATGTTCATTCTCTTTCTTTTCTTTTTCAACCAAAAATTAACCTTCCTAAAGAGGTTTTTGTGAGAACCTAAAGAGACAACGTTCATTTACACTTAATTTCGATAGTCTACTTTAGACATTCTACATGTCAATTAATTAAAACTACA
Source organism: Ctenopharyngodon idella (assembly GCF_019924925.1). Classification (NCBI taxonomy): domain Eukaryota; kingdom Metazoa; phylum Chordata; class Actinopteri; order Cypriniformes; family Xenocyprididae; genus Ctenopharyngodon; species Ctenopharyngodon idella. The sequence continues at coordinate 9,976,742 of NC_067232.1, read as the reverse complement.
TGTAAACTAACTCTCTTTAGAGTATTAGTAGACTGTTAGGTTATGGTTAGGGTTAGTAGAATAAGTTGACATGTACTTGACATGTCAGTAGAATGTTTGTAAGGGGACCATCAAATTAAAGTGTTAGCAGATATTAAGCAGACAGTCTACTAATGACTAGTTACTCATAGTTAGTAGTATGTCTAAAGTGGACTATAGAAATAAAGTGTTACCGAACGTTCTGTAATGGTTATTTTTAGGTTTTATTTTATAACTAAAAACTAAACTTCACTGAACACCGCAGGGAGGTTTTTGGAGACAACTTAAAGAGAACCTAAACAGAATGTTCTATAATGGATATTTTTAGGTTTTGTTTTTATAGCAATATTTTTATAACCATAAACGAATCTTCCTTATCTATTCTTGTGACATTTCTAATGGTTATTTTTAGGCTTTAATATATAGCCATAAACTAACCATCCCAGAATGTGCAGTCAGATGAAAGGAAACACATACACACTGTACCAGTTGACCAAGGTCAGTGGAATCTCGTGCATACTGTATAGTATGAAATAAAGTGTCAAAGACCCTTGTACCATATCAAGTACATACTGTACTACAGAGCACACCTGTGCAGACATGAATCAAGAACAAAGAAATACCAGCTGTCATGTATTTAACATATCATACATGTCATATACACTAGAATGTGCAAGACACGACCACAAGAATTATTTTATTATCTTATAATAACCCAGAGGAAACTGTATTTCTTTGGGTTGCTCTTATAGAGCTAAATTATACAAATAAAAATCACAAATGTCAAAATTGTTGACATAAAATAAGAGTATAGCACTATAAAAACGAATGTGGATGTCATCAGCTCAACTCATTTAGTGTTAGAAGATTTTGATGAGGACCTCATGAGTTGAAATTTCAGATGTTTGATTGTTGAGAACTTGTGAAATGCTCTAAGAAACATGAGATTACTGAGGTCTTTTTCTCAAGAGAAAAATCTAAGAGGCAATTCAGTAAAAGTATCTCCATTTCTTTTAATTGGTGTTTGGGAGACACAAATGAGACGTTCAAGAGATATCATTTGTTTCCTTTCCCATGAAAACTGTTCTACAGTTGGTCTTAAAGTCCCCCTGAAATCAAAATTTACGTTTTTTAGCTTTTAGTATGAATATGTTAGACTTAAGTTTATGTATAAGCTAGTGTGTTCCAAAGCAATGACAAAATTCACATTTAGGAGATATAAGCATTTAAAACTGGATCATGAATTTTCATGACATCACTGCACACTTCAGCTTCTCATCAAATCTTCTGTCCAATCAAATGCTCTATAGAATCTGAAGTCCCGCCCCCTCCTACACTATAAACAGACGCTGAAGCTGCGGCTGAAATTGGTCATTTGTTCACACATTTACTAGTTTCTATATATGGTGAATGGCACATAGTGCACTATATAGAGGAACGATTCAGACAGTGTAAATATGTTTTCCATTGACGTGAATGAAGTTCGTTTTCATATTAGTGTCACGTGAACCGCCGCAACGTGAACACAGTCTGCTCAAGTCCAGAGGGCACAGAGCGGATCATATGCGCGAGTCAGCACAGACCACAAAACGTACGGACACATTTGAATTATACAAACAATGCTATATTTTAAAGCAATATGGAGGAAAAAAAGAGCTAGAGATTATGAGGAAAATTGGGTTTTACAAACTCAACAGCTCTGGCCGAGCTGTGATCTAGGTGAAACGCTATTGGCTATTTTGAAAAAATGGGAGGAGCTTCTAGATATATCCCGCCCTGTCTTCCTGTTTCATTGAAAATTACGTAAACGCAGTGAATAAAGCTGCATGTTCCAAGGCATTTCAGTGGGTCTTTAATGGTTTTGCCCTTACTCGACTTTTGAATGGAACCATCATGACATTCACCAGCAATGACAATATAGATAACAGATAAAGAACAAAAGCAAAAAATGATATATATTCAATGACAAAGATGCAAAAAAATTACACTGTAAATGGTAAATAAAGTATTGCTTAGGTCAGAGCTAACAAGATGGTTCTTGGCGCTCATATGCATGCCATTGTTCCTAAGCGCTGATATGTGAGGAGAGAAAACCACGCAAGATCCTTCACATGACCTTCAGCGTCTGCGTCGTCTGAAGGAGCTTACCTCTTTTTCTAGGAGGGAATGTCACGCAGACCCAAGGCTTTATCTCCAACCCAGTTTTTCATGGGCATCTTAAAGGGCTGTTTGAGCTAGCTGAAGTGTTTGGACAATAGGTATTCATTAAGGGCCAGTGTACAGTGTACAGGGCTGTTTTGTCTGAGAGAGGAAGATAACAAAAGGACATGGCAACCCACTTCAGCATTTTCGAAATGAATGGCTGGGGCGGAGTGACAGTTTAGCATTCAGTGTCAGGTGTCGCCCGCGACGTACTTTTTCTCTTGTTTATTTTTCATGGGCCGGGGATGTCTTGAAACAAAGAGGGGTTCAAATTTGGCACCGTCTCTCTTGTGCGTCTTTGCTCTTGTTTGGTGTAATCCTTTAGCGTTGTCTGAAATGACACAAGTGTCAAAGCCAGTGATGTCAGAGAGCGCGGGCTGCATTCTTCGTCCTGCCTCTGAACTCGTCTTCACAGAGAAATTGATTAGCAAGGGTTCAGGCCCGGCAGCTCAGGCCTCAGCATGCAGAACACTCCCTGAACACAATAAAAAAGAGGGGGGAAAGAGGAGGGGATAAGAGAGATCCCTGGCAGAGTGAAACACACAACAGGACAGCGGGGACTAGCCAGTTCAAAGTCCACAGTCTGAAACCCTAGAGAACCCCCACCCCCCCTCTGAACCCTGCCCCCTGCCCCCTCCTTTCTTGGCCCTCGTCTGGTTTGAAAGGTCAGTGCGTGTCTGGGAAAGAAGTCTGGGGATCCCCTTCTTTATTAAAGGTCACTATTATTCAATAGCTCTTAACACACAGCCGCTCTTGCTTGGTCCAGCGAGCCTGGGCAGGAGGGGGTGCTGGAGGATGCAGGATGGGGTGCAGACAAGGCTTGGAGATGAGGTTTAGCAAGTTTTTTGGGGAGTCCCTGCACAGTCATCCTCTCTTAAAACGTATCTGTTTCGTAAACATGATGATTTCAGTCTGGATGTCATTTAACTTAATTTTATTTAACACATTTTTTTTTTTAATTAATACCTTTATTCAGCAAGGACACATTACATTTATCAAAAGTGACAGCAAACATATTTATAATGTTACAAAAGTATCCTGAAAAAAATGTATTAAGCAGCACAAAAATATTAAGCAGCACAAATATTTCTTAAGCACCAAATCATCATATCTGAATGATTTCTGAAGGATCATGTGACACTGAATACTGGAGTAATGGCTGCTGAAAATTCAGCTTTGCCATCACAGGAATAAATTACATTTTATAATATATAAAAACAGAAAACAGCTATTTTACATTGTAATAATATTTCACAATATTACTCTATAGTAATAATAATAAATTCTAAGAAGTTTAAGTTTTACTGCTAATGTGATAAACAAACTTGAGCTACAATGAAGCTTACAAAACAGTGTTGTGTTTTCATTATACTGCAGTCCAGTAGAGTTCAGGGTTAAAATGTGTGTTGAATTTGGTTATCTGAAGAAAGTGCGATGATGGGCAGTTGAATTTGGCGGTAAATTGAGTTGGGGGGAGGGGGTGTTCGGGAACGCTGCTAGTTCCCACATTGCATTTGGTTCACCCCAGCCAAACTACTTCCCGATTTCTTATGGAGAGAGGGAGAGAGGGAACTGACACACTCATTCTCATGTAAAACACTCTTCGCACAAGCATCCCCCAATCTGCGAGTCCTCATTAGGTATGCCTAGTTTAGCGCTGACTCTTTTTCATCAAGTGGCTCTATTATTACAATAATCATCACCACTACCTCAATCATGTTTGCAGTAATTTCATAAATCAAGGGCCCTTTAGGAGGCCACAGGAGCTCTGGATTCTCTCAGGCCATTTGTTCACAGTTACAGAGAAGAGGTGAGCCAACGGGGGGAGACTGATCAGTCTAGGCCTTTCACACAAGAGGGACAGTAATTACAACCCTGTGCAATGGGTGACAGGGGAGAATTATCACTCTGATTCAAGACTAAAAGCCGCTTTCTGGCTCCAATGCTAAATTCTCCATCAGTGAACATTGTTCTTGATTTTTTTTTTTTTGTGATATTTCAGGACCAGATGTTTAAGGTCTTGTATGGAGATGAACACAAACGGATATTTGAGCAGTGGGGGTTCCCACTGACTTTGAAACGAGATGATTTTCAACACCTGGTTTTGATAATGCTCCTTTGGACATGACCCTTAAAGCACAAGGCACGATTTCATATGTCATAAAGAGTATGTATTTGGTAACAGGATAGTAAACTTTATACGATCTGAAGTCTTTCAGATCGTATAATTTTTTTAAAATCACAAAAAAAAAAAAAAAAAAAAAAAGTCTACAGAGAAGGTTTGGCTTAGCATCAGACAGCCATGAAGAAAAAGTAAGCGAGTAAGCAGTATTTATTTTGATGCTGGTGTCCCTACCATGACTATACTGCCCCAGCATAAACGAGTCTGGACCACCACTGAAATTCATCTTTTTAGCAGGGAGTTGACTTGAATAAAAGAAATGAATGGTTTCGTGAACTTGTTTTCTTAGGTTTTCGATGTGCTTTTTTAAACAGTACTGATCATGCGTACAGTCCATTAGCTTCTGAGTCACAACTGAAGGACATTTCTACTTTCCCACTTGAGGATTCATCAGGGAACGGGTGATGGTTCTCTGTGTGGCTTTGCATGCCGGCAGTAGCAGATGGCTTCAAATTGAATTAGATTGCAGTGTTAATAAGAGTAACTTTTTGTTTCTGTCCTTGAGAAACAGAAGTTTTCATATCATCCTGGATTCCAGACTAAAACACTGAAGCAATGCAGACACATTCCACGAATATGGTTCTTTGGTTTACTGTTTTTCTAAGCATTGAATGCACAAATCAACTACTTAGATATGTTAGATGAGCTATTATCTAATGTTAAATTTACCTGTTAAAAGCATAACACGTTATGTATCAATGCAAAATGATAAAGTGAGTAGAACAGCTTTCTTCATAACAGCTTACATGACGCCATCTAACTTTGCATTGTTATATTATATGTCCTCAACTATTATTAGTATTATCTTTCTCTCAGTCTCTCTCTTCTCATTCTCTCTTTCACTCTTTACATTTAAACATACGAGTAAATGTTTATTAACATGGGTGTGGGGTTTGTCTGTAGCGTATGTGTGTCACATGTCTGTGTGTGCACGATTGCATGTGAGGGTGCGCCCTGGTGTGTGTCCATGTGATTGTATGGCGGGGTGTGTCTGGGTCTCACCCCGGGTCGTGATGAAGTGTCTGGTCTCTCAGGCACAGTGTCTGAATTTGGGGCTCCAGTTGGAGGGGGCCACTTCACAGAATGAACACTCAGCTCAACCAGGTCATCACGCACTTCTATAACATCTACAACTAATATGTCCACTATCCAGTGCCATCATGACCGTTACATTGCAGCCACAGAAAACTATATTCAGAGGAGACTGTTTGGACCTGGATGCTATGAAAGACATATTTATGTCTAATCCTCAAACACACACCCCTCCACCCCCCAACCAAAAAACAGCTTCCAGTCCCAACCGTCGCTTCAGCCCCCTTTCCCAATCCTGCTAAGGATTATTTTGTATAATGATGAATAATTTATGAAAATCTACCCCCTGGCCCTCAACAGTGTCTCTCAATTGGCCTTGGCATTAAGCCATTCATTCCTCTGTCTGGGGTGGGAGTCGCTCATAAGCAACCGCATAATAAAATCTCATTTTCCCTAAAAGCGAATGATGCCATGACTTAAAATCTTATGAATAATTTCTAAACCTAAATTTGGACACACTCTCCCCTTTGTGAGTGCTAAACAAGGATGGTGCCACTTTTTGGTATACCTTTTTACTTTGCATCACCCCGACAATGCACTTTTTCTTCATTCCTAGGTATAAAGGAATTACTTTCATTATTAGGAATGGGTTCTGATGATTTTCCGGTTTTGGTTTCTTCTTACCAATACCTTAAAAGTTTCGCTGAAAATTCTTTTAGTTTTTTTATGGAATAAATACCAAAAAAGATTGTCAATTGATCAAATTGTTAAATAATTAATAAGTGTTAAATACATTTAAATGATTTATCTCATTCTTTTTAGAAGCAGCATAAATCCAACACTGTTATTAGGCTCATATATTAAACAACAATTCTACAAAAAAATGTGGAAAGATATTTTATTTATTAATATTTATAAAATACTGCTGACAAAACTCATAATGTATATCTTTAGATACAAGTTGTCATTTGAATAACCATTAAGATAAGCTTATTCAACACTCTAGAAAAATGCTTTGTTAAAAACCACCCAAGTTGGGTTAAATATGGACAAACCCAGCGGTTGGGTTAAAGGGGACCTATTATGCCCCTTTTCACAAGATGTAATATAAGTCTCTGGTGTCCCCAGAATGTGTCTGTGAAGTTTCAGCTAAAAATACCCCACAAATTTACCCCTATTTAGGTGTGAGCAAAAACATGCCATTTTTGTGTGTGTCCCTTTAAATGCAAATGAGCTGCCACTCTCAGCGCGCTTTTCAAAAGAGGGTGGAGCTTTAACAGCTCGCGCTCCAGTTGCTCAACAACAACAAAGCTGGAGAATCTCACGCAGCCAAAATTTCCATCGTCAGTAAAGGTTTAACAATGTCAGCTTTACATTGTTCAAACCGGAGTCGGACACTGATGAAGAGACTCAGGAAGAAGTTAGAACTTTTAGAATGCATCTGGACTTTTCTGAACGGTTAGTGAATAAATTTATGTAGTTACTGTGGAGCTGATTCAACTCATCGACTAGCATGTGCCGTCATGTGCAAATTTTGTGCAGATCCAGCGTTGAACTTACCCTCATTTGTGAAGCAGTTTACTGATTAAAAATTACTATATGGCTGGCTTAAAATGAACCCAAAATTGGTTGGAAAAAAAATTACTGGGTGAAAACAACCCAATCACTGGGTTTGTCCATATTTAACCAAGCATTTTTTTTTATAGTGAAGACTTACAATTAGTGGCAAGGTATGTGTTCAATTCACTAAACAGAACTAGCTCATAAGACTCATCTTGCTTGCGGTCTTTTGTTGATTCACTAAAAAGAACCTGCTGATAAGAGTCAATTGTTTGGGAATCGAACTACTCTGGTTGTGCTGTATGTTGTTGATTCACTAAAAAGAACTCATAAGAGTCATTTGTTAGGGAATCAGACTGTATGACTACATCTGTATATGCAAACTTCCCAATATAGCAGACAAAAAAAAGAGTATGTCAGAATTCACAGTATTCATAAAAACAGTAGGTAAAAAGTATATGAATGACACTACTACCAGCAAGATTCTGAAGTGTGCACTTTACTATCCCATGAGGCCATGAGAGAAGATTTGTGAATGGCAGTGAAGTGATGCAACTGATGCTGTAGGTCATGATAATGACAATGTGGCAGACATAGTACATCCAGATTAAAACCTTTATATATTAAATAACAATAAACAAAAATATAGAGAAAAAAGATATTCCATTTATGTGATATGAACAACCAGTCAGACAATTCAAGCCCTACAATTAGTTGTAGGCCTGTATTTGATTATATGTATTTGATTCACTAAAAAAATGGCTCATAAAAGTAAGAAAAATGTTAGTAAAAAAAAAATCAGTAACTTGCATGTTCTTGATTCACTCAAAAGAATCAGCTAACAAGTATTATTTGTTCATGAATTGGACACCCCTGGTTATGCTGTTGTTGATTCACTAAAAAGAACTTGTTCATAAGAGTCATTGTCTGTTTCGTGTTGTAGATTCAGTAGAGTTGTTGCAGCGCCATTAAATAAGTATTGCGAATTCCATCTGCATTGATGGAAGAATGCACTAACGATAACTATTAACAGAAATGGACAGCGTTCAATAAAATGTTTAAGGTAGCAGCATGTTTTTCTCTTTTAAGGTTAACAGACTGGTCTTTCAATGTATAATTCACTTACAGCTATTAACAAACTTGCACTTGAGAAAAATGACTGTGTTAATGTGACCCCAGGGTGGCCAGTCCCTAAGGCCAAGCTAATAAAACTAAACACTGGACAAGACACATCATGTAAACTGAGAGAAGTTAGAGACAGAAATCTGAGGCAACTGTGACATGTTTTTTTTTCTGTGTGTGTGTGTGTGTGTGTGTGTGTGTGTGTGTGTGTGTGTGTGTGTGTGTGTGTGTGTGTGTGTGTGACAGAGAGAGAGATTTAAAGAAGAAAGACAGAGTGTTATCTGAAGCAGCAAAGCCGTCTCTGGCTGCAGGGATCTTTGATGGTGGAAATCAATAGATACTCACTGCATAGTGGCGTAACCTTGTCAGGCCAGAGCAAGGGTACTCTGGTTAAAAATGTGGGTGGAGGAAAGAGAGAAGGAGAAGGGGAGGGAGAGGAGGATGGTGAGAGTGTCATGTGGCTGCCCTCAGCGGATTAGTATGTGAGTGTCCGGTAATCAGGTCATGGCCTTGAAGGCCTTTTAAAAGCCTTCCGCTGAAGCAGATCATCTAAATGTGACCATGGCTGAGTGGACTGCACAGTGACACACATATACTACCTAACATAGTTACTATAGGGGTGAGAAACAAGCAAACATCCAATAAATCCTCAGCTTGTGCAGTCAGTGATGTTATACACAGGATTGATTCACACAGACATAGTCATTTCCAACGAACAGAGTTGGCGTAAAGGTTGTGCAGCGTACCAGTAATGAATGCCCTGTGTGGAGGCTGGTGGGGGGGTGATGAAGCGGGTGGTGGTTGGGTCAGGACAGGGTTAACTTGGCTAAAGCTACCAGTGTCACTCTGGCCTTGATGGTTTTACAGGCCACTGCAGGTAAACCAACAAAATCCTTGTGTCTGTTCTCACACTTAGGTGCTCAGTCATTTTTCCCTCATTGAAAATAGGAGTGCACAACAAATCAGTACTATATTAGTTATCGGCGAATATTAGAGATATTTTAATTTATCGGTATTCATCAAAATGTGATATTTTATTATACTCTTTATATTTATTTATTAAACTTTTTTAGTTAATACTTATTATATTTTTAACCTAATTCTTACTTAAAGGGTTAGTTCACCCAAAAATGAAAATTCTGTCATTAACGGGGTAGTTCATTGCAATTTCACTTTTTTAACTTTAGTTAGTGTGTAATGTTGCTGCTTGAGCATAAACAGTATCTGCAAAGTTACAGCGCTGAAAGTTCAATGCAAACAGAGATATTGTCTTTTAAAGTATTCTCTGTTTAAGGACTACAACAAACGACTGGTAGGGACTACAATGAGCTTCTTCCAGGGTTGGTGACATCACTAACCCTAGAATTTACATAAACCCCGCCCCCGAGAACACAAGGGGGTGAGGCCATGTTACTGCATTACAGTACGTAACACAAATGCAATAGCATGTCATAAAAGCAAGATGAAAAAATGACAAGTTATAACCGTAATTAAACTAAACTATACCTGTTCTATCTTCATGCAGCATATATTCTTTGGCTCTGTAAGCATGTTACAATGAGCCATCTATAGATTATCATGACAGAATATGCTAATCAATGACTTTAAGATAGTTAACTCCACATCAGCTACATAAATTCATCAACTAACCGTTCAGAAGTGTCCTGTTGCATTCAAAATGTTGTCACTTCTTCTTGAGTCTCTCCATCATTTTCACACTCCGTTTTGAACATAAAAGGCTGAACAGTTTCTTACATTTTCAGGGAGTCTGCGTGAGGTAATGTGAGGCACTGCTAAGTGCTAACACAAACTCCTGAAACTCCGCCCCCTTTTGAGAGCAGCAGCTCATTTGCATTTAAAGGGACACACATGAAAACGGAGCGTTTTTCCTCACCCTCAAAAAGTGATAAATTTAACATGCTATAAAAAATGATCTGTAGGGTATTTTGAGCTAAAACTTCACATACACACTCTGGAGTGTGTATGTGAGACTTATTTTACATCTTGTAAAAGTGGCATTAAACCACCCCTTTAATTACTCACGCTCATGTTGTTCCAAACCCGTAAGACCTTTGTTCATCTTCAAATTAAGATATTTTTGATGAAATCCGTGAGCTATCTGGCCTCCGATAGACTACAACACAACAACCACTTTCAAGGCCCAGAAAGGTAGTAAAGACATTGTTAAAGTAGCTGTTAAAAAGAAATTGTCGAATAAAGTCATTATTTTTGTTTGTTTTTTGCACACAAATGTATTCTCATCACTTCATAACATTAAGGTTGAGCCACTGTTGTCACATTATTAGTGGTATGGGACAGAATTAATACCAGTATATATATATTAATCAGACAAGATCAGAGTTGAATGCCCATGAACATGACATCTATACCTAAAAGCTTTTTTTTTTTTTTTCCATCTGCTTTTTCTAGGTGTTGGTTTTGGTAAGTCCAAGACGTGTGATAGCGGCCAGCACAACATAAAAAAAAAAAAGAGTGCACCTCAAAGAAACAGACAAAGAGCCCAGTGGCCACATCAATGGGCGAGAGTTTTGTATGCGTGTATGTGAGAGACAGACAGATTGAGAAAGATAAAGCCAGCTCTTTGAATGGGTAGGGGTACGGACAGGCCTACAAGCAGTGCCAGGGGGCACAGCCATTGTGCCAGTGTGGGCTCTGTCTTTGAATCCCAGCTGAAACAACAGCGCTGCAATTACACCTGCCCATCTCCCTGCTCCCTGAATCTCCCTCTGTTCGCTCGCTGTCTGTGGTGCCCCTGTTGTTTCTGTTTGTTTATATCATTTAGCTTTTTTACTTTCATTTGTTTTGCTTTCCTTTTTTTTTTTTTTTTTTGGTATCTCATGCTTTTTGTGACAGGGCATGGGGGCTGCCATTGCCTCCAGGAAATAGCAGACAATTTGCAGCAGCTGTGATGCGCAATAATACAACAAATTCACTTACTGAATGACAACGGCTTTGTTGACAAGCCAATTCAATTAGCCAGTGAAACCAACGGGAGTAGCAAGCGGGCAGCCAGTCAGACCCCGGGTCTCTCTCTCTTCCGTTCTCTCTCTCTCCTTAATTCCCTACATCTCTTTCTATCTGTCCAAATGAGAGGATGGCTGTGTGCCTGTGTTTGGCACTGAGAGAGAAGGCCAGAGTTCTGGCCGGTCTGTAGTCAATGAGAGCTGAATGAGTAGTGTGTGTGTGTGAAGCTGTGTAATGCTAATTAATGGTAGTTTTTCACACAGACTGCCTGGTAATGGCAGCAGAGCTATTATAGCATGGCTCTGACCTATGCCCAGACAAACTGGCCTGCCAGCTTGACCCAGCTAATGGCGGAAGAGGAGTGGGGCCTGCTATTATGCCTTGATCAATCATTTTCCCAGGGCCCCATGTAAAATGTATTGCGCTTGTCTAAGCTAATGTATCGATATCGGACCTTAGGAGACAGCTTAGTCAGACTTGCTCACTTGTTAGCTTAATTATTTCACCTCTTTAATATCCTGTTATTAACGTGTGTGTGTGTGTGTGTGTGTGTGTGTGTGTGTGTGTGTGTGTGTGTGTGTGTGTGTGTGTGTTAAGAGGTGGGGACTCTGCTACCACTCTTTTTCAGTTCTTCTTTCTTCCCTTATCTCTTTTTGGTCATTTTTCTTCTTGGGAAAAAATTGCAAATGTAGTCTTTAATGTGAAGTGGGCATTTTCTACGCTTCCTTCCGTTTAGAGTTATTAAAAACTCCCTCAATCAAAATATAGTAAAGTTTTTTTTTAATTATAAGGAGAGAGTGACAAAAGCCATTTGCAAATACTTCAAATTCATACTTTGTGCTAATAAATCTGTCAGACCTTTATACATTTTTCTCAAAAGACTAAAACCAGTCTTTAAATACATGTTCTATAAACTAGTTACCTCTGAATTGCTGCTCATACTTTTTTCTCTGCCGTCTTAATGCTATCTAAATAGTCAAAAGTGTAGCAGTCTACTGTGCATGTAAATAAAAAAGAACTTAAGTATAATTAAAATAGCTAAAATAGCTCATTTCTAAATTATCATTAGAAAGCAGAAACATTTGGTGAAAAATGTCTCAAATTGGCAAAACTGGCTTTTAGTGTTTGTTAGCTAGTCTATTTTATAATTAAGATGTGTTCAACCTATACTCTCACTCTATTCCCCACATTAGTCCTCTAATATAGTCCAGTTTAAGGAGTGAATGAAAACGAGTGAGCGAATTTGTACACTGAGTGCTGCCTTTGCATAGTTTGTGCTTGCTGTTCACTAATCATTTGAAACTTAGCAAAATGGCAGCTCTAGTAGTAATGAAAAGATTTATCTTGAACTCTCATGGAAACTTGCATGTATAGACCTTGATTAAATAATTTAATAATCAATTAAGAAGAAATATATATCTGTATGATATTACGTTTTACCGATATTCGTCAAGCGGTTTGAAAAATGGAAGGATGGACGATTCAGCCACGGGAGTCATCTTCTGGCGAGACGTGGGAATTCGGCACGAACCTCACAGTGAATTATGGGTATTCTCTAGGCGCTGAGTGAACATCGGTTGTACACTCGTTATTGCGAGGCATTATGGGATTAAATGAGTGCAATCGATAACATCCACTGTGGTTTCGGACACAACAACAAATGGCTGTCCCCTAAAATTGTGCCCTATTTAAGGGTATAGGGGGCGATTTCGGACACAGTCATAGTCCATTAGCATCTACTGCTAGCATATGACAATTGATAAAAACATATTTAAAATGTATCTCACAAGAGTTCTCAATGAACTTCCAACAGCCAGCAGCAGCAATACTCATTCATTAAGGGTGTTTTCAGTTTGCGTGTCTTGCACACCATCTTGGCTCAATATGGAACAGGTCCCTGGAGGTTGTCCACCCCCTCCCTGCAGCTACCACCCCCAATCACACCTCTGCCCTCCTACCGTGACCTTGGGCAGAGCACTTGACCCACCCTGTGGGTCATTGCTGGTGGTTGTAACTGGAGAGCAGAGCTGTTTCTGACAGAGCTGGCCGTGTTTAGTCCAGTGGAGAAATGCTAAGGGCCAAAGCTATCCAAAGAGGCCCTGAAAACTAGAGACCCACTGTTCCACTGAGTCCCAGAGGCTTCAGATGAGCACTAATGGATGCTAATAAAGCTGATGTGTCACCTGATACTTTTAATTTTAGAGAAGGAATACACAGCCACCACAATCACAGACCCCAATTATACAAGAGCAGTTAGTGCTGTAGGTGCTATGCTGATTGCATCACTGAACTGAATCTGCTCTGCATTTTCACACTGATTTTACAGGAAAGTCTGAGAAATTCTGCAAGATTTAAACGTGTTAAAGTCAGAATGTAACGGTAGTAGCAACAGCTCATTTCTTCAGTATTGAAACGTACATCCAAGTGAAACGGATTATCAAAAATTTAGGATGGGGACTTGGTTAAATCCATTGGTTGTTTATTAGATGGAGGTAGATCTGAATGTGAGCTCTTGGTTGACTGTAAGAAAGGGACGGTGTTTAAGTGGACTAAATTATTGGAGAAATCCACCATACGTCACCAGAGAAAAGTCTGTAGTTCTACCAGTAGATTGAGTTATGACATTTTAATTAAAAAGGTAAAAAATAAATAAATAAATAAATAAACCATAGCATGAATGAATCATTCACAATTAGATCATTAAGATGCATTAAAAATAGATAGGGTGAATTTACATTTAATGCCAACTTTAAAATGTTATGTTTTTAATATGTCTTAACACTCTTATTCATAGCTGAAAGCAATATTAAATTATCTGAAATACAATATGTCAAATTACATTATTGCATTTGTCAGACTGCATTGTGAAGCATTCAGAATTGATGAAAATTCTTTTTATATTCCAATTTAAATTTGAACAGAATTTTAAATTGAGGTAGCAAACATGATGCAGAACTGCAAATGGAATTTCAATACAAGTAGAATTAAATGAATAGATATTCAAAGAAATTCATGTTTTGTTTACTAGAAAATCTCAAGTTGTTGAGATTGATGGAGCCTTTTTGGTATGTTGGTGCCAGTTAGAAAGCCTGGAAAAAAACTGAGCCAAGCTAACAAAATATCAAAGAGGAAATCGATGGAAAATGGCCCGAAGTTGTTTATGACATATTTAGCTAAAGCAATTTTCAGCAAATAATATCACTGCATAATATCAGTATATATGCCAAAAGCTGTTACTTGTCCATGGTTGTGCAGCAACCACTGAAGCTCTGCAGACTCCGCGTGGGCCTAGCCGTGGCTGATTTGGTATTCACAGGATGTTCTTGCTTTTATTTTGCAGAGATTTAGTGGCAATGGTGTGAGTAGGAAGTCCTCTCTCAGGTGCTGTGGAAGTCAGAGAGAGGGTACAGAGAGAGGAGAGTGTAATAAAGCGCTGATGGTAATTTAAAAAGCAGGCATGCATATCTGAGACTGGCCATGACACCCCTCTGTCCTCCACCCCTCTCCCTCTCTTTGCTTACCGGCCTTCCATTTTTCTTTTTCTCTTCATTTCCTTTCCCCCTGCCAGACAATCAATTTCCGCCCCTGGCATAGCGTTCATCTCTCTTTTTCTCTCCCACTCTTTTTCCCTCACTCTCTCTCTCTCTCTCCATTCTCATGGTCAGATGACTGGAGCTGACCTTTTCACTATAACCCGTTATTAGAGAAACTGACATTCAATCCCTGAGCCCGGAGGACACGGAGAGCCAGCGTCAGTCACTCAGGCCCCCACTACTGCCCCTGGCTTGCCCCTGACCCTCCCCTTCACACCGCACAACCTGTCAATCAACCCGCTATCCTCAGGCATCCGCCATACCGCTACAGCCTCTGAGAGAAAGGTGCTCTCCGAGAAGGATGGTCTTCAGGGTCATGTGACCGTCACACCTGTGAGCTGGGCTGTTGTCAGTCGGGGTCACAATGGTAAAATAACGACTGAAAGGTGTGATGGAAAGAGAAGGTGAAGCTTCTCCTGAAAAAAGAGACTGAGAGTGTGAGGGTTATCTTCACACACATTACTACTACCAAGTTTACACCTGATATTAAAGGGTTAGTTCACCCAAAAATGAAAATTCTGTCATTAATTACTCACCCTCGTGCCGTTTTACACCCGTAAGACCTTCGTTGATCTTCGGAACACAAATTAAGATATTTTTGTTTAAATCCGATTGCTCCGTGAGGCCTACATAGGGAGCAATGACATTTCCTCTCTCAAGATCCATAAAGGTACTAAAAACATATTTAAATCAGTTCATGTGAGTACAATGGTTCAATATTAATATTATAAAGCGACGAGAATATTTTGGTGCGCCAAAAAAAACAAAATAACGAATTATTTAGTGATGGCCGATTTCAAAACACTACTTCAGGAAGATTCGGAGCATCAGGAATCAGTGTATCGAATCATGATTCGGATCGCGTGTCAAACCGCCAAACTGCTGAAATCACGTGACTTTGGCGCTCCGAACTGCGGATTCGACACGCTGATTCATAATGCTCCGAAGCTTCCTGAAGCAGTGTTTTGATACTAGAAAAGGCAGTATCATCACAGCTATGTTCCTTTTTAGAAAGAAATGGTATCTGTGAGGATTTCCAGTCAGGATTTAGACCGTACCATAGTACTGAGACTGCTCTCATTAGAGTTACTAATGATTTGCTCTTATCATCAGATCGTGGTTGTATCTCTAGTGGAATTGCATTGTCATGGTTCAAATCATACTTATCTGACCGTTATCAGTTTGTAGTAGTAAACGAAGACATGTCATATCGATCACAAGTTCAATATGGAGTACCACAAGGCTCAGTACTAGGACCGTTACTGTTCACTCTGTACATGCTACCCTTGGGAGATATCATTAGGAAGCATGGCGTTAGTTTTCACTGTTACGCTGATGATACTCAGCTCTATATTTCTTCGCGCCCTGACGAAACTTACCAATTCACAAAATTAAAGAGTGCATAGCTGATATAAAAAATTGGATGACCAGTAATTTCCTACTACTAAATTCAGAAAAAACAGAGATTCTAATTTTTGGACCAAAAACTTCTTCACGTAATAACCTAGAATACTGTCTAACACTTGATGGCTGCTCTGTTAAGTCTTCGTCGTCAGTTAGGAACCTGGGTGTGCTCTTTGATACCAATCTTTCATTTGAAGGCCATGTTACTAGCATCTGTAAAACCGCATTCTTCCATCTTAAAAATATATCTAAACTACGACATATGCTCTCAATGAAAAATGCAGAACAGTTAGTTCATGCGTTCATGACCTCAAGGCTAGATTACTGTAACGCTCTACTGGGTGGTTGTTCTGCTCGCCTGATAAATAAACTACAGCTCGTACAAAATGCAGCAGCTAGAGTTCTTACTAGAACCAGGAAGTATGACCATATTAGCCCAGTTCTGTCAACACTGCATTGGCTTCCTGTTAAACATCGTATAGATTTTAAAATCTTGCTAATTACTTACAAAGCACTAAATGGTTTAGCTCCCCAGTACCTGAGCGAGCTCCTAATTCATTATAGTCCTTCACGTCTATTGCGATCTCAGAATTCAGGCCAGCTGATAATATCTAGAATATCAAAATCAACTGCAGGTGGTAGATCCTTCTCCTATTTGGCACCTAAACTCTGGAACAATCTTCCTAGCATTGTTCGGGAAGCAGACACACTCTGTCAGTTTAAATCTAGACTAAAAACGCATCTCTTTAACCTGGCATACACATAACACATTACCAATTTATATTTCCAAATCCGTTAAAGGATTATTAGGCTGCATAAATTAGGTCAGCCGGAACAGGGAACACTTCCTATAACACCTGATGTACTCGTTACATCAGAAGAAGAATGGCATCTACGCTAATATTAGTCTTTCTGTTTATCCCGAGGTTCACCGTAGTCAACCGGATCCGGGCCGTATCCAGGTGAGACCAAGGACCTGCACCTTGACACGACCACAACGCAGCCCTGAAGTATCAGCAGAGATTGAGTCAACTAGATCATCCCCTGTGAGGGCCTCATCGACACGACAGCCACGACACAGTTCCTCAACAACCGTCCATACCGCCGTGATGAATACGATCCTCAATTGGATGGAACTGAAATAAATACTTTTAATGTTGCGATCCTATTGGACTTATGATAGCAACCTGAATTGTAACAAAGCATTGTTGGCCAGAGGAGAACTGGCACCCCGACTAAGCCTGGTTTCTCCCAAGGTTTTTTTCTCCATTTTAACACCAATTTGCCACTTGTCTGCCACCTGATGTCACCTGATGGAGTTTGGGTTCCTTGCCGCTGTCGCCTCTGGCTTGCTTAGTTGGGGACACTTGACTTGACATTTTGATATTCAACAGTGCTTTGATCTGCCTGCATTGACACTATTCTTTAAGAGCTGCTGTGCAGCCAAACAATGTACCAGTTATCAATGTAAAGCTGCTTTGACACAATCTACATTGTAAAAAGCGCTATATAAATAAAGGTGACTTGACTTGACTTGAAATCGGCCATCACTAAATAAGTCGTTATTTTGGGGTTTTTTTTGGTGCACCAAAAATATTCTCGTCGCTTTATAATATTAATATTGAACCACTGTACTCATATGAACTGATTTAAATATGTTTTTAGTACTTTTATGGATCTTGAGAGAGGAAATGTTATTGCTCCCTATGTAGGCCTCACGGAGCCATCGGATTTAAACAAAAAATATCTCAATTTGCGTTCCGAAGATTAACAAAGGTCTTACGGGTCTGGAATGGCATGATCGTGAGTAATAAATGACTGAATTTTCATTTTTGGGTGAACTAACCCTTTAAGATTCATTCTGGGTGACCATTTTTATTTTATTTTATTTTATTTTATTTTATTTTATTTTATTTTATTTTATTTTATTATTTTATTTTATTTTATTTTATTTTATTTTATTTTATATTTTATTTTATTTTATTTTATTTTATTTTATATTATATTTTATTTTATTTTATTTTATTTTTTATTTTATTTATTTTACTTTATTTCATTTTTATTTTATGTTATTATTTTAATTTATTTTATTTTAATTTATTTATTTTATTTTATTATTTTATTTATTTTATATTTTATATTATTTTATTTTTTATTTATTATTATTTTTATATTTTATTTAATTTTATGTTGTTTTATATTTTAGTAATATACTATTTACTTTTTATTTTTAGTATTTATTTTGTGCTTAATCACAATACATAATTTATGTAAAAATGTTTTTTTTTTTTTTTTTTTTTTTTAAAGAAATTAATACTTTTATTCAGCATGGACACATTATATTGATCAAAAGTGACAGTAAAGACATTTATAATGATTTTTCTATTCATCAAAGACTGAAAAAAAATATCATGATCATGATCCACAACAATATTAAGCAGCACAACTGTTTTCAATATTGATAATAATAAGAAATGTTTCTTGAGCACCAAATCAGCACATTAGAATGATTTCTGAAGGATCATGTGACACTGAAGACTGGAGTAATGATGCTGAAAATTACAATTTAAAATATATTAAAACAGAAAACAATTATTTTAAACTGTAATATATTTCACAACATTATAGTTTTTACTATAATGTAGACCTTGTTGAACATAAGACACTTCTTTCAAAAACATTTTTTTAAATCTTACCAAAAATCTGAGACCCTCCCATCGAAATTTGACACATCTAAGGTCAGTGTTACTATCAGCTGTAAACAATAATGTTCCTCGGCTGACTACTTGTGATTGGATCACCCGAGACAGATCTTAATACCAAGTTTAAATAGAGGCTAAAATGTTTAGAATCAAGGAAGGGAATAAAAATAAATAAAATCAGGTTTGCTTTAGGTTTAAAGAGTTCTCATTAAATCTTCATTACCATTGGAGTTTAATGAGCGTTTGAAGAAAAGATTAAATAGTAGGCGATGGTGGAAAATTTGATACGGAAAAACAGAGGCATAATTTGCTAGGGAAGCATTTCAGCCTCTCTTTTTTTTTTTTTTTACAGCAAAGTTTATTGACTGACCAGATGAGACACAGACACTGGCAATTTGGACCGACTGCATGTGTGCTTTACACAATGAAAACACACTTTCTCACACTAATTATTTGCCCTTTGCCTTGGCAGAGAGGGGCTCAGGTTATGATAATTTTGTTATTTTTAGGTAATTGTTTCCAGTGTGCAAGTTCATGAACATTAAAGGGCTTGCCGCGTTTTAATCTAGCGGATGAAGGTTTAACAGCAACGGCGATGTGCTCTAATGACAGAGGAGCCAATCATCGGCTCTTCTCACAAACACACGGCAGAGCAAATAAACGGCCACTGGGCTGGGCTGCCTGCTCTCTCAAACTTTCAGTTCCTGCAGAGGCTTGCATGCAGCTGCACATGTGTGCGTGTGTACTTACAAAAGTGTCACTCAGAACAGTGCAGGTGAGGAGCAGGTATGTAGGACGGGGTGTGGTCCAGGCCAGTCAAGCAGGTCAAGCATGTGACCATCGCCGGCGGGCAAAGGGTGCGGAGCAACCCGGAGAGATAAGCGGAAGAAGGGCCAATCGGGACCGATTCAGCTTCAGGTACAAAGTGTGCCTGCGGGAAGAGGAGGAGAACTAAAATTTCACACACACATACATAAGCCTTCGGGCATTTTCCACTGTTTCACAAACAAAAATTGATATAGATGAGTCAGTCTCTCATGTTCAGGTTAACCTTTTAGTGCCCACAAGAACCAGAGACAAAAGAACACTTGTACACTGTAAAAAAAGAATTGTTGGTTTAACTTAAAAAGGTAAGTTACCTGGTTGCCTTAAAATTTTGAGTTAATTGAAATTAAAAATTTGAGTTAGTACAATAAGGCGATTGATTTAATCAACAGAAACTCAAAATATTATGTAATCTGAACTACATTAATTATCTAAGTTGATTTGACAAAAGAAAACATGTTGTGATGACAAATCAGGAAAATATTTTTTTACAGTGTACAGTAAACACACAAAACACACATAAAATAGGCCTCAATATATGATACACATCTTCAGATGACCTTAGTATGACGGCTTTTATGAAAATGAAGTGTGCTAAAGTGTATTGAATGTACTTGCAGATAATATATTAATGAAATAAAAGGCACATGAAGTGTACTTAAGTATGTTAAGAAATCACATGGAGTATGTTAAGACAAGTACACAAAGTGTACTTACATTTCTTAACATACTTACAGTAAGTACACTTTTATAAAGTGCTCTTTGTAATATCTTTTGTAATAATCTTTTGTCGTGCTTTCAAGAAGTACACTTATTTTGATGTGTTGACTAACATACTAAAGCATGTGTAAAGTAGCTTCATCATTACAAATGTATAGTTACGAATATGTTTAAATACAGTATAACATACACGTTTCAATAGATTACAGTACATTTTAGTTTGACGTAAATGTTTGTCAGTATATCCGGCTGTACACTTTAACCATATTTCAAAAACAACAGAATTATGAAATTAGATGTAAAGTAAAATGTACTACAGTCTTACTTTAGTTGGTCCAAAAAGAACTCTAAAGTTCAGCTAATTGCATTTAATATAATTTTAAACTATAATACATTTTCATTGATTTAATGCAATTAACATGCAGTTCATTGTCTGAAAACATTACATGCAGTTCACAGTTATATTCTTTGAAACAATATTATTTCCATAATAAGTACCCTTTTTTAAAGTATGCTAAAATGTACTTTTGCACAAGGATGACCTTTCACTGAGCCATAAAATGTTACTGTTGCCATCTGCCATTTTCTCAAACAAGCTTTTGCTCTTCTTAATGTGTTCTATGAGAGATCTGTATGTTTAAACAGCTTGGAAACTTATGGAAATTATCCAATAATATGGACAAATGTATTTTTTTATTCACGTTACTGTATAATTTAGCCGTTTCTATAAAGAAAATGGTGGGGAAAAATGCTTTGTAATGTCACTGTTGTTTTACCACTATGAGCACGTTTCAGTTAAAATCACACAGTTCATGGAAATCCTATACATTCTGAAAAGCTTGTCTTTGTTAGCAACAGTAGCAAAGAAGGCGGAGCTTAGCAAAGGCTCAGTTGTGTGAATAGATATTTGTATCATTTACATAAAGCTGAGCTATCAGAAATACAGTCAGTAATGGGGTACAGAAGAGCTTTAAAGTAGTACAGCTCATCTCAAGGGTCCAGAATCTGGGCCTGGTCTCAATAACAGAGTCGGCTTGATAATGTGAGAGAAAGAGTGAGAAGAAAGAAAGAAAGAAAAAAAGAAGAAATTCTCCAAACACATCCTGAAAATAATTAGAACATGTAACCCACCAAAAAAGGTTCAAATTTACAGGAGTAGATGACCCAAAAGGCTTACCTCAGTTTAACAAGCCTTCAAAAGCACCAAGTGCTGAACTGGGCAACTGAGACTCCATGTGCACTACTGGGAAATGGAGGACCACTGCGCTAATTCCACTTGCTGGATGTGTAAGTGGCAGACAGACATTAGTGGGCCTTGCAGGAGCAGTGCATCAGAATCTACTTGAATCTGCTGATCATAAACATCCATTATTTTAATACTGAAACTCAGTTCCTTATATATGAAGGTCCTTTTTGGCAGGAGAGATTAAGAGGGGGATCTTCCCCCCTTTTCCAAAGTGGTCTTGTCTCAGAGAGTTCCGGAATGTTGACTGAGCTGACCCGAATCATTTAGCATGATAAGTAATGGGCACCTGTGGCCATCCACAGCATTCCAAGAAGACAAGACCACTGATATGATCAGCTTCTCCAAATACTGATTTCTGGGGCTGAGTATAGAGGTCAGCAAGTACACACTTACACACACACACACACACACACAAACCCAAGTATAGGCCTAATATATGCGCCAGAGAAACAAGCGCGCAGCCATCTTTAGAATTTTGTTTTTGAACTTCCATTTTGCGGTAGCTCTGTATATTTCTATGGCATCGCTGGTAAAGAGTAATTAGATGGTAAAGTGGATTTACTTATTGTAGAGTTAACAAAAGTTCTCATGAGCATTGTAATGTTTGAAGCAGATCTTATAACAAATGTCAGTAGGCAGAGGAGATTTTAAAACGAGCGGTTTATTCATAAATCCATAAGATCCTATTTTTATGCTGTGGAAACACAATCATATCACATATGATTATATTTTATATAAATACTTCTGTATTTATTTTGCCAATATGCCACCTCGTAATACTTGAAACATTGTCAACATATTTTTACAGTGAATTTCTGGCAATGACAACTGCTGTAAATTTAACAGGATATTTTTGTCTTTCCAGTGTGTCTTTCCAAATCTGTATGAATTTTTTCTTCTGTGGAACACACACACATAAAGACATTTTGAATGTTTCAACTGTTTTGCTCCATACAATGTAAGAAAAATAGGTCTAAAACATGTGAAAGGAATTTCATTGTACTGTACTGTACAAAAAAAAAACAGACATTTTTCCAATTATTTTCTTTTATGTTCCACAGAAGACAGAAAGTCATACAGGTTTGGAACGACATGAGGGTATTTTGGTATACTGGAGTTTAAAAAAAAGTCTCGGACAGTATAAACTTTGTGTGTGTTTGTTTGTGTGAGAATGGTGAATTAGAGGCTATAGGAAAGGGTCTTCACTGAAATAAATATCTCTCTGACCTTGGCCGTGTCATCGCTGTTCAAACACAAATACACTGGTCACTATAACAAGACACCACAACTAATGGGCCCCCACCGTTCCAGCAGGAAATAAAAATGTTGATGAAGAAGGTATCGATCGCTCAAATTAATTCGGCCCTGATGGCCCAATAGTCACGGTGTGGGTGTGTAAACAGAAAATCCCTAATGCAGGAGGGCGAGACAGAAACAGAGAGCAAACCTCATCCACTCACTTCATAAACTGAAGTCTACAGATTCAGGTTTCAGACATTGAGATTCAATGATTGTTTAGTCATTAGCAGACAGGTTAATGTAAGGGCTTTTCACGAGTTCACATGTTAATGTAAAAGGGCAGGAAGGTTTGACGCTGTTTGTAATGAAGGTGTTGAGCATAAGGATGGTGGGACGGTTAGAGGAAGTGAGGTAAGCAGCTGTTTATGTTGGGGTTTTTTTTTGTGATGGACAGGATCAGGATCAAACTTCATTAGGAATTGACTGATTCTTTTATACTTGAGTTTGATCTGTATGTTCACAGAAATTTTTCTCTTGGCAAAAAATGCAGGATTCTTTGATGAATAGAAAGCTCAAAAGAACAGCATATATTTTAAATTAATTTTTTTGTAACATGTAAAAGTCATTACTGTCAATTTGATTAATAAAATGCATCCGTGCTCAAAAGAGTGTTCATTTCTTGTCTCCTTTTTTTAAAAAATCTTCCTGACCCCAAACTTTTGAATGGTAATGTATGTTTAACCACAGAATGCAGATAACTTAACTCCTAATTGTTAAACTACTTTTTATCATTAAAACTAAATGAATAAAATGCTAATGCTAACATGCTAAAAAGAATAATGCTAATTTGGTTGCTCCAGATGGACTGTCACTTTTATAAGAATACTGTAAGTCACTTTGAATGAGATCATCTCCTAAATCAGGAGTGTCCAACCCTAATTAAACACACCTGAACCAGCTAATCAAGGTCTTCAGGATTACTAGAAACTTTCAAGCAGGTGTTTTGGAGCTGGTTGAAGCTACACTCTGCAGGACAGTGGCTCTCAATGACATGTGTCCTTAATGAAAGCATTTACTTTTAACTAAATATTAATATGAGCATAATATGTAACATATCACATATGTTAATAACAGATAAAAATTAAATAAAATAAAAATGGCAGATAAAAAAAACACCAGTTTGTGTAAAATATATAACAAAATAACTGATGTCTGATTGGCTGAACATGCCTTCAATCTCAAGTGCAACCTTTTGCTGGCTCTCCCCTTCCATTCAGCAGCATGTGTCAGGCCAGACATATTGTAGTTCATGAAAGGGTCTGAGACACTGCAGATCAACCAGATTGTGTAGCATGCAGAGTTCAAAACACCCCCCTCGGACGAGCAAACATGCTCAGTGAGGCTAGGGGGTGAGGGGGGGCATGCTGCGAAGGTGGCCAATCTCAGCGCAGGACTCAGAGGGAGGAGCTGCATGATCCTTCTCTTGGACTCAGACATGCAAGACACTTCCTTTCTAGTGGACCGCCCCAACAAAGGTGCTCAGTCATGTGAAACTTAATCTGCAGCCTTGCCATGCTGACCTCTCACCCCCACCACCTTAAGACTGAGAGAAAGAGCGAGAGCTGTGCTTAGACAGAGTGAAACGGCATGGAGAACATACCAGAGAGACCATGAAGTTGTAAAATGAAGATGGAATGGCCTTTTGAAATCGCTTACAACACATGAAAAATGGTTACTGTGTTCCTGCCGCATTTCTCTGTGTGCTTGTTCACGCCTGTGTGTGTATGTGCATGACTCTGGGGAAACAAATGTAAGCGAGTGTCAAAACGGTCTTAAGCGGTAGACAGAGTGCACTGGGGTCACTTTAACACAAAACAGTAGGACCACTAGACAAAACACAGCCTCAATCCTGGCCACAGTGTTCTTCTCCAGCCCATGTTATCCAACCACAAGTGATCAAGCAAGATACATTGATATTGACACACAGGGCCAGATTTACTAAACAGGGCAAATTAGCGTGAGAGCGCAATTCCACAAATGCACCAATGGGAGTGGCAAGTTTTGCGCGTGATCTACTGCTGACGCGCAAATTAAAAAAAACAGACGCAGTCAAATCATTTACATAATGACCAACGCAATCTACCAAGAGCACTGCAAATTAGCGTAGGGTTAGCGACGGATAACGTCTTCCTCTGATATTCCAAAGAAATTAATACGAGTGGAAAATATTTTCTCCCTTCTACCAAGCGCTCTCTGTTTTCTGCGGTGTCTCCTCCTAGAAGCAACAAATGCAGCCATGTCGCAAAAGACATTAAAGCGTTAAATAATGGTGCAAATACCAGTAAATTGAGTAGCACAAACATTAGTAAATCGCGTGGTTGATTTATTTAAATACTCTCCTCCCATAAATTTTGCGTCTAAAAGGGAAACTCCTACAAATGCATGTGCAATAAGGTCAGCCGCAAAAACAACCTTTTCAGCGCTAATTTTGCACTGCGTGTCTTTAGTAAATCCCGACAGTAGTTTTTAACGCCAAAAGAGGGTTTGTGCTAGCACAAGCTATTAGTAAATCTGGCCCATGGTATTGTATCTGCTATAAAGTCGACATGAAACAGAAGTTGCGATCCTCTTTTCTTCCCTATTGTGATGTATATCCAAGTGAAACGGCTTATCGAACAAGAAAAAAAATTAGAGGCGGGACTTGATTTTGTCCATCAGGAATTGATTGGATCACTGTGCTTTGTTATTGCTGTGAACTCATGTGAGTTACAGCCCTTGTAATTTTTAATCAAAAACGCAGCAATTAGCAAATGACAAAAATCCAATCAAATCCCGATGGACAAAAATCAAGTCCCACCCTAGTTTTTTCTCATTCAACAAGCCGTTTCACTCCTGTGGTTTTGGACTCCGTTTACACCTGCATTTAGCACTGACCACTTTTAATCGGATCACCTAATGCTAGTTAATACCAGGTGTAAGCGATGCCTCCCTTTCACACCTGTCCCGTCCTCTCCCCTCCAAAGCCCTCTACCAACCATTAGGAACTGTCCTGAAAAAATCTCTGTGATTCAACTTCAGCCGTCCTCTATGATTACCTCATTTTTCCCCCCGTCTCTTTCGTAGAGAAGGTGACCCAGGCTGTTCATCTCTGCAGCTGCAATTAACCCAGGTCACCCTGCACAGCTCCCAGAGTTGAGCAGGAACGAGACGTGTTAACAGCAAGCACGGACAGGCTTTTTTTTCTCCAGCAGATTAGCTCCAGTCTGCCTGGACGCACTGCCTCGCTCTCAACCATCAGGCTACGCTGGGATTAAGGCCCAAATGCCCTGAGGAGAGGAGAAGAGAGGTGAAGGCTGTTGTATATGTGAATGTGAGAAAAACTACAGACTATCACCACAGACAAGCACTTGGATACTGGAAAACAGATTACTGGCAGGTTAATATAGATACATCTTCAGTACACACACTTACAAACCATAAATGTTTTTCCTTAGGGAGTGAACTTGACTCTCTGACCTTTACACTCCAGACCATCCATTCACACACACACACACACAGACACACACACACACCCTGTCCTTCAGTCCACACAGTCTTAACTTTATCTCAGTTGTCCACACCTTGCATTCCAAGTCTCTTGTCTATCTATAGACTTTAGCCTTCCCAGCTCAGCAAACAGCCAGGGTGAGAACAAGGCCAGCCATTAGTCCAACATGCCCCAGGGTGCTAAAAGAGGACAAGAGACACACACACACACACACACAGGAAGACACTGATAGATTTATGGTAATGACACACTCACTCTGTTGACCATGCAAGGGCAGGAGACTCGGATAAGTCACCAAACACTAAAGTCCAACATCTGATGTCTGAGGTTCAAGGCTTGAGGAGTGTGTGTGTGTTATGGTAAAGTGTTCTTTTATTACTTTGGTCAATAGATGACCAGGACCACTATCTGTGCCCACGTATTTCCACAAAACTGTAAACACCCATTATTCAAAATGTTTTTACACATCTACCACAACTAGATTTACAGCATTGTTTGTTTGCTAAATATGTTAGCTAATTTGATATACTACAATTTTATTTTATTTTTTTCCCAGTTTAAAACCATAACATCCTAAAAACACAATAAATTTACTTGGAAAGCAAGTTGCCATTTAAGATGTATAACATATATATACATATATCTAAATATAAAGTAAAGTTATATCTAAATGTATCAAAAGTGATTAAAGGATTAGTTCACTTTAAAATAAAATTACACCAAGATTTACTCACCCTCAAGCCATCCTAGGTGTATATGACTTTCTTCTTTCTGATGAACACAATCTGAGTTAAATTAATAAATATCCTGACACATCCAAGCTTTAGAATGGCAGTGAACGGGACCAACGAGTATGAATAAAATAAAACGAGTATGACTAAAGTAAAATATCTAGCTTCCGCCAGAACGCCTTCCATATTCAACTTGTGAAAAAAGCGTAACTGACGTCGTGTCATGGTGTAGGACGTAGCGTAAGCGTTTTAAACTGCGAGAGGCGTAACACTTTCTTCGTAAGTTGAAAACGAAAGGCAGTCTGGCGAAAGCTAGATATTTTACTTTATAGCTTGCTAAATATAGATATTTTTCTTACACAAACACATAGCTTCTTTTCAGAAGGCCTTTATTAACCCCCCGGAGCCGTGTGGAGTACGTTTATGATGGATAGATGCACTTTCTTGAGCTTCAAACTTGTTGTTCCTGTACACTGTCATTATAAAGCTTGGATGCATCAGGATATTTAATAATATCACTCCGATTGTGTTCATCAGAAAGAAGAAAGTCATACACACCTAGGATGGCTTGAGGGCAAGAAAATCTTGGGGTAATTCATTTTAAAATGAACTAATCCTTTAAAGAAATTATTGTTTTCATTGCAATTCCTCCTCTACCAAAAAAAGTGTAGTACTCTCAGGTCAGATTAACACATTTTACCATGTCTGAATCCATTCTGCAGAAATCCATTGGTGTTTTCCCAAAAATCTGCACAGAAAATGCAAGAAAAATCCTGCATTCGGTTTGCACAAGCAGGTGACTAACCTCTTGACCTCTTTAAAAGTATTATCTGACTGACAGGTTTTATTGGGCTTAGTGACAACTTAATAAAAGTCATTTCTCATTTGTCTTTAAATATGTGAACATATAACTGTTCATTAATGCACACAGAAGGTATCCGACTGTATATACAGTATGTTCTAAAAATGATACATCTCTCCTGGGCCTCACACCACTGGCGAGAAAAAAAATAGTCCATATGTGACATAGTTACAGACCGTTCAAGTGACACACCTTCTAAGAATTCAACACGCCTCATTCAAACAGGCTGTTATCTCCAAACAGGGCTCAGTGTGGGCTGCGGGCTCTGTTTATTCAAACCTAAAGGGCATTGCAATCTCCACAACAAAGTGTTCACCTGGGATCAATCAGTTAGCTTATTAAAGCACTAACAATATTCAAATGATGCTGCTGCTGCTGTTTAAGAGTGTGTGTGTGTGTGAGTGTGTGTATTTCTCTCCCCTGCACCATTTGTGATTAATTATCCCTCACAAATCTAATCATAGAACACACATGGTTGCTTCTAACTATCTATCTGTTGTCCTGTGCTTGAGGGGGAAAAACAACAATGAAGAGACTGATTCCACCTTTAATGAGATTGGAGTCAGCATACAAGTTCTTGTGGCATTGCTCGACCCCCATTCAGCAAGCAGGTGTCCATTTCTAATAACTCCGGGAGCCTGACAGCCTGCCGTTAAAGAAAGTGAGACAGAGAGAGAGAGAGTGAGAGAAGAATAACATGTTAGATATGGCTCACTGGAATGAGGATAAAATGACACTTGACCAATTGACCCCACAAACCTTTGAGCAGGCCTGTCAGGGTCAAAGGTTGAGCTTGGTGTGATGTCTGAGTGCTAATCTAGTCCCCATAACCTCTTAACCAACCCCATTTGACCAAGGGTAAGGAATTGTCTCCATTGTTTTGTGTCTGTGTCTCCTTGAAATCAAATTGGTGTGGAGGTTGTATAAATTGCAGCATGAGGCCATTCTGTAAGAGCCGAGTAGTTTGCGTTCAGATGATGTGCTGTAAATTTAAGCTTGGTGAACATTCACATACTTTGAAAGCAGGGCGAGGTGGTCATTGTCCATTAAGGTGCATTTACTTTGTGCTTACTCACCTCTGCACACCGCACAATTAATAGAGCAAAGCCAAGCTGGGGTAAAGGAAGTGATGCAAAGCTAGTTCAACACACAAGGCGGGCGTTGGCGATGAGGCATTCGTGTCTAGTGGTACCGCAAACTCACAAACCGATGAGAAAGTTGACAACGTGTAACGTTTAAACAACCGAGTCAACCTCTGTTTAGACAGCGGTACAATCCGCTTTGGCAACCTTGTGCTGAATAGCCCAGAGCAGAATGCCTGCCAGCGGGCCATAAACACAAGGAACTTTTGATCAGGAGACCAATTTGCACGGCCAAGTCCACAAAGACACAAAACTAAAACAAACCATGCACCTCAAGGTTTTGAGACTCATATTTTCCAAGTCGCTGGAGAATTCTGAACTACAAAACGCTGGGAAATGGGAAAAGAAGGATATCTGGGGATACAGAGTGAGTAATGCCCATATGGATTTTTATAACAGTGAGAACATAATAACAGCGCCAGTGTTCCGATCTTGTTGTCTTTTGTTATTTGTGTATATATATGTATTGTTGTATTAGTTGCTAGCTTGATTTTTGACAGGCCATGACAGGGACAGTTCATCTAAAAAGGAAAATTCTTGAAAATGTGCTCACCCTCATGTTGTTCCAAACCCGTATGACTTTCTTTTTTTTCTGGGAACACAAAAGGAGAAGTTTAGTAGAATGTTCAAGCTGCTTCCATACAATGAAAGGGGATGGAGACCAGGAGCTGCCAAGCTGCTAAAAGAAAAAAAAAGGCAGCATGAAAGTAGTCCATACAACTTTCAAAATTATATATAGCTTTTTTATATATATATATATATATATATATATATATATATACACACACACACCAGACTGAATATGTTGTCATCAATGGAAATCTTACCTTGAAAATATTGCTGAACAGCAATGGTCACCATTCACTTCCATTGTAAGAGCAGCCTGGACATTTAGACCTTTTCTGTTCCACATAAGAAAGTTACAGAGGACTTGAAAGACAGAGTAGATGACAGAATTATCATAAATACAGCATTAAAGTCTGTAAAACTTTGGAGGGAACTTAAGCACATGGGTTTATGTGAGCAGTGGTTTATCAGGTGTAGAGAAAAGTCAGTGATTTGTTCTATTTGTCTGTCTGTAGTGTAGCATTTTTTGAGTAGAGTGACATGTCCTTAAGAGCGAGATGAATAAAATGGGAATGATTGGGTAGGGAGGGGTTGAAGTTTTGCGTCTTTCCCACCTGCCAAAACAATAGGCCTCTCTAAACACAAGTGGCTGAAGAGGAATCTTAAAGAAACACATCTCTGACTGGTTTTATGGATTTGTGACAAAGGAGAAAATTTGAGAGTGCATCACTATTAAAAAAAAACACACTTGGCTTGTGGTCAAGGCTTTATTCCACTACAAAACTAACTTTTTGTTGATTTTTTAGCATATTGAACATAAAAGATGTATACAAAATAAAGGCGGATTCGGTAGTGAACTTGCATATAAGAGTAGCTGTGTGTATGTGGTAAAACTGCTAAGCTGCTCTTCTGACCTAAAGAACTGGTAAGGTAACACTTTTCAAGTCACTTGGTCACATGACCCCAGATATCTGCAGAGCAGCCTGAAGGCCCTCCTACGCCCAGGGGCTGAACACACCAAACACACAGTAGCGGGCAAGGAACAGGGGGAGGGGAGAGGTGCCACGAATGCAGAGCTGCTTAAGACGACCGTCCTAATTATTTGACATGCACACACCCAGCGGAGTTCCAGCAACTGAGAGTTAAACACCATCATGGCTTTAGTACAATATTCAGCTGTGTAGTGTGTGTGTGTGTGTGTGTGTCCTCTACAAAAAAAAATTCAAAGACAAAAATGCAGAGAGAAATCTTTGTCACCAGACACGGATATACTTTAATTTTTTTATTAATTGTTTTCAATAAAGGGACAAAATTGGTTGGTGAACAGGATAATGTAGACAACTGCCAGAAAACACAGACAGTGGTTTCTCCAATAAAACTTAACATAGACCAGAAACAAAAACAACAAAAAGCAAGTCTGTCAATGACCTTTGGTCATTCTTTTCTTTTAAAAATAAAAAATAAAAATGAAAACAAATGAACAAAAAAGGATCCATTCTATGTCTCCGTTTTGAACAGAGTATTTAAGCAATAATAAATAGTGACTCCCATTGAAAAAGATAAAGTTCAAGTTCAAGTTACAACAAACAGCTCTCATAACAGGAATAGAAAAGGCTGATAACAAAATATTCCGCATTGCCATTTACAAAAGAGTATGAACTTAAGTGGGCTGCTCCTTTAGTTCCATTTCATTTTTAAATATGCTTTGCATATGAAAGTCATCCCAATCTAAATATAAAGCACCATTTAATATTTGGCAATGAAAAAAAAAAAAAAAAAAAACACCTGCAAAACATTGATTATTTGAATTCATTTATTTGAATGATTTTTTTGTTTGTTTGTTTATTTACTGGTATTTTACTGCATATGAAGTTAGCTTTTTTTTCAAGATGCTGGAATGTATTCAGGTGAGACAGGTGAAAAGACAGAAGCACACTACAGAACAACCCAACATTAGCTTGCTGTACTGCATACAGAATGGCAGCAGAGGAGATTTTAAAAAAGAAGAACAGAAAAAAGATATGTACAACCACCTGTTTTAGCTAGTGTGGACATTCTCAAAAGACTCCTCAGGGGAAACCATTGAATGGCCTCCTTTGTTCAATGCCACATACTTTAATTTTTTAATTTGATTTTTTTCCGTTTCCTTTTTTTAAACATACAAATAATTCGCACTATATTATCCTGCCAAATTAAAAAAATATACCGTGGCAGCTTGTTGTTTTTTTCCACTACCAAAAAAGGTACAATAATACCTTTTGAGAGAACAAGCAACAGTTAAAAATACAAGCCTCAATATAAATACTGTAGTACCTACACTAGGTGAACATTTAATTCAAATACCATTCTAGAAATACAGAAGAAAGTAGACCATAAATGTGTTTTAGCATAGGAACTGACATGATGTGCATTTTCCTATATTTAAGTTTCTCTATTATATATTTTATATATAATCTTAAACCTTTCCCCAATGCAAGTTTGACCTGAAGAGCTGTGAAGAGCCAAGATGAAAAAAAGAAAAAGCAGAAAAAAATCACATATTTTTTCCCATTTTATATATAATGTGATCAAGTCTTGAACACCACCAAGACAAAGAGGAAAAGAGAAACAACAAACTTAAATACAGTTTCCCCTAAGATAATGAAATGTTACTTTTTAAAAAAGTCATTTTATTTTCATACTTAAAAAAAGATTTGTACAAAAAAAAGTTCTTGCAGTGAAAGCAGCAAGTTTCAATTGTCCGTACTTTGTCAAGCACTGTGTGCTTTGACACAATAGTATTATATCGGAGTTGGGCTTTATCTTCGTGAGGTGAGAGGAGGAGTTGGCTTTTTTACATTAAATAATGACACCATGTTTGATTCTTTTGGAAGTTTTCCCTCTCGTGAATACCTGTAAACTGGGAAACTTTAACAGTGCACTTCGTTGTCCAACAAGCAAGCAAGCGTAATTTATACTCAACTACTATACCTCCAATTAGCATGTCTAATATAAAAAGAAGGGCAGAGTGGCAGGTGCCGTCTAAACACCAAAAACGTTGTCTAAAGTCATTGATGTCATAATGCAACAATGAAAAAGAGTCTCCTTGAATGTCAACTTATACCACACTTTGTGTGAAACTCATATAAAACAAAGGAACAAAAGTGACGTGTATGGTTTTCCCTCTCTCTGTGTCTCTCTCTCTCTCGCTCGGTCGGTCTTTCAGGTTCATTTATTCTTTTAGGGAGCTCAGACATAGGCAATAATAAAGAAATAAGATTTTGACTCAGACCTGTAGGCAATTCATAGTTAATCATCACTGACAGCTGCAAATATTTCAGTGCTTTGTTAATAACCAATTCTCAAGTGTACATTACATTAGTTCGGTCCAAATGCCCTCAAGTATTCCTTCACAATGGACGTTCACACTAACAATGGTCATCAAAGAAACGTCAAAATGTTGTGCTACTGAAGATAAGACTTGAACAAACACAGAAAAGTCAAATGATTGTGGATTGAAAACTAGTACCGCCAAGTACAGTACCTTCAGATAGAAGAAGTAAACGAGACTGAATCCCACACCATATACTGCTTGTGCCATGCCCAGGACATAAATCACAATGGAAGGATACATTTTACATAGGTACCTAATGATGATTAACTAGAAATTTCCTTAGCTTTTTGCTTACTACTATTTCTCTCTAAAGTCACAGTTGACTGTAGCGGTCAGGTGCTTGATGCAAGAACCTTTTGAGGATCCATTTGATCCTTACGTAGTATCTAGCTGAGACTCCAGAATTACAGCAGATGAGATTAACCAATGCAATTTCAAGATATCCAAGGCACTCTTTTTGTTTGTTTTACCAAATGATAGTACAAATTTAAATCTTAATGCTGTTTCCTTTTCAAGAAATTCAAAGGCTGTCATTACTTTTATTCCGTAATAGGGGCCAATTAATATTTTAACCCTATGTGGACAGAACATCTTTTTGAAAGATTAGTTTAAGTGCGATATCCAGCCCGTCCAAAGAGGGTTAAGCAATAGCCTGTAGTCCTCCATGTTACAACACAAAACTGTACATGATATGTATTACAGAATGTATGCAGCATGGTTGTTTTTTCTTTTCTTTTTCTTAGATCTTAAAATAAAAAAATAAAGAAAAAACATTTTAAAATAATGAACGTTAAAACAGCAACACATTTACTAAACAACTAACCAACCAGGGACAATTTATTTTTAAAATTAGCCAAAATATATCATGCATGCTGTCAAATTCTCCAAAATGGGAAAGAAAAAAGAAAAAGTACACAACATGTAAATTATTGCACAAGAGAAAGGCTCCAAGTTTGCGTCAATGCAATAGTATTGCCCCGATACAGATCATGCATTCAACGGTAAATGAAAAGGATGTGCTGGTGGTGCCAAGCACGTTGTCTTAGCCGCCACTGGACTAGCGAAACAGGGAAATCTACAAGGATGAGGGTGGGAGTGGGGTAAGGTGTTATTCGCTGTTAACAGGCAAGTGAGTCACCACACTTCACCGCTACTCAGTTTTAATTTCGTTGTTCAATGCGCGGTCACTGTGCCATTTTTTCATGTGTTTCTCAAGGGTGCTGTACACACTAAAAGGCATCTGACAGATTTCACATTTGTAAACGTCCTTGCCCACTTGCCCGTGTGTTTTCATGTGCCGTGTTAGCTTGCTGCTCTGAGCACAGGCATAATTGCAGAGCTCACACTTATAAGGCCTCTCGCCTGTGTGGCTGCGCCGGTGCACTGTCAGATTGCTGCAGTTTTTAAATACTTTGCCGCAGAACTCACAGGTGTCACTGCGTCGGCCATCTTTCGAGCTGGGCCGACCGGGACCCCCAAGGTGTGGCGTGCTGCCGCCACTGCCAGTCCCGCTGCGTCCCGAGACGCCACCATCCAGGTCCCCTGGTGGCGTAGAGAAGCGCAGGCTTCCGTTCTCTGAGGAGTGCTCTGAAGATGAGGCGAAAGGCGATTGTCTGGAATCCCCAAAATTCAGAAAGGGGTCCTTGAGCTGCCGAGAGGCAGCGTAGCCAGCCAACCACTGAGAATAGACATTCTCAGTGTTGGGGATTGTAGGGGTAGAGAGGTCAAAGTCTTTCTCCAGCTTGATTCGTTTGGAGAAAGGACTAAGTGAGCTGGGACTGCCCAGTAAGAGCTTCTTGGACAAACCAACGGATGCAGACTCGCTGGGTGATGAGCCTCGGCCATTGATAGCTGAGCCACAGCCCTCGTCCACTCTGTCTGATTCCAGAGCCGAGTCCTCATCACACATGTCCCTATGTGCATCATTGTCAGAGTTTAGGGCTCCTCGCTTGTGTTGATGAAACGCCTCACTGTAGTGCTGCATGCTGGCAGCCAAGCCCATGCCCTGCATAACCTCAGGCAGCGAGCGCGGGATCCCATCCTCACCCGCGCCCAGACGCCCGCCGTTGTTTTCGTGGTGCCGTGCAGCCTCAAGGTTGAGGCTGAAGTGGTAGTTGTTTCTACCTCCCTGCCTCTCCAGCTCCTCCTCCTCTCCTTCCTCCTCTTCCTCTTCCTCCTCTTCTTCCTCCTCCTCCTCCTCTTCCTCTTCCTCTTCTTCCTCTCCGTTCTCTGGAATCAAATGATCATTTTCACTCTTGAATTTGGCTACCACGGACTTGAGGGCATTACTGGCACTACCCACCAAGTCGCTGGTTCCCGGTTCAGGGGAGCTGGCTGTGGACAAGCCATCGTCGGATTTGACCGTCATGGGTGAAGATTTGTTCATGTGTGTCTTCATGTGCCGCTTCAGCTTGCTGGCCTGCGTACAGGCGTGGTCGCACAGATGGCACTTGTACGGTTTCTCACCCGTGTGACTGCGTCGATGCACTATTAAATTACTCTGGAACTTGAAGGTCTTCCCACAGAACTCACAAGACTTGGTCTTCATGGGCGTGTTGGGCTGTTGGGTAAGAGGGGTTGGGGTGGACTGGGAGCCAGAGGGGGACTGCATGGAAGGTAGGGGAGGGGTAGAGAGAAAGGGCGGCTTGGTTCCTGACTGGAATGGTTGTAGTAGCCGTTGCATAGGGCTGGGCCGGTTGGGTGAGAGAGGAGGAGTTGACCCTGAGGTGTTACCAGCCAGCTCCCTCAACCTACGAGAGAAGTCCATAGCTGGGGGATCCATGGGTATGGGGTTGAGGCGCAGCACCCTGTCGAAGGCACTCGGGTGGTGGGTGGCCAAAGCCAGCTCCTCCGGGCTCAGGTGCTCCATGCGATGAGGGTCCAAGTGATGGCGGGGTGGAGGGCTAAAGAGAGGCGGCGTAGGGGGAAACCGACCCTCTCGGAGAGGGGGTCCGTCGCGTCCAGAGTTGGGTATCCGTAGCAGGTTGAATGGGCTTCCCTCTGGGAGATGGATGCCATGCAAGGGGGGTTGAGAGGAGCAATCTGCGCCCATTCCTGAAGGAGCTCCCACACGGGGCGTGAGCGGACTTCCGCGCTCGCTCTCAAGGTAGATACGGAAGCCATGAGTGTTCTGGGCATGTTGCAGCAGAAACCAGGCACTGCTGAACGGCTGTTTACAGGTTGTGCAAGTGTAGCTGCTGGGCTCATCTTTACCTGCAAAACACATAAGAGAAGAATTAATTCTCTAACTGTACTAAAGACATTAACTGCAACTCATTTAAAGGAAAACCATTTGGTTAATAGGTCTCTAGATCTGTTACATGTGTTTGTTCACACTCATTCCCTTTCTCAGCTGCTCCCTGGTGTATTTTGGACATACAAAAACCCTACAGATTGGGCCTTAATCATTTATGAACCTGCCTAGACCCCGGGCCTTTGCAGCCCCCCATACTAACAGTCTTTCAACAGCTTTAGCCCCTCAGCAGGCTAAAGTAAGTATCACATAACAGTAAACACAGCTCTTATTATAAACATGCTCCCAAACAGCACTACAGGCCAGAACCCAGTGGAGCAGAGCTTTTCACAACACAAGACCAGACAAAGCACTGATATTCCAGCAGAGAAAGACTGTGTTGGGGTTTAGCTCAGGTCTTTGCATGGGGTGATACACTTCTGCTTTGCAGTTGTCAGCCGGGCTATAAAAGCAAACAATAGTGCTCTCTCAAGCTGAATGTTTTCATCCATGTACAAAAACAGATGAACAGGAAGCATGCAATAAACAAAATTTGGAAGAACTAAAGTAATATAGATCCTGTAAAGGGGGCAACAGAGGAAGCACACACATTGTTAGAATGTGTTAAAGGATACATTACTCAACGTTCAGGTATTGTATACCAGTGCAAAGCTAGAGGAGAATAGGGGCATTTGTTGTAAACACCTCACACAACACTTTGTTGTTTTGAAATTAGAATTCTATTTAATAAATTGTCTGCTCTTCAAATGCAATCTCACAAAAGATGTGTTCAAACAAAAATAGCTTCAAATGGAAATAAGGGAAGCTACGAGTAGAATAAAAAAAGAAAAATAAGAGACTATGTCCTCCCTTACAACTGAAATGAAGTATGTGGACAATTGTCACAGCAAAGGAACATTTAAAACAATAATTGACTTTCAACAGCACTTTGACAATGACCCGTGATTTTCCTCCCATTGCGTTTGTAATCTCATTTAATGTTTCTGACTCCTACGCCACCTTATTTAAGAGATTAAATAATAAAGGAGGCTGGAAAAAAGAGCCTTTCAACATTAAATACACTGTGCTGAAGCCTGATGCAATGTTACCCATTTATGTAATATTTTTGTTTCTGCATTTTGGAGGAACTGATATAGCAGTATATTCTCATGCAAATGCCTTGTTATTTTTGATTATCTGGTCTCTGTAAACAAAATAACACCAAATGATGACCGGCTTTTATAACTTAAAAAAGAAAAAAGAAAAAAAAAACATCTTCATTAACATACACCTCTCTCATAAATATGATAAGTCTAAATGTTTTATCTAGTCCAGATGGAAAGCTGTCAAAGCTACAGAACCATTTTTGATAATTACACTGATTTAATTTCTAAAAAAAAAAAAAAAAAAAAAACGTGATGCAAATGGCATTTGCACCATCAACAGGTAAACAAGCAGCGAGTTCAGGATGCCTATAGTTAAAAACACACGATTAACTCACAAATGGCAATGAAATGGATATTTTCATGAAGTAATGAGTGACAGTTTGAACTTTGAAAATTACCAGCGCTAAAAGGGATGTTACATGCAAGGTACAGATATCTACCTACGCTCCCAAAAACGCAAGGTCAAGCGGTCAGGAAAAGAGCCATCATCCACACAGGAACCACAACAACAAACAGCGAAAATGGACAGGGGAGATGGATTTAACTCCCCCCACAAGCCAGAGGTCTCTAAACTGCTATCATGTACTGTTTACAACCATCCCGAGAGAAAGAGGGGAAGAGGGAAAAAAAGCGAAAAATGGAGAGATGGCGGGAAGAAAGGCTGAAAGAGGTGCTGAACGGTGCCGAACAGGCAGCATGCACTCTTTCATCTCGTTTGTTTTCCTCAGAGGGGCTTTCTCTGAAGTCTTCAATAGCCAGCAAAGCATGTAACGAGGCAAGGCCTTTCTGCTGCTCAGAGGAGGAAAGGCAGGCCAGAGCCACTGTGGGTTTTCTCAGATAATCCTGTTAATGCACACAAATGGGGGTGGTTCTGGAAGGCTCTGTGGCGGGCAGACAGCCACCTCCGGACATCGCTGCACCCTTTTGTGCCGTCATCATCTTGTCTCTGCCTTGGCACTTCTTAAACATGGCCGACGAAAACACACACGCACTCTACATGAGCAAGGTGTGCAACAAATAAATGATAATGTTTAGGAATGACATGAGTGAAGCTAAAAATAATATAAAACATGGTGATGTATACCAGTGTTTCCCAAAACTTTGTCAACTTGAGCCCTATCAGTAACACCACATCATAAATGTGTTCTCTTTTACCTGAAAATATACTGAATATCATTTAGCATTAGCATTATTCTAATTAAAGGGTAAATATTGAAAATTATCCACTGTTAAACAAAATACAGATTCAACTAGAAGCTTACTCTCTATTTAATAAGATAATTGAACTTGCTTGTATCTCACTGAGAATTGAGAGTATATATATATATATATATATATATATACACACACACACACACACACACACACACACACACACATACACTCAAAACATAAGTACTCTTTAACAAAATTTGCACTTGTTAATTTAAATACCATTTAAACACTATTAAATATACACTATAATTAGTACATTTGTCTATTTTGAGAAGTTATGAATTAAAGATAACAAACCATACACATTTAAAAGATCAAAATCTTAAAAAAAAAAAAAAAAAAAATTCTTTCCAAATACCACTGGAACCTGCACATAGGCCTGGTATGTCCTTAAGACAAAGCCATTCAGACTTCAAAATTAAATGTGAATCAGATTTGACAGACATTTAAAATATATATAATAATCTAAGGTCCCAGAACAAGAGATCAGTGGTGACGATATCACATGCCAGCTTTCAGCTGAGAGAGATGGGCAGTGAAGGAGGTGACGGTTGGTGTAAATAGAGAGAAAAATAACAGCACATTGCTGATCTGTGGCCCTGCCACCCACGAGCACCTCCTGACAAGCTCACTCATGACCAACAGCTGAAAGCCCTGCACCAAATCAAGACTGCGCACTACTTTATATCAGGGGGGTTGATGCAAAGGCCAGCTAAATTATGGATCATTACAATCTGCAGAAATTACATTTAATTGCTGCCACCTGCAGAGGGTTTAACCTAGTATACATTTTTGTATTATCATGCAAAGGGTATTTTTCACTCCTGTCACACAGCTACAACCATAATGGCTATCTGTTGTTGTCGAGTTGGAGAGAGAGTTTTAATTTGCCTCATGTCGAACACAAAAACCAACTCGCTTTGAAAACTGGGTCTACGGAAGGTTTGAGTCTTTAAATAGACTTTGAGGGTCCGCCATCTCCTCACCAGCCATGGGGATCTCTGAAGGACAGGTTACCTCATCTCCATGTTTAACAAGGGCCCGCTTCATTTCATTACACATGGCAACGCTCAGCGGAATATGTAATCATCTTTTTCACATGACATTTTGAATATCCAACTAGACAAATAATTGCGGCAATAATTGATAGCTTCACGCAGGCTGCAGTATTATTGACTGGCGTGCCTCTCACAGGCACCGCCGTGTGCCATGCGGACATCGTGCTTGGCACGCTCACAGCCAGGTTCTTCTTCTGACAAAACTGTCACAATCTGTTCCGATGACGGGAGTCGGCAAGCCACCGACAGGTGCTCCAATAATCTGCTATTAGACTCTGAAGATTTTACTGGGTGGAATTAAAAGCAGCAGCTTGCCAAAGAAATTAGCCTCCCCCTCCTTTCGGTCTAATTTTAATTTTCTCAAGAGAGTTGAAAGAGTATTCTTTGTGTCATTGACTGTCTTTTTGAGACGAGAAGTCGAGAGCTGAGCATTTGAGACGGATGAGCAATAAAAGCAGACGAGGGACTTGTGGGTTCTCAGCTGTTTAATGTGTGCAACTTACGTGGGCCACCGCTTGGTGCGCAAGTTTGAAATGTAATGATAATCTGTGCCTTGACACTCTAAACATTTAAGAGAAGTCGGAAAAGCGGCCTTGCTCTAATTTTCACCGATTCCTCAGTTAATTAGAAAGCTCTCCAATTTGCAGCGAAAGCGGGTCAGTCCGGACAAGCTGGCAAGCCATGGTGTTTGAGGCAGAGACTGCCGGTGACAGTTGTTGGACTGGTCTGCGGGAGCTGGCAGCGGCACGGCTACTTACAGACGGATGCGAGCGCTCAGTGCATTGCTGGCAGTTTTTACACAGGGAAATGTCAGAGCAATGTTACAGCACAGAGCCACGGGAAAACAAGAACACCCCCCCCCCCCCCCAAACTGCCAACCACATCCTCACAGGACCGACTAATCCAGCTAAATCGGCACACACACACACATACACACACACACGCATTAAACTGCAGTTAGATAAAGCCACATTAAATGATCTTGACAAAAAGTAAGGCTGTATTACAGAGCAGTGATGGCTTGGCAGAGAGTGACTGGTGCCCATGGTGAAACCAGAGACATGGAGGAAGGAAATATGTTGTGAGCCCCCCATCCACCCAATCCCCCCCTTGCTGAGTCCTGCATCTTGCTCAGGAAAACTGTAGCACACCGAACAGATAGCTTTACAGTGCAAAAATAACCAAAAAGTGTCAAGTTATGACTCTCGCAAATTTCAGACAGCTCGTCTGGGGTACAGAATGTATAAAATCCGCCTAGGGGACAGGTCAGTTGAATAATATTGCAGAAGTGCACTCAAACAAACACACACACACACACACACACACACACACATAACCTGTTTGTTGGTATTCATAAGGCATTGTGTTAGTTACACAAGCGCATTTACAAATGAATTCTTTTTTTACCGTCATACCAATTCCATTACAGTTAAATACAGCTAAGTGCATGAAACGAGCATTACGAATGGATTTATCTTGACTGACACACATGGATGACTGACATGTATAGATGGAGAGTGTGTATATTTGGAGTAATGTCTACAGTTGGCTTTGTTAAGAGAGCGGAGTGAATTTCTATGTGTGCCGTCTGGATCGATGGCGCTGGCAGACTAAGATGAATGCCAGATTAAAACAGCTCGGGCAGCCCAATATCCCCGACATGCAGATTCATCCATTGTTCTTCCTCCCACCACTAAAAACCACCCCCCCCCCCCACTCTCTCACACACACACAAACGGCGTCCACGGCAAACAAAAGCACCGGATATGAACGCACTTGCGTAGAGCAATTCAAAACCTCCTACATGCGAAAGCGCAGGTCATTTGGACAGTTGCTGGCATTTTGCGAGCTGTACTCTCAGCCTTCCATCTCGACAGCTTCACTGCTGTCACTAGCCGAGACTACGGCTCCTTTTGTTTTGTC
Organism: Ctenopharyngodon idella; assembly: GCF_019924925.1. Taxonomy (NCBI): domain Eukaryota; kingdom Metazoa; phylum Chordata; class Actinopteri; order Cypriniformes; family Xenocyprididae; genus Ctenopharyngodon; species Ctenopharyngodon idella. The sequence continues at coordinate 9,935,096 of NC_067232.1, read as the reverse complement.
CTTGACGATTGTGTTAAGACAGCTCTCAGAGATAATGGTAATTGAAGTAATGCAACAATGCAGTAACAGGATTACTGAATGCAGGGGGGGAAAGGACAATGCCATGTAATATCATTTTTGAATTTTATCAGCGGCTTATGCTTTCAAGAGCCTCTGCATATATTTGTGTTTGAGGTGTCCCTTCACCTCTGCACCTGCTCAAGTCTCAAAATTATGAAATTACAATTTTCATATTACATTTTCATAAAGTAAACTAAGCACAATGCATTTGAATCTTGTTAACAACAAATAAAATACATTTTATATATCAATCAATGTCACACTTTTTAATAAATATTTTGGGTTAAAATTCATGTACGCTACCATCGTTTAAAAGTTTGGGGTTGGTAAGGTTTTTAAATGTTTTTAAAAAGAAGTCTCTTATATTGCTCACCAAGGCTGCAAACATTTGATCAAAAATACAGTTAAAAAAAAGTAATATTGTGAAATATTATTAAAATTCAAAATAACTGTTTTGAATTTTAATATATGTTAAAATGTAATTTACTTCTGTGAAGGTAAAGCTGAATTATCAGCAGCCATTACTCCAGTCTTCTGTCACATGATCCTTCAGAAATCATTCTAATATACTGATTAAAAACAGTTGTACTAAGTAATATTTTTGTAAAAATTGATACTTTTTCAGGATTATTTGATGAGAATAAAGTTTAAAAGAACAGCATTTATTTCAAACAAAACATTTTTGATCAATTTAACACTTTTGATCAATTTAATGTGTCCTTGTTGAACAAAAAATATCTTGAACCCAAACTTTTGAATGGAAGTGTGCATCTAAAATTAACTGGTCCCCATTAATTTTAAGTTTTTCACAACATTTTGCATTTGCTAGATAATTTTAATTGTCCTGCAGTGTAACAAATTCATTTTTAAAAGTACAAATATTATACACACACATTTATAAATAATAGCAAAATACTGTTTAAAATACTTTTTACAAGTTCACACTGCAGGACATGTTGAATACTTACCAAAAAATGAACATCATTTGGATTAAATTTGATGAAAATATCTAAAAACATAATAATGTTTGCTAAATCTGACCAGAGTGAAGCTTCTAATGAGTGTCTGTGTTCAGGTCATGTGTGTCTTGTATCAGTATTCCTCCAAGCAGTCTGGCTGGGTCGACCCAGCACCGCTCTCACACACAGTTCTTTGTCCGGTTCCAGACTCTTTGTGGTGTGCCGAGTGACTGGCCACAAACAAAGGCCTGTTTGACCAACACTTGTTCACTGACAAAGCTGGACAGAGGAAGTGCCATAAAAATCCGGCAAAAGACTCTGAGACACTTCTCACACTGTGTGTCCTCCAAACCCAAACATTATGCATTTCTCTCCGCCTTGCCAAAAGGACAGAAAGTAATATCCAAACAATGAGATGTAATGCGCCCATTAACTGCACTTTCCAAATAGACAGAGAGAGGGGGAAAATACTGTGATGACACTAATAACACAGAAACTATTATTTATGTATGTGTGGAGTTAATAAATAAATAAATAGCATTTATAAGGGAAGGTGTAAAAGAGTGTACATCAACAATTTGTGATGGTCAATCATCCTGAGGGGATAAAAATATGGGTTAAAATTAAAAAATCCTGCTGGAATTCCCTTTTCCACATTATGCGAGTAATCCCAGCATCAACTCATTCCGATGTACACCATCATGTCTCCCGTCTGCCTGCCTGCCTGCCGGACAGCAAGCGCAATTATGAGCAGAAGAGATTTCCACACACCTGACTCCCCTCTCCTTATCATTATTACAGCGAGGAGAGACGTGTCCCCTCCAATCAGAAATACACACGGCTAAATAGGGCCTGCCCAGCTAATGATAACTGCAGAGAGTGGCATACGTTTCCCTCTCAAGCCAGTCAAATCAAACCCGGCTGCTCGGGTCCGAGCGTAACGTGTGTGCGTAATGTGTTATTGCTGAATACAAGAAGTTGATTTCAGTATTTAAGAGCAACAATGAGAATAATTTCACAATCCTCTCGGTGTGTCATTAGGCACTGCTCTACAATCTGCCACACAAGAACGAAGACAAAACACAATTACCCCCCAATGCTTATAAAGAAATGGGATATGAAAGCGTTATTGTTTTGGCAAGGAGGCCAATCAGGACTTTATATGTGTGTATAAATGTATATTTGCGCATGTGAGACACGTGCACGTGTCGTAGTTGGTTTGACTTTTGCTGGGGAGAAATATAAATATATGAGCGCCAGAGAGTTCGACTTCCCCGCTGTGACACTGTGCTTCTCTGCTTGTCATACACACATATTCACTATACAATATAACATTTATTTTTTAGCATTTATTTTAATAACATACAGCGCAAAGCAGTTTATGTTTTAAAGGTTAAACATACATTATTCAAAAGTTTGGGGTCAGCAAGTTTTTTTTAAATATTTCATTTTTAAAACTTTTATTCATCAAGGACACATTAAATGAATTAAAAAAAGTGACAGTAAAGACATTTATAATGTTATTTATAATTATTTATATTTCAAATAAATGCCGTCCTTTTGAACTATTCATCAAACAATCCTAAAAAAAGATCTTATGGTTTCCACAAAAATATTAAGCAGCACAACTGTTTTCAACACTGAAGATATTCATGATAAGAAATTATTCTCGAGCAGCAAATCAGCATATTAGAATGACTTCTGAAGGATCATGTGACACTGAAGACTGGAGTAATGGCTGCTGAAAAGTCAGCTTTGCCATCACAGGAATAAATTTTAAAGTATATTCAAATACAAAACATTTTAAATTGTAATAATATTTCACAACCTTATTCTTTTAATGTATTTTGATCAAATATATGCAGCATAAGACTTTTGAACTGTAAAATTGAGTACATTTAACAAGACAAAATTCAAAGTCAAAAAGTCAGTTCTTCTCCTTTAGAATCATGTCTTTAAAAAGTTTTTTTTATCTATGTGTTTGCAGGTGCCACTTGGTTTGTTTTCTCTAATACATTGACATTCATACACCTGACTTAAGTGACCAAAAGTGTTGAAATACTGCATATACATGCAGACTTAACAACCCCAGTGAAACCTGTTCTTTAAAAAGCACTAACCCAGCAGTCAAACATCCTCTGCTTATGGATGTGAATGTAGGGAAAGTGTAGGGAGAGTGATGACTTCATGTAGAAGCAGCCCAGGAGATGTGCTGGGGATCCGCTTTACCACTGGGGAACATGCCTGGAGAGCAGAAGCCCCAGAGGGACAGATGGAGAACTCTTGGCAGAGACACCCATGAACAATGAACAAAAACGTTGTTCCGTCACCCGGATTATTGTAACTGCTGCTCCGACCGTTCCTGCACTTTGGATGTGCGAATCAGGCTTCCTGACACTGGAATGGATTGTTTAAAAATGAATTCCTGCATAACCTCATAAACATAATTTTAATAATACAGTCAGAGCCTCTTAAACTGTGTTTATGATTGTAATTAAATGGCCAAACCTTTATATAACCGTCAGAGCGTAAAACCATGCGCGCATCCTCTCTCTCGCTCTCTCTCTCTCTCTCTCTCTGTCTCTTGTGAGGAGAGAACCTCACTGCTGATGGTAGCAACTGTAGACTACTCTTAACCCAAAACCAAAATGTCAAAATTATAGAGAGCACAAATTACAGCATAGGAGGGTTGTGTGCTTTGCTCTTTTTCTTTTTTTAAGCCAAGAAGGAAAAAATGCTCAGAAAAATACCAGGCTAACCTGCATCCAGATGTACACACACACACATATCTGGAACCCTAGAAAGAATAACAAGACTTGTCATAAATAGCCTAATTAATCACTGTGCAAACTACTACACCGCTCCAAATGCATCAATTAATTAAACCCAGATTCATTTAATCCTGTTGAGGAACACAGGCTTTGTGCCCAAAATAATTACTGCAGAAAAAGTCATTATTATTGGAATTATTGTTATAAAATAGATTTCAGTCTGAGGTATCCCCAAAGAAATGTATTTTTTGAAATATACTTTTCAATATGGCTGAGTACTAATTAAGCCTTGGCACTCATTTAACCCGCACAAACACCAAAAAGGCATCAGTGTTGCTCAAACACACAGATCATTCCTATAACAATGCAGCAAACGGGCGCACGGCCGAGGCTTCAGCTGCAGCCTCTGAAGCACAGATCATGGAGACCTCTTTTCTTCATTGTCTCTCTCAGAGCCAGAGAGAACGAGGGAATGAAATAGAGGGGAGGAGGTGGGGGTGAGTGAGATATTCACAGCACGTTCTGCATAAATGTATCGCTGCATCTGTAAGGAAGAGAAATTGGAGCTGCGCAGAGCTGGGGCCCGGGGCATGGCTTCAGACACTGTCAAAACATTTTCAGCCATTTTAATTAGAGGACCAAAGCCAGTTCTGAGGCTCCATAACATTTGCTTTCACATAATTGCACTTCGCTCAGCGTTTTCGCCCTTTCTGTCCCCCATCGTATTCAACTTGGGCAATTCATATTTCCATTAAGGCTTTTTTGTGCTTTTTCAATTTGAATATATTTTCTTATAGGACATTCAAACATTCATGAATAGCGTGTCCCACGGTGGCTGAACAGCTGGAAGTCTGTTCGCTTGTACTTCATTAATTATTCAGCTACCTTCGGCTCTGTCACTGTGGTATAGTGTATATGAAGTACAGTATCCGAAAAGCTTCCATTCGGGTTTTTTAAGGTTCTTATTCAGCATTTTGTCTGCATTTATACCCTTTGAATCCCTATGCTCAGATAAACATGCAACCACACAAATGCTGACACTTGTGATTGGAGGTGTTCGAATAAATTCACAGAAGTAATTTTTTCCTGTTCTTTCACACGCAATAGGTCAGCGGTCACCTGTATGCAAAACATACACACACACACACACACACACACATATATGCACAGAGAGAACAGGGATGTGCAGGGACATGCAGACCAGGGCAGTCAGCAGCAGCAGCAGCTGTCGGCCACAGAAGATCACTCATCAGCCTTAAACCATCATAAAGCTTAGCAAACACCAGGTACTGGCCTCACGCCCTTGGAAAGACACACATGCGTAAAACACAAACACTTCGCCTCTAACAAGCCACTATTTTCTATGTTACCAATAGGCTGGATTATGTTTCAATATTTCAATTGAGCAATAAAATTTTTAGCTTCTTTTGCTTAAACTGTTTTTTTAAGGATGGCTCATGTAAGGGTGTCACAACATAACGGTGTTATTGTAGTAATATTTAAAAAATGAAATATTGATACTGTGTTAATACTACACATCCAATAATATCATAAATAATCCAGTGCCAGAACTCATATAGTTGACTTAGTAGTAGGTGGCAGTATTGCACCATAACGCTGGTTGCCATCTGTCATAAAACATTAAAAAAGAAGAAGATGATAATGTTGATGCAGTGTGTAGCTACTACTGTTGCACAAAAAAATGTCATCAGAGATGACAAACGAAAGTGAGACACTCTACGCACTCAAAAAACATGAAGTTAAAGATTAATTTGACTGATCGCATTATTTATTATTATTTTTTATAGTGAAAATCTGACAGCCCTAGTTCAGGTAATTTGCATGTGCACTCCACAGGCAATTCTACAAACAGACTGGCCTTTTTAACCAAAACGCAGGACTCTCATTCCTACATCTGCCATATTAAACATTGTAATTTCTCTCGTACATCTCCTCTCCTTTATACTGTCTCTGGTATCTCTCTCTTTTGCTCTTATTCATTTGTCCATCGGCACCAGGGGGCTGTTCAGGTGTTTGTTTTTCCCAGCCCAGACTATCTTTGGAAAAAAAATTTTTTCTTTTTTTCTCCACTATCTGGCTGCAGGTCTGCACTGACTCAACCTTAGGGGTTCAGAAAAGGGGAGGAGGGAGTTGATGATGGAGAAAGAGAGAAAAAAGAACAAAAGGAAAAGTTAAACCTGTAAGTCAGAGCCCTTTTTGCTCTGCAGTCTCTCGAGAAGAAACCTCAGCAAGACTGACCCTCTCTCATAAGCACACACATACACAATCTAACACACACCTCACCTCACCAAGAGGCTGCTTTCTGCCTCACAGATGCCCAGAGCTCTTGAAACAACAAGGAAAGATGAAGAGAGAAAGAGCAAGTAAGAGAAAAGGAAATGGGGCATATGGGACTTTGAGTCTGATTCTGATATAAAACAGAATATCGAGAATATTAGAATAGAAAATTAGTCTCAAGAGTTACATTTATTGCACTTTTGTGAGAATTGATTTAATTCATGTACAAAAATCAGCATTAAATAACAGCAACAGAAATAAAAGAATATTCAATAACTGTATTTTTCAGAATAAAGAATTAATCAGAATATGTAAAATTATGCGCACATAAAAGTGGTGACTGAAAACACACAGAAACTAGATAGGCTTTAGCCACTTACAACTTTATCTCATCATTTCATCTCAACATTTTCTCTCCCTCTTTTTCCCTCTGTATTAGAAAATAGTCTTCAAATATATTCAAACGAGAGCAATAATCAATAAAAGGACATTTTTAATGAAGATATGTACTGTAACTGCTGCCTCGTCAACAGTAAAACCCCCTCAATGATTGTGGTGACAGTAAGGGGATTGCGAGAGCCATAAAAAGTTTATTCACATAACTGCCTCTTACTGCCTCCTGGAGCCACTGACCCTTGCACTACAAGAGCTGACAGACATTCAGAGAGAGGTGTGAGGAGCCTGTGTGTGTGTTCATGAGTAACACATGGGTAAACCCCTGAGATCTGACTGCAGCTAGCTGGTACGCTAACACAAGCTAATGCTCAAATCAATAGCGGAGAAAATCTCCCCATGCAGCATCCACATGGCAACACTGAAATACACATAAAAATCACATCCATAACTTATTTTATTTAAATTTTTTTTGTTAGACCAATTAACCAAAGCAAACTGGGCTGTTTTGGGGAATAATTGCTAAAGTGCCTTTGTACTAAATTCCAAATCAACTTCTAAGGGGAAAAAAGGGGGGAAAAATGTCAAAAAAATAAATTAATACATAATAAAATAAGATATAGTTCATTAAACAGTTTCATTAAATTTACAATGTATTTGCTTTTGTGTAAATACACAAAAACATGAAATGCAATAAAAAGTGTAACCAAAAGAAAAGAAAAAACATTTGACACTTTGTTAGAACACAGTGAGAAGGCTGCGTTGGTGAGGCTTGGTGAAAATGAAAAGCGATGAGAGAAGGTCCAAACAGATAGATCACTCACTCTGCCTCACGGCTCAGGCCTGTGTCTGACAAGAGGACAAAAATTTCTCTAAATTATTCAGAGTGGACAAGCACACATCTACTGGGCACTGCCCTAAAAAGAACATATCCAGAGAGCGGGAAAGTAAGCGAGAGGCTAGCAGGGGTTGGGAGGGAGAAAACGGGAAAGGGAGAGAGAGAAGTAGCAGTTTGATGAACGTCAGAAGAAAGGCAGTATTGCAGCAGCAGGCCGCCTGGGGCTAGTTGTGTAGGAGAACACAGAGGCACACAGCCGTTACAGAGCAGTCAATAACGACACAGCCTCTGACATTTACACAAACACCAAGGCCCCGCCACTAGCGCCAAACAAACACCCCCAAAACACATACACACCGCCTTTAAAGGAAGCCCACAGTAGCTCCTCACACGCCAAAGCAGAGTGGGAAAGAAAAAGAGGAAGCTACGGACAAGAGTATGTAGCAGCTCTTTGCGCAGGAGTTAATTTAAAGACGGGGCATGTAAGGAGATTGAGAGGTGTTGAAGAACCCTTTGCTTTACCGCTTTCTCTTATCATCAATCTCGTCCAGAGAAATTACAGACCGCCCTGGTTTCATTTTTTATCTTACTTAAGAGGCAAGGGAGAGGGCAGCTGGCAAATTACAGAAATATATAAATCACACATTAAAAAGTTCCAGAAAACTATTTGCAATCCTTTTTTTAGTGGTGTGTGCGTGCTCGAGTGTGAGTGCTCCATTAGGGCATTTTGAGAGCAGTCTAATGTGGCTAATGTTCCCATCAGAGATACTCTAAGTGCTGTGCCATTCATTTCCCTTCCACCCCCTTGAGCGCAGCGGTCACAAGCCCTCCAAATGCTTCCCTTCGAGGAGTGGCCAGCGCCTTTTAGCCAGGCCCAAAAGATCGGCCGGCCGCGCGGGAAGAGCCAGTGCCCGACCACCGACGCCCTCTCCCAAAGCTATGGGTCTACTAATTACCCCCATCTCGACACCAACAAACAACTTTTAAGACCTATTAGAGGACAGTTGTCCGGGAAGGGGTTTTATATCCCATTAAAACCAGAAGATTAAATTGCTATTCACATAAATTCACCCAGCCTCAGATACCGGTAGGACTCGGATGCTAATAGCGTGTGGCCTATCACTGCTAAACAGGCTACAGCAGGATGGCACCCTCTTGGAAAATAGCCTCGAGTGTGATCGCATAAATAACCTCGGCTTTTCCGTTGAAGCCATTTCAGGTTTCAGAGGAATTCCTGTTCTCATGTCTCTCCCGACCTGTTTTTGTCTTTGCTCTCCACTCCCAGAATCCCCTCAGCATTCGCTATCTGGGTTTCTTTGTTGATCCTACCTTTCTCAGCTTTCGGTACGGCCTGGAGGAGGGGGGAGGGCAGGACGAACGGGCTGGATCTGCCGGGGCAAGAACTAGAGGTAATGTCAGCCAAGGCCAGAGAGAGCGAAACCCAGCAACCATGTCAAAGCCAACAAACACTCCCTATCTCATTCCCAAAGGAACTCTGTGACTCACTCTCCAGCAAGCCCCCGATTCGCTCCAAAACCTCTCAGCGTAGCCATAACATACATGCCTCAAATTTGGCGTAGAAACCACAGCGACTAATACCAGAGACTTGTGTGTTGGGGTGAAAACGGGTGAAGATGTAAAACTCAACAAAACTTCTCTGAGCGCGAGGACACCGAACCCTACAGAACTCCGGCTGACCCGATACATCACACCACCCTGCTGACTGCCGCCCTAAGCTGTGTGACATGTCCACCGGGTCTGGGGAGAACATGTGACATTCATGCCTTTAAGAAGGAGCTCTCAGCACATCTATCGAGCTCAGCAGGGACACGAGGCCACACACAAACAGAGCACTGTTTCAAGAGCGGCCAAGGCAGAGCTGTTGCATTCCTCCCAACTGGCGCATGGCCGGCTGGTGAGAGTGCGGTCGGCCTCCAAAGCTGCCCCTCGTCTCAATCGCTCATACGCACTGGGTCTGTTCTCTCTCACTCACTCTCTCTCTCTCTCCCTGGAGACGTATGTTTTTGCCGGCCTGGGCCGTAATACTGGAGCGTATACCAGGAAATTACATGTTCATTTAAAGCTTCTCATAAATACAGCTGAATTTATAATAAATCAATGACTCATCTGAAGCCAAATAGGAATTCCCTGCAAACTGAAGTACTTAAAGGGATAGTTCACCCAAAAATTACAATTCTGTCACAATTCTATCACCCTCATGTTGTTCCAAACTTGTTGAAGTATCTCTTATTGTTTTTTGATTGTCAATGGGGTCCAACGTTGGACAAAGACAGTTCTTTAAAGTATCTTTTAAGTTCTACAAAAGATACAAAGTCATACAGGTTAGGACAACATGAGGGTGAGTAAATTATGACAAAATTTTCAGGTATGCCTTTAAATAGAGTTATTTAAAATTACCAGTGTCCAGAGGGCAATGAAGTAGACCAGTATCTCAAAGAGTTCAATAAAGTATAAATGAATGACCCTGGTGGAAAGATTGCCTGTCTATCTCATTTCACATTAACCTTTGGGCTTGAAATCTGCTGCTTGGACTCATTTTCAGTATCTTCGTTTACAGTAAATGTTGGTGCTAGAGAGGTGGAATGTCCATCAGGGCCAAGGGCCAAGGCTATAGAGGTATATAAAAGTAACGAAGCAAAATTGAGATGGGGGAGGGTGGGGGTGTGAAAATGATAATGAGACAGACATCAAAGATCAGACCAGAAAACAAACCGCTTCCACAGGGTCATAAAACAATTTGAGCCATGAGTCAATACACTGATAAGGCACATCAGATGCCCGTGGTGAGGCAGCCAGGCAGAGGTGAATGGACAAGCACTTGTCTGTGTGTAGTTGTGTGTGTGTGTGTGTGTGTGTGTGTGTGTGTGTGTGTGTGTGTGTGTGTGTGTGTGTGTGTGTGTGTGTGTGTGTGTGCTTTATTCATGCGGGACAGAGCGCATGACTCAAAGCCACTCGGCCCTGCACTTTATCGGGATAAAAAATTCAGACTGACCCTTCTACTGCCCCCGTTTGCAGGCCACAGCCATTAGCAGAAAGAGAGAGAGAGAGAGAGAGAGAGAGAGAGAGAGAGAGAGAGAGAGAGAGAGAAGAGAAGGAAGGAAGGAAGGAAGGAAGGAGGGAAGGAAGGAAGAGAGACCTTTAGGTTTGGTGACACCAGAGCACTTCCCCCATGTCTGATATAGCAGTGATGGTACTTTGAAACTAGCATCCAAAGTTTAAAAGCTATTCAAAAACTCAATTCAAGCTACTCTCTTAAAAAAAAAAGTAGTCAGCTTCACTTAAAGCTACTAACAAATATCTAAATAAAATTAAATAATATAAAAAGCATTATAAAATACATTATTATAATATAAAATACATTATAAAAGTATACAATTAATGATAAAATATAATGAAACATAATTATATAAAATATTATGTACTATAAATATATAATAAGGATAATACTATATAACACTGCAACAAAACAATGACGAATACACTGAAAAGATACATTTACACAACTAACACAACTACTACAGCTAGAAAACACTAGTTTCTTTAAATGCTGCAGTTCATCATGTTTTCGATTCAGATACTGTAGCTACAAAAAGACTTTATTAACACTGACATGAACTATCCAAATTATCCTATGAATCAGACTGCCCACATTTACACATAAGAGAAGGCAGTGTGACTATTTCTTTAACTTTCTTGGCTGCAAAATTGCAAAAAAAATATGCAATTTTAGCATTTATCATGAGTATTATTATTTTGAGTATTGTCAAAAGTAGGAGCTACTGTGACACTACTAGAAAGTGTAAAGTAGAATTGCTGCTTTTAGTTAGTTACTCCACAATGCTGTATGACAGTCTGAAAAAACGCTGCAAATACTTAATTGCATCTCTCTGTGTGTGTTTGAAGGGTGGGGGGACAGGCATTAGTACGGTGTGGAAAGAAGACGTTAATACTACAGTATAACATTCACCATTTATAACGGGGTGGTAAGATGGATGCCATGCATGCAGGGCTGTGGCTTTTGCTGCTCAGTCTAATTCTTCATGGCAGCACTTCTACCCACATTTACTCCCAGTCCCACAGATAATTCAATACAAGCGTTCTAATCCATATCATCCCATCGTACGTTACCGCTGACAGCTCAGCATTGGGGCTGCAAACACTCCGCCTCTAACAACCAGTCAGTACGGCCACAGTCCGAGCCCTCCTCTGCAAAAGCGAACATAGTACCATTTGTTTCATCTCCGTCCATTTTTCTGCTCGGAGACAGAGTTAGTGGTATGAGTTGGACACAAAGCAAACGCTCTGAGCTCAGCATGAAGGACTTTTTATGTATGAAGACCAAGAAAACCAGCCATTCATAAGCAAAAATGTGACCCGTTCCAACTCGGGAAGCTTACACAACTGATATAAAAATCTTAATTACCGCAGATGTACCTGCAAGCTCTCTTCAACGGCTAAAGTCAATAAATCAGGTTTTAACACGGCAAGGAGCCACAACTCAAAGCATGCTGGAACATTACCTGCACGCTCTGCCAAAAATGTGTCTGGGGTCCTATAGATCAGAGATCTCATAGGGGTGGCGTGAAGCAGGGTACAAGGAAGTGAGGAGAACGGAGGGGGGGAAGAGCTTTCTGTAAGGTCGCTCAGGTTGACGCTACATATCTCAGATGCTTATCTCAAGTGCCTGGACTTCCCAAAAACAGCCTTGAGAAAAGAGAGAGGTGTGTGTCTCTGACATTTATTATGATGCAGTGTGTTTACCGTTTCTAGAAAATTGACTCACCAAACCCGTTTGAGCCCTCGACTTCAGTTTTTTTCCAGTAGTTGAGATGAGCAAAGGACACCGGTCTCTCTCTATCTGAGTATGTGTAGGCGAGACTTCACTATGTGCATATGATCCTGTTTCAGCTTCTAATTTTTGACCCCAACCTTGCCCTCCTGAGCTCGGTCCTCGACCCCACGTTGCATTACAGAACACAAAGTTATATAAAGCGACGTAAGTAGAGCAAAGCGCAAGCTGCGCCATTTCTGCCCTCTGTGGCTCCCAGCCAAACAGATAATGTATATTCAGCCTGCGGTGCAAACTAGGTCTGTATTTGTAAATACCACAACTCTGTACAGTATCAGACTGTTTTTAGAAGCCCGTCTGAACAGAGCAAAATGATGTCTTTTCACAGTGGACAAGTGGAACTAATCCATTTCATTAAAAACAGACAATCAGATTCCAGTCACAGAACAGAGCACTTAGCGCAGACTGGCTTCAAACGGCAACTGACATCAATACTCTCTGCCCCGCAGTAGCGTGAGGAAGCGGGCGGGCTAAAATTGATGCCGTTCACAGTTCATACCCCCTCTACTTTCTGCGCTCGTTTACAACTGTCTTTTTTCACGCGCTTCATCGGGGCTGGAACAGGCCAGAGAGTGGCCTCTAACAAACTCCAGATCCCTGTGCACACACACACATATATATATATATATATATATATATATATACATATACATATACACATACACATAACAGTGTTCGGTATACTTTGTATATGAACACAAAAATTACATGTTAAAGACAGGAACAAAGGGTCATGTATAGGGGTGTTATCTCAAAATTCTCAAAAAGTCATCTCCTAAATCAGAGATGGAACCTACAATTAAAGAAAGAATTAAAGAAATTACTGTTAATAGAGGACTCAGGGAAGCATTGCATACAATGAACCAAAATAACACAAAGAGCAAACTATAAAAAATGAAGCAAGCTCAACAAAATCAGCTGCAGGAGCATATATATATATATATATATATATATATATATATATATATATATATATATATGTTCATTGCAAAGTGCAAATACAGTGAAAATGAGTTAACATATAAGACAGCAAGCTACATTATGATCATCCATGAGACTCCCATATAGCATGTAGGTCTGCTCAGCTGAAATCTCAATGTCGCTGAACAGTGTGACAGTTCTCAACCCTTCTGACTCAAAGTACCCCTCATTGTCCAAAACAATACTCAGAGGCCTCTCATATTGAGTAAGATGTTTCCCCTGTTATTTCTGCTGCTTATTTTTAACAGAAAACCTAACCTTTTCTATTAACAGAAACTGACAGTGTAGATATATTACATCACTTTACCACGATTCATTTTGTTATTCCAGAAGGTTCAAGATTCGGTATGTTCTTCAACAAAAAAACAATAGTTATTAAATATTTTACATATTTTAAGTCACCCCTTGGAAGTTTGGTGAGGTCCACCCCATTGGGCCCCGGCCCTCTGATTGAGAACAACTGTTGTTGTGCTATAACACATAACACGCTATAATTTTTAAAAGCCCATTTCTACATTGAAGAAAGTATAAATAATTTTTTTTTCTCTCTCTCTCTCTCTCTCTCTCTCTCTCTCTCTCTCTCTCAGGTGGAATCTGAAAAAAAAAAAAATTTGGAGAAAAATATGTTTGTTTGTTTTTTAATTCATTGAGTAAGTAATAAGTATTAAGTAATTAGTTGACAAACATGATTGAATAAATTAATTAATTAATTAATTGAGGAAAATATTTAATTTAGTTAATTTATTTAATTTAGTATATTTATTACAAATTAAAATTACATTTAAAAATGCACATTATTTGAAGCCTGTTATAAACTTAAATGGTTAATTTAAATCAGGGAATCACCCCTTCAAGTGTCCTATAGTGGCCACTCTAGTCAAAGATGTCTGGACACTCCTCTAGAGTGAAAAGACACAGAAAGAGGTAGAAGTACAAGGCCGCAAGAAACTTTGCCATGTCACTTGATAAGCAACACTGGGCAGGGCGTGGTGACATTGTAAGAGTCACGGTACAGTAAAGCAGACCAGGAAATCCCCTCTGACCTACAGAATACACACAAACACACATTCACAAAGGCTCCTTCAGCTGTCTGGAGCTTCTTACTCAGACATAAAAGCATCAATCTGAGGAAAATCACATGAACCTTGACAAAACTGAGTGTAACTATGAGTATATGAAACTGTTGAGAAGGAAATGGAAAAATAAGATGTGTTTTGACAGTCTCACTCATCAGCAGGGTGTGGAGAGTAACTCACAATACATACAACTCTGAGAGGACAGTGGAGAAACGATGTCAACTTTTTAAATCAATGCGCTCCGTGTGCTTAATGAGGATGGAACGGGACTTTTTGCCTCTGTTGGAAATAAGGCGGCGGATAGATCGAAGGAGAGTCGGTGGACAGCGTCAGTCGTGGCACCCTTTTCCCGGTGGTGCCAGATTACATTTCCAACAACAGCTGCCTCCTTTGTCCGCTCGCAGCCAAGCCAAACTGCGCCTAAAATTTCATTTAATCTGCTGCAAAACCTGAGTGTCAGCCACTTAAATGGCAGCTAAAAGCACTACTCTCAGATAACTGACTGACACTTGCTAATAATAGACCCTGGCAACAGGGGAGCCACGGCGGACATTTTGTGTAACCGTAGAGAGACGCCCGGGTGCCTGGGAAACAGGGGAGTGGACGGTCCCAGCTCCCCTAATGGGAGGGATCCTCTCACAGGCCGCCTGCACCGTAGCCCCCTCAAGCTCCACCCTTCCCCTTGCCCTGATTAGCCAATCCTAAACCAATGACCCAGGTTCTCTCTTTCAGCCCTCAGCCGCCATGCAACAATGGGCCTACATGCTTTTGTCTCCAAGTCTGGGGGCAAGTAGGAGGCAAGGAGGTTCAATCCAAAAGAAAGAGTGAGGATTTATAGATGATATAAAAATGTCCCCTTTTCAACTTAAGCCCCAATATGTCTGAATAAAGACTCGGCTCTCCGGTCACAGGTCCGTCAAGCTGTGACGGTTTGGACCCGGTCAAGGAGCAGAAGATTAGCGCATGGAAGAATGGGGGAAATTGGAGGAGGAGAAGGGGGGGACAGGTTGAGCAGCTTCTGTGGTACTGTGTCATTACACAAGGTCTCAACACGCCCTATACGTGGGAATCTGAGACAGAGCCTGGCAGGTCAGGGCTGAGCTCAAAGCAATAGAGCACCACGCTAAAACCACTGCTTGTGTGTTTAAGAGCCAAAAGCCCAACGGACACATCATCGTGCGTTCTTTCTCTCATACGCACAGGAGAGAGAGTATTTATAGAGAGAAGGAAACACCCTTCGACTGAAAAATAAACAGATTCACTGTACATCGTTGAGGCGACAACATAAAAAACGTTCCGCTTCAATGGGTTCACAGATGCTGCTCTCTCGGTTTTGTTTTTCACTACCTGTTTTCTGCTTTTCTTTTCTCAGGTGTCGAGAGGTGAAGCCGTCTGGAGTGGACACATGTGGCAGGAAAACCTCAGTGAGAAACAGCACGAGAGGGACAAAGGGACAAAGGAGGAGTGAGACACTATTGGGTTTGACAAACTTTCACATTAGTGAGGTTTCAATGTCTGTATATACATACATATATTTTTGCAATGTTCCAGAACTGAAAGTCACCGTTAAGATGCGATCATATAAATGAAACTTGCAGATTAGTGAAATTTTGGAGGTCCACCGTTCACTCTTACTCAGAGATCACTTCCAAACGAAGCCACTTTATCTTGGTCAACACGAAACTTTTGACATGTTCAAAGTTTAACACACTTTAAAATGATGCGAAATGCTTGCAGGGAAATGTTGTGACTCAAGCACCCCTTATGTTACATTCCAGGCCGCACAGATTCCTATTACTACGGTAAATGACGTGTTATAGTTGTGTGCCACTATGACAATCAGATCCCAAAATGTCACCATTACACATCACAAAAGTTTGTGTAATAGCTACGAATGAATAACAATCAGCGATTAGTGTATTTTCATGATCAGTCATTGTTGTCACTTCCAAGTACTCATGCCCTATCTCTAACATATCTGCTCAAAAGCAGGCTGGAAACAGAGAGATGGACAGAAAGAGTAAGACAGGAGGAAGAGGGCGGGCAGGGGGCCTCTCACAGCCTCTGATGAAGATATAAAGGGGAGTGAATGGAGGGGGTGATTTAGTCTGCTGTAGGAGATTTTCACTTCTGCATTCTTGTCATGTCCAGATGTTCTCCTCCAAACACACACACACACCAAACAATGTCCACATGTACTCAGACTATACAAACACAGTAAACATCAGCGCAGTGACTACTGCATCAATACTAGTGGTCCAAAGATGGACTTTACCTAGAGAGCAAGACCGATGGCTAATATAATGCCAATATATACAGTACATAATACAATTCAAATATTGCAAATGATATGCACACAAATAGCTGAAATTAAAAATAATCAGTTAATCACTTATTTTACAAAATATTCACTTATATAAATGCACTAAAATTATTTTTTTCTTTTCATTACATTTTTTTTTTTCTTTTTAATGACTGTTTTAATATTTTTTCTGAATTTGTTTTATCTTTTTGCATTTGTTGGAAATAAGGGAGCATATACAGTACGAATCAAAATGTTGGGGTCAGTAATATGTTTTTATTCTTTATTCAGGAAGGATTATGAAAATGATCAAATGTGACAGTAAAGATTTTTACATTGTCACAAAAGTGTATATTTCAAATAAATTCTGTTCTTTCAAACTTTTTTTATTCATCAAAAAACCCTGAAAAAAGTATGTTTCCACAAAAATATTGTTTCAATAACTGTTTCAATTGTGATCATAATGCGAAATGCTTCTTGAGCACCAAATCTGCATATTAGAGTGATTTCTGAAGGATCATGTGACACTGAAGACTAGAGTAACGGATGTTGAAAATTCAGCTTTGCCATCACAGGAATAGACTCTTGGTTTAAAATATATTAAAATAGAAAACATTATTATATTGTAATAATATTTCACAACATTTCTGTTTTTGCTGTTTTTTAATCAAATAAATGCAGCTTTAGTGAGCATGAGAACTTATTTAAAAACATTTTAAAAATCCTACCAACCCCAAAATGTAGTACAGTTGGTGGGCAGCATCAACTATAAATCTGAAAACAGAAAATGTTTATTATCCATTGACAAGGCTGTCAACAGTTAGAAGTACGATATCACTAATTAATGCTGCTCTTTTTATATTGCAAAACTTCTACAAATTTCTCTCACAGACTAATCTCAGAGTCAAGTTTAAATATAGTACATTAGAAGTGAGTTAACACTTGTACAGGAAGCACGGTGGTGAACCTGTTAAGCAAAACAACCTCTGTCATCTCCACCGAGAGCGACGCATTTCGGACTAGGCCGTGACAGCGGCGGGCCGCTCGGCGCACGCTGACGAGCGAGGGGAATTGTGCGCTGATTACTGGCAGCTTGCCTTTCTGACTTGGCAGCTAGTGGTCACTGGGGGAGGAGGACATGATAGAGGCAGGATTTAGCCTCCGCTACACACACAGGGTAATGAGAGCCAGCCAGCGTGGATTTATGTGCATTAGGAGGCACTGGGCTACCCGGTCTGTGATACATTTATTTGGCTTTATTAGCCTTGTGGCATATACGTATTGGAGGTAATTTGGTTAAGGCTGTTAGGTCCATTATGCAGCGAGCATCGTCGGAGGAGGGAGAGGGCTGTTATTAGTGGTTATCAGATGAGAATTATGAATGATAACGGAGGCCCATCTCTAATTTGTGTGGCTAAGGTCTCCATTTAAATTATGCATACAGTGCAGAGCCGATAAACAGCGGGGCATCTGTGCAGGGATGCGGCCGTTCCTGTGGTCAGGAGAATACACTGGTCCATGCTTTAAAATAAACACACGCACTTACAAACGCACACAAATACCCACAGAAAATCAATCCTGAACTGTGCTCGCCCTTTAGTCTATAACAGCTCTATGTGTGTTCCTGTTGGCAGTGGCCTGGGCTGTATCTGCAGCCTGCTGGTCAGATCTGTGTGTGACTGAGTTGTGACGCTGGGGTCACCCCATTCTGAAGGTCAGTGGGGACATGGATCAGTTTATTGACCGCTAGCTGAATGCAGAGCTCACCCCGGCGGACTGCTCTTACAGTGTACTCTCTCTTCCTGTGACACGCTCACCTTTACCAGGGCCTGTGAGCACTCAGTGTCACAGAGTAAAGCTCTTTTGTTCATTTCTGTGTAAAAGATAAATAAATAAAGCACAAGGGCATGTAAGACATATGAAGAGTGTTACAGTCCTTTAGTCTGCAGGGCACAAGGGTCACCTGAGAATTCAGCTCTCGGTCGCTAACAGGTCTCGCACAGCACTGCCTGGTCAAGCAGAAACAGACATCTGTGTCTGGTCACAGGGACCATGAGAGAAAAACACGAAGACAAAACAGGAGAGGGGATGAGAAAAAAGACAAAGAGGGCAAAAGTTTGCTGCACACAGTATGAGAGAATGGTCACCATCAATCAAACAGGCTAGAAAATAAATAAAATAAAATAAAAATTTATTTAAAAAAATAAATAAATAAATAAATAAATAAAATAAATAAATAAAAAATAAAAATATAAAATAAAATAAAATAAAATAAAATAAAATAAAATAAAATAAAATAAAATAAAATATATGTGCCAAGAAACCTAAAATTGAAATATGATGGTTTAATAAAAAAGGCTAAATTAATTAAAATGAAATGCAAATTAATGAAACTGAGTGCTCAAATATATAATATGTATATTTAAAATACATATTATATAGAAATACATATTTGTATATTTAAACAGAATTGGAACAGGAGTGTAATAGTTACAATTAGAATTTCCAGATATTTTTATCCAAAACAACAAAATATTATTATAAAATTATACTTTTATATATATATATATATATATAAATATATACATATATATTATACAACCACTATAATGTCAACTATACAACTACAGATATTTTGTAATGAATTTTAAGAAGCTGACTCAGCACATTATAATTTCACTTTATCATAATTAACTGAATATGGGTTTATTAGTTAAGTAAAAATTCCATAAAAATAGATAAAACACATTTTCTGTTCTGTAACTAGTTGCATGTTATATTGTGCCAACATTTCATTCTTGTTTCTAAACATTGGTTTTTTTTTTTTTTGTTTGTTTGTTTTTTTTGTCAACCTTCAAAACACATTAAAAATCTTCTGGTTCAGCCACACTCATCCTCAACATAAGCATCCAGCCAGGTACAAATGGGCAAAAGGAACCAAACGTATGAGGACTGCACAATGCTAAATGAACCTGTCTCATCATAGTAGCGTAAAACTGCGCTTTTTACAGTATGGCTCCCCCCATCCTGTGCAAGAACTACTGTACTGTTAAAAATAACTGAAGAGCGAGTAACTCTCTGGCTATTGATACAACCTCAACTCCAGCAGTGAGGTCACACACAGTCTCCTCCCCCACGGCCCGTCCACGCACGCTCCCTCGCACATGCAGTCGACCCGCAACTTATCAAAGGCATTAACAACTTTTCGTTAAAAGGCTATAAAGTCTGGCAGAGGTCAGAGTTCACAGCGTCAGCTCTCCAGAGCAGAACAGCACGGCTTATGGAATCAGTGTAATGTGTTTAACAGCGCAGAGTTATAAAAATGGAATGTTTAAAAAAAGAGAGAGAGAGAGAGACAGAGATACACTCCTACACAAGCCCCTGTGTGTGTCGGAAAGGCAGAGCAGTACAACACTGAACAAAGAGCAGCCAGGCTGGCATGATGTGTGTGTGTATGTGTGTACGCAAAAGAGAGAGAGAGGGTAAGAGTTTGCCCGCGGCATGCCGAGATGTCAAAACTGTCTCTCAGTAGCTGCAGAGAGACGCAGACAAAGGCAGAGAGTCAGCCACTGCTGCTATTGATTACTTCTCACTAGAGAGCACTGTGTGAAGAGGGAAGACAATGGAGCAGATCAAACTCACACGCTCACCTCTCCACCCCACACAGAGTGCCACCGGCCTCTGCTCTCATGCAAACCACAAAGCCTGTGCTGCGCTCGCCAAAAATTCAGCCACATATCAGAATTAAAGGAATAGCTCAGTCAAAAATGAAAATGACATCATTCACTCACCCTCATGTCATTCCAAACCTGTATGACTCTATTTCTTCTGTGGAACACTAAAGGAGAATTTCTGAAGAATTTACCGGCTGCTCTTTTCAGTATAATGAAAGTGAATGTGGACTGTAGCTTTCAAGCTTCTAAAAACGCAAAAGTATCATAAAAGGGGGTCCTGCAACTCATTCAGTGTATTCCATATCTTCTAAAGTCATAAAAAAGATTTGTGTGATGAACAGACTCAAGTTATTATTCCTAGCGCTTCTTGTTAACCGTTTCATTGGTCATATTTTTGATCTGTTGATCTAATTTATTTGATAAATTGTGAACGAATCATTCAGATGATTTGGGTTTATGAACTTACGAAACAATTTATTGAAAAGATCTGATTCAAAAGACAAAAAGACTGAAATTTAAGTTGAGAATCAACCAAATGTCTCACTGATCACAATGATTAACATCCAACAGAGAAGATTTTCAGAATTAGACGAGCTTTATTCGCCAAGTGTGTACAAACACAAAGAATTTGTTGTGGTTTCCAGGAGCTTTGGGTACATGCATACAACTTTTATCTTACTTTTTGCATCCTATTTTGGGCCAAACAGCCCCAATCCTGATTTACTTTCACTACATGGAAAAGAGTGATCAGGATATTCTTAAAAAATTCCCTTATGCTTTCTACAGCAGAAATTCATATAGGTTTGGAACCACATGAGAGTAATAATAAATAGTGACCTAAATTTTCCTTTTTGGTGAACTATTCCTTTAAAAATCTGCATTTTACAGCTGTACATATTAATTTCTCTATATATTCCATGTTCTATATCCTAATGAATTGCACACATAAAGCTGTCGGTATATTTTAGTATTCAGGATTATAGTTTTGTTGGACACATTGAAGCTATCAGTTGTGGACTGGGCCCCATTAAGGGCACTGATGTGGCTTTTGATGGTCCTTCTGCAGGAGTAATAGCTGTGGAAAACGGCTCTCTCTCCCTCTTTTTTTCACTCTCACTCTATGCCTCAGTGCCAAAGAGCTCTTGTCCAGGCAAACTGTTAATAAAAAGCACTTTAACAAGACTTCACACAGCCCAAAAGCAAACATCACAGATACTCTGGCCCCTGTAAGCAGAACAACTACACGTTTACATAACTAAACAGAAACATCTAACAGTGGGTGAACCTGTATCTAAGATAAACATGACTATATCGTTTCATGGCACGGACAGTAAACAACAGAAATGGGTTATATAAACATAATTATATATTTATATAGACATAAAATAAGAAAAAAGATGCAGCCTCTTTGTCTCTGCACTTTTTTTTTAATTCAAGCCAATTATAACCCCATAAATGGAGGTGCACCAGGGGTGTGAGGGGGCAGTTTTGGCTGCTGTGTTCAGGATGGAGGGAAAGGAAGGGTGCGCAGGTGCTGATGTGAATCTGGAGGGCATGTCCATTCATCAAACGGCCCAATCTTACGGCCCCCGCACACAAACAAAATATGCCACGGTAAACATAATCCATACATCAAACTCCAACACAGCGCACATATTACCTTGTTCTCTCTCCACTGACGTGAACAGCAGCAGTTGAAGGGACAGGCTGGTTTAAGGCCTGGAAAGATCATTCACTTCCCTGTGTTTCTATGGCATCCCAGAACCCTCTGCTTTCGTTTTAAAAGAATGATAACAGAAAAATACTGCGGCTG
The DNA here is from genome assembly GCF_019924925.1 of Ctenopharyngodon idella. Lineage (NCBI taxonomy): Eukaryota > Metazoa > Chordata > Actinopteri > Cypriniformes > Xenocyprididae > Ctenopharyngodon > Ctenopharyngodon idella. Next base: position 9,913,061 of record NC_067232.1, on the reverse strand, counting down.
TCTTCTAAAGCAGCATTATAAACATCATGGAACCTCATAAGTGACATGATTCTACATAGGCAGCAACACAGAGCGCCAAACCAAGAGCGCTCCATATGAGAGATTTGAATCTCAAATGAGTACAACAGAGTTTGATGTTAGCATGTTGCTAAGCTAATAACCAATTTCTTGTCATCTTCCGACATTTGTAATGAGAAGTGCTTCTAAACTGGCTGTCAAGCTTCGTCTGGGGATTTCTGTCAAAATAAAAGCTTGGTGGTTTAACATTTGAAAATGAAATTAAGAAATTACAGTAGCCATAAATATTAGTATTGTAATTTTACATTTGTACTGTAATACTAATTATTATTATTATTAAAAATTAAAAACTACATTTTTTGTTTTCCAGTGAAATATTATAATAGCAATATTTCTTTTTAAAAATATTTTTATTTATTATTATTATTACAATTTTTGGGTTAAATTGTGCAGTACTACAAGCAAGGACAACAAGAAAAATTTATTCAATTAATTTCCCCCAAACATATTATAAATCACTTAAAAATACATATTTTACACACAAATTCTAGAAATAATAATCAATTTTAAATACACTGAACTATTTTATTTAATATTTTTCATACTGTATAAAAAAAAAATAAATAAATAAAAAATATTTCTATCAATAATCAACATTTCTCTCACTTAATTGTGGGTTTATTTTTTTCCACAGAGCTTGTCACAGTGGGTTATGGGACACCACAAAAGGATGCTACTGTAAAATTTGACCAAATTGAGGTAAAATGAGAAAAGGCCTTTGAAGAGAGCGTATATGATGCCTTAAAAACACAGCTCACAAGGTTTTAAAGAGAGCAACTGAAGTGTGAAGGGAGACAGTTGAAAAGAGGAGGAAGTAAAGGACTTTATTTTTTCAGTTGGTGTCGTGGGATTTTGCTTTTGAAAGTTCCTGTTTGTGTAGGGAGTGTAATGCTAATATCAAATAAAACACATTACGAGACGCGTTTTTGCAGTTTCTTGGACATCGTGTGTACAGCATGTCCAGGAATAGCCTGTTGGCCAAAGTTGCGAGAAATAGTATCAAGTTTGCTCTGTGCTATTTAATACACGCATAGCCAGATCACATCTATCCTTAGAAATCCAAGCCAGCTAAGACGGTGGGCAGGGTGTAATGAATTCCATGTTCTCTATGTTGAGCCTGTCCTCCTGTACGTACCACTCTGGCCTCTCTATGTCCGGCCAGCCTGTCAGTCTGGCCCGGGCTGAGCCGTATCTGGCCTGTGGTTACATCAGGGGTTCAGATCTCTGACCCCAATCGGGTTACATGTACCACAGTCCGTTCTTCCACACACATACATGAGCGGCAACATGAACACACTCTGAAATGCCAGCCGTCTCATGTAGCACACACACTGTGACCTGTGTATCTGCCACCAAAACACTGTACTGGGTGCCGAACTTGTACATACGTACCCTGGTTTGCTTAAAGGGATAGTTCAACAACATGTATTGGTCCATACAATGAAAGTCAATGGAATCCATTGGTTTTTTTGACCCCATTGACTTTCATTATATGGACAAAAAACATTTGAAATGTTTCTCAAAATATCTTCTTTAGTGTTTCACATGCAGATGTCTTAAAATGCCATGAGGGTGAGTAAATGATGACAGAATTTTCATTTTTGAGTGAACTATCCCTTTAATAACAGACACATGGTATTCAGGAAGACTGATAATACACACACACACATATACGAAGCTAACATTTGACCGAAGACTCACACTTGCTGGTCTGTCCTCGTGAATTCAGGGGAAGAGCTGGAGATATACACAACCGGTTCCCTAAAGAGTACTTGGAGAAAACTTCTAGACTGACTATTCAGGTCAGCCACACACACTCACTCACATACAAATAAATGTGACTTCCCTCCGGCAAACACATATTTGAGGAAAAATAAAACTCAACAGGAAATCATCCCACTAAAACTGGTGCAGGTTAATAAAAATGCATAAACATAACTGTGATTATGTCATAAACATCTGGTGACATACTGAATGCTTTGAGAAGCATAGCAGAATGTACATAAAAACACACACCCCACATTCTCACACACAAATACAGCTATATATAAAAGAAAAATACATATTTTAGCCTGGAAAAATCTAAATGACAACATCATCTGTCATTCAAAGCATTAGGGACAGAGTCGCCCCTCACACCCCCAGCCTGTGACTGACAGTTGGTGGCCAATACCATGATCAACTGGATAACTGTTGCAGCTGTGCTGGTCTATAAGGCAGGTGTGTGTGCATGTGTGTGTGTGTCTGTGTGTGTGTGGCAAGGCTGATTAACTGCAGAGCAGACCACTGCTGACCTCTGTTCCCTGTGGCCAAGCTCACCTTTGATACGGCACCTAGCATGAGATGGGGAAGTGGGCCGTGCCTCAGATAAGACAGAATGCTTTTATGATACATTGCTCCAGAAGGAAGCAGCCTACCCTTGCCCTCATAAGCTCATTCTAGTGTAGAATATATATAAGATGTTCATGTATCAGATAACCCCCCACCTTCAAAAAAAAAAAAAATGGCCAATATTATAAATTTACACTAATTGTAAAAAATCTAAAATAAATAATTTGTATGCTACAAGTAAATTTGATTAATGAATGAGCATTATGAAAGATGACAAATACATTTTCCATTTAAAATATGCTATAGATAAGAGTAAACTGTTTGAATTAGTGAAAAAAGTGTTCATATTAAAAAAAAACAATAACATAAAAAAAATAAAAATGCAATTAATATTCAATATCAATATTCTGTTCAAAAGTTTGAGGTCAGTAAGTTTTTTACTGCTTCAGGAAGTCTCTTATGCTCACCAAGGCTATGAATTTTTGATAAAAAATACAGAAAAAAAAACAGTAATACTGTAAAATATTACAATTTAAAATAACTGTTTTTCTATTTGAATATATTTTAAAATGTCATTTATTCCTGTGATGGCAAAGCTGAATTTTCAGCAGCCATTACTCCAGTCTTTAGTGTCACATGATCCCTCAAAAGCATTCTAATATGCTCAGGATTCTTTTATGAACAGAAAGTTCAGAAGAACAGCATTTATTTGAAATAATTTTTGTAACATTGTAAATGTCAGTCACTTTTGATCAATTTCATGTATGCTTGCTCAAGTATTAATTTCTGCAAAAAAAAAAAAAAAATTAGCCAATATACTGTTAATATATTTTACATCCAATATATATTATAATATAATATAATATAATATAATATAATATAATATCCATTGTAATTTTTAAAGGCCTAAAATTCCCTGCTATTTCCAGGTTTAATGCCTGTGGGAACCCAGTAGACTCATGTCTAAATCAAACGACCTAGCCCAAGTTTCAGATCACACTAGGGCTGAATTATGAAGCACAGTCACAACTGATGAATCACTGTTGCTGGGTCAGTGCCGGCCCAGGGTTCACTGACCATCCCTCAGAGAAGAGGGAGAAATCGATGGTGTCCTCTGTTGGCCGAGGGTAAGTGGGTCATACATCAGGGGTCCCGGGTTCAGTGAGCTGCTTAGCAAGTGGCGATCAGGCACTGGGCGGACAGTGACAGACTCCACAGAGGAAATGCCCTTGCTATGGCTCACTCGATAAGTGACCCTATCCAGCCAAACGCACAAAAAGGCCTTCATGTCCCGTTCAATGCCCTGCTATAGCCTGAGCTCAGCATAATGGACAAAACTGTCATAAAAAGACCCCTCAAACACATTGATTTCCTCAAAGTCGGTTTTTCTCAACCTAACTGTGCCTTTTCTTGTTAATTTGAACTCCTTCTTTCCTTTAAATCACCAACGGGGACCCGCAGGTCATGAGCATTATCAGAATTGTGCTTTCATTTTCTTTTGGTGTTTTGTTTTTGTTCTCGAAAGTCCTCCAAGCTAAAGAAGATGATGACGGAGCCCAGGCTACAAGGCCAGCTAACCGGTCTAAACTGGTTCTGACATTGGAGGGTGTGCAGCTGGTGGAGAGAAAAGTAGCGTTGTTTTTGCTTTTAGCAAAAAGGAACCTGGAAGCATTTGAGGAATCGGCTGCAGGTACAGTAAAAGAGAGAGAGAGAGAGAAATCAAGAAAGAGAGGAGAATGAAAATGAGAGGTAGGAAAAAAGACAAGCAGACAGCACGACTGATGAGCGAGAGAGGAGGGTGAGAGGAATTGTAAAGGCTAGAGTGAGTGCGGGCTATGACACTGTCTCATCAAACAGCTGGACCTCGGCCAAGTTCATCTGTTAATGGACAACCACCATAGGGCCCCCAGCACTCCCCCTTCAACCAGCGCCTCCCTCACCCCCTCAAACCCTCACCGCTCGCTCTTTCTCCGAAAAAGAAACAGACGTAGATTATTCTAAAGCCTTTTCTTTTTGTTGGAGATAAACAAAGTACTTCAGGTTCAGGGCTCACCCTGGGACTCTGACAAAGCAATCTATCATCCTGTCTGGCTCAGCCAGTTTGACCACACTGAGCCCAAGGAGGCTAATGGACCCACTGGACAATTTTGTCTTTGTGTGGATGCCCCCTCCATTCTGCCACCCCCGTTCCAATGCCCCCTCACAGGCACAGATGTGCTTGACCAGGCCCTCTCCAACCTGGATCCATCTCTTCCTCTGTTTTTTTACATACCTAAAAAATGAAAATGCTTCTAGTTTGCATTTTTGTAAGTTATTGAAATATTTTAAATTACAAATTATATTATCATCTGACAACCTGAGTGAATTATTGAATAAAAAAATGAACATTTCTGAATGTATTAGTCATGCTGCATGAACTCTACATGCTTTAACTCCAGCATGATCCAAAGAGCATTTTGTGCTTCAATGGAAAAAGAATATCTATACAAAGAATCGCACGATCAATGTGACAAATTTGCTTATTTAATAGTGCGGAATCTGAAATATTTCTTATTTTTAGAATTTTCAAAATACAAAAACATTAATTATTCCCAGGTTTAAAATGGATTTTGAAAGTCAGATTTTCACTAAGTGTGACTTTAATACAGAGTGGTATCAAAATAAGGAAAATAAGAATTAAAGATGAAAATGAGAGTTTGTGAGAGAAAGAGCAGGGGAGATGAGAGATAAAAAGAATGGTTAGCATTAGCCTCAGACGTGTCGAGACACATACGCCTCCTGGATTTTCCCTGGAATGACATGCAACGGAATGAAACTCATGAGAGGGAAAAATATAAAAGAACAAGGGGAGGGAGAGGGAGAGGGAGAGGGAGAGAAAGTGCAGGAGAAAGGGGGGAAAAGAAGTGGACTTAAGAGTATTTTAGTCCTTGCTTGCAGGGATTTTCAAACAGAGGTGATTTTACTGCAGTTTTTGTCTCTCAATCAAAAGAAGCATTATATATTCTTTTCATACTTTTCCTCGGTCAGGTATTACATTTATCATATTGCCCAATACTCTATGCAGCTGATAAATCATGTGGTATATTATAAGACATGTCACCTACACTATCAGAAATGTTTACAAAGTTCTTCACCCACTTTTTGGGATATATTTGATTAAAAAAAAAACAAATGCTAATTTAATAATAAATGTAATGAACGTAAAACAACAAAGAACCAATAAAAAAGTGACATTTTATTAATTTATATAAAATACAACTGGAAAAAAAACATAATGTTTATCTTTAACCACACATTGTCATATGAACAACCAATCAGAAACTACAGTGATTTTGATCTCCTGAGCCTTAAACACAACACAGCACTCTATCAATTCTTGGTTCATGAAGTTAGACAAGGTAAAATTACTTGCAATTCAGTAACTGAGCCAAATTAAATTAGAAACTGCTCCAGTGGATTCAAAAAAGGTTTGTTTTTCACTAAAAAAGAACCCACTTACAAGAGTTATTCACTTGGGAATGAGACTTCACTGGTTGCACAGTGTGTTTTTGATTGACTAAAAAGTCCCGTCACATAAGAGTCATTTCGCTTGAGAATCAGACTTTGCTAGGTTTCAAGATTTAAAAAAAAAAGTGGAAAGTGGTAATTTATTCGATACTACACTGAACGAACGTACTTTACAGCATGAACTACCAGACAAATGTTAGGTAAACTAATTCATATTCATAAACCTGATGAAGTTTATATTATATCCCCTCCCACTTTTCAGATTGCTCATGGTTTCTGCTGAAAACTGATACAAGGATTATGGTAGACACAACATGAGCAGGTCGTCTGTATATCATGCATGGTCCAAATACACAGGTAAAGCCCCACTGCGCGTTTATGCATGCATGTGTGTGTGTGTGTGTGTGTTGTATGAGCTCAGGCAACAGACTAGAGACAGCAGCACCCATCAGGGATAGGTTCCTGTTCAGAGCACAAACAGACACGGTTCACAACCCCCACTGTGAAACAAACAGTCCAGAGCCTCTGCCAGGATCTCATCTCACACTTACACACACACACACACACACACACACACGAGCGAATGCATGCAGCATACAACAGATCACACAAGCTGACTGCAAGCGGTCCAGAGCAAGACGTCTCAATCAAACAACAAACATAATTCCCAAAGGATGACAACACATTCTCTGCTGTACAGGTGCAAAGAGATGGTGACAAAGAGAGAAAAGAGCTTAAAGCAGAATTCAAGGCGGAATTAGACACAGATGGCCGAAGAGAAGACCTCAGGATGGAGAGACTGATAAAGTATTTGCTTTTTAAGTCCGCTAATCAAGGAGAAAAGAGAACTAATCAACCCGTATTACAGAGATCAGATGTACCGCCCGGGACGAAGTCAAACGGACAGCCAACGCTCTTCCCCTAAACATGCACAGCCGTTTCGTTCTTTCTTTACCCATTTTGAGACGATAAATTATCCATTAGATTTCATCATATCTTACTAAGGCAATTACATCAAGAAAATGATAGCGCGTGTGGAATCAATTATGCATGCCCTTGGCCGGAGACCAGAGGCTGGGAAGTCGGAAAGGGCAGATCCACTCCGCACATGCACACAAACACACACACACGCATACATGCAAAGAAACCCATACTACACCGCGCTACACACACACACACACAAATAAAAAAAGACCCTGGATCTCACAGATGTGCCCCATCAGTTCATCTTACTGCCTAAAAAGTTCATGCACTTAATAATTTATTTGTGTTCTGGATACGGTTTCCCAGCTGAATATTAACAACTTTGAAGCGTGCTCACAGCCAGGGTAGGGCTAAAGGAGTCCGGAGGAAACAGTGCCTGCCGAGTCCCACCGGCCCGAGTCCATTCTCCTCCCCCTCCTCTCCCGAAACCAGCGTGTCCGTCCGAGGAATGAACCGTGCAGCCGTACGCAAGTTACTTTTTCTCTGATTAAGAATTCTTTTTCATTGCAATGTAGGTTTCAGTGCTCCCTCGAAGCATTTTTGGCAAAAACCAACAAGGAGAGAAAGGAAAGGGAACGTAATATGCAAAATATATTTAAAAAAAAAAATCCCTTTGGGTTTTTTTTTTTTTTTTTTTGCATTTTTTTTTTTTTATTATTATTATTATATACTTTAAATTTTATTTATTTCATCTCTCTTCATCTAATTGCTCATTATAATATACAGTCAAACCAAAATTTATTCAGACATCTTGAACATTTCATTTTTTATTTCAAAGTTTATTCACTATAGTTTAAAAAAATGGTAATATGACAAGATCTCAGAGTTAAACTGTGTCAGAAAAAAATAATCTTAATTATGTCAGATAACACTTAAGCAAAACATGGTCAGGTCAAAGTGTCTGAATAATTTTTGGTTCTAAATTTTTATCAATTTTACTGGTAGTCCACTGTATGAAGAATTATTGGATATATTAAGTCACAGTTTAATTCATTTTACTATCCTCACTTACATAAATGAACTATAGTGCCTTGCACCCACTAGTAAAAATATATCAAAAATATCAAAAATGTCTGAATAATTTTTGGTTTGACTGTATGCATTATAATATGCATTTATTTGATTGACTTTTTTTTTTTGTCCACAAGCCCACTCTCAGTCTCTTCCTGGTTCAATTACACATGACAGTCTCTCTTTTGGGAAATGCATACACTGAGATATGTGTGCGTCCCTACGTGTGTATTTCCATATGGGCTCCGACTGTACGAATGCATGTTTAAGATCTGGAACCATTACAGCCACATGTCCACATGTGGAGGGACACACGCAACGTGCTGAAAGATTTAATTAATTTCCCTCAGCATGTTAACAGAGAGCCTCACTTAGTAAGACAAATCACTCTCCGAAAATGGCACTAGCATTTGAATCCCAGCAAGTGTGTGTATGAGTGTGTTCGGGGGGGAGGAGGTGCTCAACATCTGCTTCCTCGTTGGGAAGGGGGTTTACGGTGGGTTTGGAGCAGAAAAAATGTGTGAATGTTGTCATATGCAGAAGGTAGAATCGTCCTCGTGTGAGTGTGTAATTTGAGTGGTTAGACGAGGCTCTCAGTGCTATCTCTGCAGTGTGTTACAGCGGCGGGCTGAGCCGGGTCTGATCAGCAGTGATTAAGTGCGCCGCTGTATGCAAAGTGCATTAATGAGGGTGTGCAGAGTCATCAAGTAAATTAAATATGTCAAATCTCCCGGTGAACTTTCAATCTTCACATACAAAATGCTGCTTTCATTTACATCCTCTATTTCTCGCTCAAAATCCGGGATGAAAAAAAGCAAAGCGCAGAGGCAATTTATACCTTTGCTTCTTTTCTTTTTTTTTCCAGTGCACCCCCTCCCCTGTGTAAGCATGCACACACACACACACTTACAAACACACGCATGCTTTCTCATACACAGCTCCCTGCAGAAGGTCTGACAGGCCGTGCTGATGTGTTCAGAATGCGTATGGTAATAGGCCAATCAAAAATGCAAAACAATTGGCAATTACTGAGAAGACCTAATGGTCATTAGAATTTACAACTAGGTAATGAACTAAAGTCTGCCCACACCATGCATATTCATAAAGCAATTTAGGCTTTGAAGATTAAAGAAGTGCTTAAAATTCAAATGAGCCTGAGCAAATTATCAGTAAGATTCAGTCAGGAAGTAGCGGTGTGTGTGTGTGTGTGTTTCTGTGTGTGTCGCCAGCACATGTTTTTACGAGTGGATGTTGCACCATTTTCCTCAAGTTTGTTAACAGGAAAAGCTGCCCAGCGTGTGTGTGTCTAAGCGAGTATGTGAGCCCCGTGGGCCTGACGGAGGCTAGTGTGGGTCTAGGTGTGAGCTCAGAGACCAATCAACACAATAATGGCTGCTTAACAAAGCTGGCTCTCAGCTTTACTCGACTCTTCGAAATCTTTATTTGTCTATGTCCTCTCTCGTTCAGATCGGTTAATTCATAAAGAGGAAAAGCTTTTCTGGCAATTGCCGGTTTATTGAGTAAATGATCATTTGAAAAGCAGTTCAATATTTGTGTCTGAGGAGGTAGAGCGGTAATAAAAGAACTAGCTTTAATGTGGATATAATAATTTGTTAAAATAGACCCATAATAATTTTCCATTCGTTATGCAGATTGCAGTGCTGACATTATACTTACAATGAAAGCGATTAAATTAAATCAAAATAGTACCAAAATAAATACAAATACATTGTATTCTATATCAAAAAGACAATTTTGCACAAAAAAAAGGTCATATTTTCATTGTTTTGTACTATTAAAAAAAAAAACGAGCCATATCGCTGAGAAATAAACTCAATTCTCCTTATATATACTAAGAGGATAAGGTTTTCAGATCAGAGCGCCGATAGAACAACAAATCCTTGCCTTCATCAATGAAATGAAAGGTTGATATCTGTGTCTAACTGTACATGGATCAAATATTAGAGCCTCTGTGGTCACAGGTAGGTTGAGTCTATGTAGGCTACAGCTGGGCTCTGGGTGGCTTCAGCCCACTCAAATCTAAAAATAAAGCAATTAACTTATTGGCAGGCAGGAGGGGAAAGAGTATGACAGGCCGTCCTGCTCTAGGTGAGGGGTTGTGACCCATATGGGTCTCCAGGACGGTAAAGAAGAGATTCAGAGCATAGTCACCACTGGAACTGACAGAACAGAACATTTCTGAGCATTTGTATGGATCTATATACAGTATACACACATATAAGCGCACACACACACGCATACAAAGCTAGAGCGAGCTTATTGTACTATGTAAATAACCAGAAGTCCAATATCAAACACAATAAGAATCATATAAACATAATCAATCAATGTATTGTTAAGCTGTTGCAAAAAAAAAAAAAAGCAAAACAAAGTAAGCACACTGTTGCTCCCACACACACACACACACAAAAAGCTCACCAGAATACTATAATGTGACATTTCAAGCATATCAGCTTATCAGTCCAATAAAGAGCTGATTTGCTCAAAAACATCACATTATGTACTTTTTTGGTCATGCATTTTTGGATGTGCTGGCTTTTCATGTTCCTTTGATATCATATGATTAATTTTACATATATATCTACAAATTTTAAACCAAAAAATTAATCGTTATTAATCTCTGAAAGATCTGAGCCCTCGTCACGCAATGCGTCTGCATACCGTCACCGCGGCGGAGTTTAAAACCACATACACACACGCAAATACGTGCGCACACACATACACAAACACTACAACCCACTAAAACTAGGCAGGCACCCAATACCAACATGAGCAGAGCAGGCAACCACCCAAATTACACACAAACACGGAGAGGGAGATATGGACAGCAGCTCCAGTCGTGGCACGCACGTTCTGGAGGACCTCACATGGGTGAGAGGTGTGGAGTGGCTTCAAGTAAAAGTCTGAGTGAAAGGATTTGACGGCGATCCACCAGCCTGCAAGAGACGGCCTGTCCTGCCTAACACTGTCTTTTACATAACCAGATCAGAAAGTAGGTATAACAACCTGTTTTCACCTGTGTGAGAAATCTGAGGGCACTTCCCTGAGGAACATGTCCGAGATTGCTCTTTTATAGCTCAGGTGATGACTTTCAGAGGGGGAAAAAAAGAATTGTAGGATAAATTAAAATCAAATAAATATTACAGCTCAGATAATTCAGTTATAATGAGATCTCATTTGATTGCAAACCTCGGTATCTTGGCAAATCTGAGCACAGTTTGAGACATCAGCACAAGATTTCAGCAAAAATCTCATGCTCTTTTATAGCTCAGTTTCAAGTAACAAGTAACAACAAAGGGGGGGGTAAACAAATTTTAGGAGGAACATCTGAGACAAAGTTGACCTTTTCTCAGATGTTTTGCTAAAATTATTTAGGAAAAATAAAAAGTAAACACAAATGAGAGAATTGTTTACATACAAGAAAATGAATGTGAATAAATTAAAATCAAATTAAAACTATAGCTCAGATAATTCAGTTCTTGATTTTTTATCGAATCTGAGCACAATCTGAAATCTCTTCTATGAGATTCCTTGGGTCTTTTTCTGTAAAGAAAAATCTGAGAAACACAAATTCAGCAAAAATCTAAATTTAATCTCACTGTCATTTGGAGCAACTTTTGAGATACTAAAGCAATCTCATTTGTGAGTTTTCTTCCCTACAGGTGGAAAGCGGACCCCCTTAAGAGATTAGGAGAGACAGAATGATAGAAGGAGCGACAAAACAGACAGGAAGGGAGAAGAAAGAAAAAAACACTGAGCGCTCAAGGTGTCTGTAGAGACTCAAGTCCTGCCATCTGTAACCATTAGAGCCCAGATGAATTGATCGTATTGAGCGACCCGGCTGGCGCGGGGGCATAGCTGGTCAAGGTGACCTCATAGTGGAGTTGTGTCCGCCCGGTGATACCAGGAGGGATAGAGCAAAAGGAGAGAAGACAGAAGTAAAAAATGAACTAGCCTAGCACTGGAGCAGTGACGAGGCCATCGCATGTGTCTGACAGCGTGTGTGTGTAAAAGGTAAACAGAGTAGTGGAGGACACCCCTTCTGAAGCCCACCCGATGCCTCCAGCCCTGCTCTGTGCCAATTTCTCTTTGGCATTGGCCACTGAGGGATGTCCTGCAGTACTAGTGCCAACTCACACACACACACACACACACCTCGCATGCACGGCTGCAGAAAACCACAAACAAACTCACAGACCTCTCGCAGCCACACACACACACGGCCTAGTAATTCTGCACCATTCCTATCTGTGTTTATAGAAGCTGTCTGTAATCCGCAGAGATTTATAAATATGCTTTGTAGTACATAAACATTTTTATGGACACGTTCCTCTAAAACATCTGACACAATTTGAGAGCTGCAACATGACAGGACCCAGTGGGTCTGTGCGTGTCCACCCACATACAAAACACGCATACATGTTGGCACAAATAAAACGAGGAGATCAGACCAGAGGGGAGCTTGAATATCAGCAAAATGATTACAAAATCTCTCCATAGAGGCATAATCACACTTCTCACGAACCTCGAATCAAACCCTACACCTTCTAGACCTGCACGTACCTGTGAACAACAACAGATACTGAGCGTTTTTACATCGAGCAGACGATCGCTTTTATTTTTCATCTAACATCCGGCGGAAAGACAAAGCGATCGCTCGAGGTAGTCCAGGAAAGACGGCGTGATCAGGTGGCATTATGGAGATGAGCACAGACAGAAAGGAGAGAGCTGGTTATTTCTCCTCTTGTGATGGAGGAGGCGATGCCATTGTCTGCAGGAGGGAGGGACGGGGTGGGGGGGGGATGAGAGCGTCATTGGGTGCTAAGAGCGTATGAAGGGGTGCGGGGGTGGGAGAACTGAGACGGAGCGGGTGGCACCGTGCCAGGCAGTGCCCGTCTGGCTGCTAAATACCTTTGTTTCCTTGCACGCCAGCTTTGGCGCAAAAAACAGGTAAAACGGAAATGATTTTTCGGGTTTTAAGACTTAAAATATACATTTTTCATTTTAATATCTCTCAATTTCAATCAAATATAAAAAAAGGTATTGCACAAATAACAAAAAATATATATTCTCCTTTCTCATTTTTTTTCCAGGCAACACAAAATTCCCAACCCAACAAAAAATGTGTGCTGTAGCCCATTAGATGAGAATGGCGAATGAAAGGAAGCCGTCCACCCCCACAGCACCGAGCCGACTGTATCATGCAAATCAAGCCTGAGGATGCAGAATATCACAATGTTTCTGCGAGGGACGCTGCGAGCCACATCTCCACATGCAGCAAAACAGCTCCAAGAGAATTAAACATCATTCTGTGCTATTATTACACCTCATCCCTCTGGAAAAGCTGCACACCTCTCACACACACAGATTCAGTAATGCTATTTTTCCAAGATCAGACAGGAGATGGTACACATATGCGGGGACTAGATACAAACACACATGGGCATACAACAGCACGGTATTCTTTGAAAGGGATGACGGGTCTTGTGTGTGAAGAAATCCTGTCGGTGAAAGGAAATAAAAAGGTTTGGAAAATTAGACCCCCCCCTCCCCTAATTCGAATACATATTCATAAAGAGCCGCTTCCAAGGCACCTTCGCCGCTCGGGTAAGACATGTCTCTTTGTCGCTTCCTGATAATTCATTTTCCTGATTGTAAAAAAAAAAGGACACGAAAGGTTTGGGTGTTGCCCCATATTAAGCCGTGACAGCGCACACACTCACACCTGCACAAATAAAATGATCTTGTGACACCGTATACATGCATATTTCCACATACCGTCTATTACGTCTGTCAGAAACACACACTACCATGCTGCACGGGGCGGTTTAGAAAATAAAAGCAACTGTCATGGTAGCCTCAGCTCTCACTGATGACCGAACGTCAGCTAACGCTGCTCCTCACAAGTCCTCTTAAAAAACGATCAGTGTCAGCACACTCGCAGCTGAACTCCAGAAGGGCGCTTTGATGATAATTATGATCATGACAGATCGTCAAGCTCCAGATAATATGTGATTTAAAAAAGGAGGAAGAAAAAAAACAATAAGGAAAAAAAAAAGCTTAAATTGCTGGGGTCTTTGTTAAGCCACTCATTTGGGTCACATTTTGGCACAGAAAATTGCAGGCAGCTCACATGCCAGACAATCGCACACAGTGTAATTGATTCAATATTAATTGGATGCCCCTGATTTACATTGACTGCTACAGCCATATGCATAGCAGAGAGGGAGAGAGTGACAAAATGGGCGAGCGAGTGAGCGGGAGAGTTAGAGGCATTAAAAACCCACCCAGCAAAGGCCATTTAAAAAACAATTATCTGTATTGAGGTCCGTTCTGCATGGCGGCAGTGTTAGTCCGATCTAATCTGCCGATTTATTGGAGAGCAGTCATAATTTCTGAAGGGCTGCCATAGCGAAAGACAGAGTCTTGAAAAGCGTTTGATAAAAAAAAAAAGTTCAGAGCTCCAAATGGCCCCATATCGTGAGCCAAAGCGAATTCAATCTGTTCCATCGACATGTTTTTGGACAACGCGTTATGAAACAGAAGATCATAGGATGTTACTCTGCATAATTTTTACATTTCATCAGACGTCTTACATTGTGAAGCAAAGGACACGATGCAGATTATATCAACAGAGCGTATTCAAAGCTCTGAGAGCAGCATTAATTCAACTAGACACTTTTGTGACAACCGGTCTAATTTTTTGCCATTTTCAGGGAATACGAGACTCCAAAATCTCATTTAGGGATTAAAAATTAAATAAATACATTATGTCTGTATCAGATTACAGCATGAGAGAGAAGAAGGTCTCAGTCTTCTCTTCTAAGGCCCTCTCACCGGGATGCATTGTCCTATTTGGGGTAATACACAACCACACACGTGTGTATTGCCACTTTCTATGCTCACACAGCAAGTCCATTCCTTTGTGGCAGGTACTGCTTTTCCTCACACTGAGCTGCTCTGTATGGAAATGGAGTTGTTACATCACACATAACAATTTCCTTATTTGGTCATCTGAACTACAGCATAATGATCCCTCTTAAAATAGATCAAATGAATAATAAAATATGTAAAAATAAACATTAAAAATAAAAATAATAAATAAAATAAAAATAATATATAAACAAATAAAAGTTAAGAATAAAAAGAATATAAAAATAAATATTAAATATAAAATATATTAAAATAATTAATAGAAAGAAAGAATATATATAAAAATGTTTTTTTCTTGAAAAAATACATAAAAACAAAATAAATAATAGAGAATTTAAAAAAATACATACATAAATAACAAAATATGTAAAAAAATAAATAAATAAATTGAAAAAAAAAAAGTGTTGAACTATCACCTTTCCTTCACACATTCAAATTAAATTTTGTGATGTTCTAGCCCACCTCTAACCCAGGTACAGAAACACGCACACTCTCACAAAGTATTCTAGTTTACATATTCACAGTAAGCTGCAGTCATAACTAACCTTGAATGTGTTATGTCTGAAATCGTCTATAATATGGCTAATTAATATCTCTTCCCTGTCTGACCTGCCATGGCAGCAGATTCAGTAACATGCTGAGAAGCTGTTATGGTCCTTCCCACAAAATTGTTTAAAAAAAATAATAATAACAAGCACACATAATACCAGTGACCCAACGCTATCAGCTGAACCCTGATACATTATGATGTAAATGAGTTTAATAACCCAGTTTAGCGGCTGACAGAAACAAGAGACGTGTGCGATAGCCGGCTCGCATAAAGGTTGTATAATTTGTGCTGAAACTGCATCAACATGCTTAAAACAAAGAGGGCAAGCAGACACAAATGACCCCATTCAGCCTCCATATCTGATCATAATTTAAACGTTCTATAGCACAGCACTGTGTTCCACAGCAGATTATTGTACACATTTTATACGCACACAAACTATACCGATGCATTTTCTCTATCTCAAAATATGCAAGTGGGAACTGTTGGAAAACAACTTGATACTTGAACTCAGCCGCCGATAATTAGCCCAGAGCAAAGGGTCAAGTCCAAATGACTGTTGATGGGGCTAACCGGACCCAGACGCTTCCTGGAACCTGATCTTTGAGGCAGACCAGAGAATGGCCAAACGTAAAGCCAGGCCAGAAAAACAGACTGGAAAGTCTCACTCTCACATTTTCTACATTTAAAAAACAGCCACTCAAAATCACCCCACCAGCCCAAGACACTCACGGACACATAATAGCACGCCGACAACTTAATTTCACTTAACGCTCAGCTTAAGGAAGATTAGACTTATGCTGCTATAAGATTCCAGAGTTTTCTTTTTTAAGTTGTTTACAGTGGAAATTAGGAGCTATCTTGTTTGCTGTTTTTTATGACTATACTTTCTGTGTTTTATATAGTGCAAGTCAACCTCTAATTAAAATGCACATCCACAAAACTAAAACAAATAATTAGAGTTGTATTATTGTTCCCTGACAAACCAAAATAACCAAACGGCCTTCCATTTCCTTTCCTTTTTTGACAGAAAGTGAAAATGTGCAGGCGTGCATTTATACGGATAAGATGTGGCTGTGCAAGAACCCACAACGAAATCAAGATACATCTGTCGAGACCACATGAGAGAAGCTGTGCAGCACAGAGAGGCATTTCCCATGAGCCTGTGGACACACACCGAGGGGGATGGCCTCTCCTGTCACAGCAAGGACTCTTCGAACCGCCCCTCCAGTGCCAAAATCTCCCCCTCTCAATCCCTCTTGTAGGGATGAGCGGCCCGTCCAGCCCTTTGCACCCTACTTTGGCGGCCGGTAACAAAACTGCAACTTTTAAGTCAAAGTCTGCCACTATGGGCCTCGTGGGGAGTGAACGACAAGTTACCAGAGAAAAAGGATTTAAAAAACACAAAGTGCAAATGTGCTAAACCGAAGCATACAGAAGGTGGTGGGAATGTGTGATCTACAGTTCGAATCTGAGCTTAATTATCCAAATCCCACAGAGTCCAACTGAAGGAGATCCTTGATTCCAAGCAGAGATGATCTTGAGATAATAAATCAGATTTTAAATGTGTTTTTTTTTTATCTTTGTACTCTATGAAGTAATGCCGGTTCCTCTTTTGGTCTTCGTAATGGCTTCTCACTCTGAGGTTTGATTGAATATACCCCCTTCCCCTTCCTGCCCCACAGCTTTTAAATATTCAGCACTCTGATACGTCTCCAGAGCTGCGAACGAGACGCCCCACGGAGGAAGGACATGTGTCTACGATATGTGGCCCACACAACAACTCGGCTCCACCACAAATTTTCCTCACACAGACTCAAAAAAAAAAAAAAAAATCACATAAGATGAGGTTACCTGTAACGTTTTCCTGTTTGGGACAGATTCCTCGAGAAGACGTCGATAAGCAGTCATCATCCTCCGGCGTAACCTGGACGCCCACCTCCACGGGGTTGGACGCTCTCCTAAGCTCAGCGTTCGAGGGCGAGGGGGGCTTATCCACTGCTTTGTCCATGCACAAAGTGCCATTGCACTGCTTCCTTTTGTGCTCAATGAAAATAAGGATGTCTCCCAAAGGGAAGTTCATCTGACACTGGCCACAGGTGAGCAGGTCCTGGTCTCCCTCTGGAGATACCTGTACCAGCCCGCGCTGTTCCTGCCTCTCCTCCGAGACCACGGCTGACAGGGGCTCGGCTGCACACAGGAAGAATCCATATGCGACACAGAGGGAAGGAAAAGCAGAGGGAATATTAGAGACTGGGTGCTGTAATGAACGCAGTCAAGAAGAGGGAGCACATATATATCAGGACAAAAAAGAAAAAAAATACACATTTTATGCTCCACATCAAACTCCCACCATTTTAGTTTAGTTTCTAATTTCAGATCCATAAATGTAATTACCTCACAAGTTATAAAAATAATAATAATAATAATAATAATAATAATAAACTTACAAAAAAAATCTATTAGTCATTGTCAGTTAAACTTCAATGAACAAGCACAAAAACATAAAATTCCCATAACTAATAGCAAGGGCATGACACCTTATTAACATTTGATTTTTTTATGATATAATGGTAAAAGCAATATACTTGTGTTATATCTGTTTTAGTGCATTAACATATGTGTCTATAACTACAGAAAATTCATCTCAGTCTGACTCTTTGTTTCACTCAACCATACACACATCTGGATCGTGAAAAGACTGCATGGACAACACGTGTAGACATCCAGCAAACCCAACACAGTCAGAGCTGCAGCAATACATGGTTCACACGATAAAGTTAGCTATAAGGTTCACACACACACACGCGCAGGTATTTTATAATGATTGTTTAGTGAAATCTTTTGCGCAGAGGTTACACTAGCTTCCTAACGGTTAAGAATCTTGACCTTCTTTATAAGCTGCCAATTTCATGCTTTAATGAACCTAAAACCACAGAGAATCAAAAAATAGATTTTAATTTTAGTGGGTGATGATTGGTACAGATTTTGATAAAAAGGTGATGGGATCATGTGCAGGTCGGATAAATTTACTTCAGCCCTGTCTGGGGCAGCTATTGAGGGGCAGATGTGGAGTACCTCCCAGACGTACTTATGAGGAAAATATCCGACACATTTGCACATGAAATAACAAAGACGAAGTGTGATAATTCAACCTTCTATATGGAGCAATGCTTTCGCCATTTTTTTTTTTTTTTTCTAAGTTTAAATGCTCACCGTAGAAATAAATAAAAGCCTAAGCGAATAAAAGTGAACTCAAACTATTTTAATTATCATTCCTAGATACAGAGTGATATTGATTCGTAATAAATTCGTAATGATAGCAGCTGTAGAACTAGTCCAGTTATGTGTGATTGTGATAAAACAGAGATAATCGATATATGCAAAACTTCAGTCATGACTTAATAATACCGAGCGAGTAGTAGCCTATAAAGTTACAAAATATATATTTCAGTTCAAATGCCTCACAATAAAACAGCATAATATATTCAACACTTCGTTTGGCTATGACAAGTATATACTTGTTTTACTATCGCAGCTGCAATCTAAAGATATTTCCGTATACATATGCATATTTTTGAATTATATTAAAGAAACTTTATACGACTGGCCTTGTATAAATAAACAAAGATGATGTAAATATGTTACAAAGGAACATTCGACAATCGAGACAATTAAAAAAAATAATAATAATAAGTTGGCTCAGAAAGTGTGGAAACTGTGGAAAGTGAATCACATTGAGTTTTCCCAACTGTTTTAAATTCCACAACACTCAGCGCTGGCGATAAAAACGATATTAAATTTTAAACTGTTTTTAAAACTAAGAATATATTTGTATATTTCAAATCAATTCAAATGTCTAAAATCAAAAGAAGCTTAAAGCCACAAATTGGTAATATTTTCAAATAGTTCTCTGAAAAGTAGGCTATCTCTGCGTGTATGAACGTGGACATTTAAAGCTGGTTTTGAATAAAAGAATAAAAAGGATTGTAATAACAGCTCCTTCGTTATAGTGTCTCTTTCACTTTAAAAATAACTGCCATCTGTGTAATTATGAATTAGATGGCAAAGTTTATCGTGATTGACATTTGGTCTATTTGTAGGCTACTGCCTGATCCTTCTTTGTTAGTTTACTTGATCTATTAAAAAATACAAGGTATAAAAATTCTACATGTCATGCCAGGTCAGGACGGGGTAAAAAAAAAAAACTGTTACCAGTTCATATACAATACGTTTCGCTCTTGCTAACATATGGTCAAATATAGATAAAGATAGCGGTGAAACTGATCGGGTTCGAGTCTAGTTTATGATCGTCGTCTGCCCCCTAGCGGTGGATTTCTGACACGTCCAGCAGCAAGCACACGGAGTAACCCGCGCTGAGATCCCACAGCCTGTGTGTGGAAACCCAATAATGTCACACGATACTTTACAATGTTACAACAACTCGGGATTTATGTCAAACATGTTTATCTAATAAAACGCGGACTAATGCTTTTGTAGCTGTACATTTGCTATATGAAAAGGTAAATATCTAAAAGACTGGAGCTAAAACGTTTTCGTTTCGTGGTCTTCCTGACAGCATTTTCAGGTCTATAAAATACGAAGTAGGCTACACTTTATTTACAAAAATGTAACTTACCACAGAACTTCAAGACATGTTTAGAGTAAAATAAATAATTCTAAAGATAATTCTAAGAATAGTAGCCTAGCAGTAGGCTACAAATGTAGCCAATGCATAAATAGAGCAAAACTGACTGGTTTTCTCGATACACTTGTATCTTAAATAGTTGCATTACATTCAGGTTTCGTCTTACCTTTGCCACCGACATTTAAGACAAAATCAGGCCTACGTGAAATTGAATTTATCCTTGTAAATGCACTCAGAACGGCAAAGAGCGTAGCGTAAAATCGTCTCCTACTGCTTTTAAGCGAAAGCCCAAACGAGTAGATCAGAATCGCGTTTTCCTTCAAATGTAAGAAAAGCTTAAGTTTAGAATTCAAACAGATTTTATATGTAGACGGGTTTCTCCGCGATGTTAGTCTCACACAGGCGACTATGCGTGCTCTATTTGCTGGCAGTGGGTAGTACGCGCACGCGGCGCTTGTAAACAGTCGGACACGAGATTTTTCCCAATCAAAATTCACTTCCACTCTTTGAAAATCTTCCAAAAATAGCGCGAGAGGGGGGAAATCCTGCCCAGAATCACAGACAGACAGCGTTACGGGACATTCCACGAGATGTGAGCGTAAATAAGCGAGCGAAAGCAAGCGTGCATATACCCACCACAGTCCGGTATATGTGAGCGCTTGCTCTTAAGTGGTCAAAGCGACTAGGGCACGAGAGCCAAGACATATGCGCCTAAACACAGAGTCGGCACGAACTTCTCCAAGTATAGCGATGGAAAGCAAACTTTTCTGGCATTTCGGCGGACGAAGGTGCGCGTAAAGGCATTTCAGAGATGGGAGCGCTCTCTTCTCTAAAGTCCACTTGATCTGCGCTGTCCAGTGTCCAGTGTGTCTTCGCTGAGAATTACGCTCCTCTCCAGCAACTCAACACTACAGAACGGAGCCAAAAACAGGTAAACGGAACGGGCACAACATATATTTGTCTTTACTTACGCGAAAAATCCCGTTTGCTTAAGTGCTGGGGTTTGCCTTGCTTGCGGCGAGACATGGTGGTTGGTGGTGGCTTTCAGCTCGGTTCACATCGGGAGAGCCGGGTTAGAAGGGAGACTCCAGAGAAAATATCTTCATCAATGCCTTTGACATCCAAAATAAATTAGAAATAATACAAAGATGGCGCAGGGAAGATGGATTGTGGGATAGCCGTCATGGCTTTTTTGAAAAGAGAGAGAGAGAGATGAAAAAATGGCAAAAGCCCCCCTGAGCTGCAAGTTCAAGTGCGGACGTGACGTCCCTGCGAACTTGAACGTCAGGAGATGGATGGACATAGACATACAGAACATGGGCAGGGCAAAGCCGTGGAGTGGGAGGAGGGAGTGGAAATAACAAAACCAATGGACACTCATTAGGGGCTGGACATGAAAAATAGACCCGAAGAAGCCAATGGACAGAAAGATCAGGGGGCCGGACAAGAGGCGAGAGAGAGAGAGAGCGAGAGACACGCACACACATAAAGAGAGAGAGAGGGGGGAGATATGCTTAATGAAAGCAATGTGCGCTGCGGCGTGTGTGTGTGTGTGTGTGTGTGTGTGTGTGTGTGTGTGTGCGCGCGCGCGCGCGCGCTGGGGGTGGACGCAGGAAAACAGAGCACGAAAAGCCAATGGACAGGAGATTCAAGGGGGCCGGACATGCTATATATACAAAGAGAGGGGAGAGGGACCTCGCATATAAGGTTTCCTAGTGGACACTGATGGTGCTTCAAACACAGTCACTCAACTCCTGGTCAAACAGTCAGAGGTAGCGCGCAAGCTGCTTTTCGGCGAGACACGATCGGGTTGCATGAACAGGACAGACAGGTTCCGAGTCGGGGCATGTGGGTTCAACCGCCGCGTGCGCTGCCACATTCCTCCAGAACAGAAGCCCAGAGAAACTTAAGGGACATCATCACATAGAGCGGGATAGGATACTAGCTCGCGCGCTTTGCGAGCGATGTAGGTGGGACTTAAATACTACAAGAGTGTAATTGTAAAAATATAACAACACACTGACGAATAGATTGTGGGAGCAGCCCACTAGAAAGAAAGGGGACGGGGTAATAACTTTCAGATGTGTTCAGATTATAGAGAATGGCGACTGGGAGGAGGAGGGGGGTGTCAGTAAACCGCCGCGTGGATTTAGAAATATAAAGATGCTGTAAACAGCGCCGATGCATCTGAAATTAAAGAGACATGAAGCGTATAAGCGAACGCGATGACAAGCTAGTTCAATGCATGAGGTGGGAGGAAGAGAGAGACACCCCTGCGAACTAGTAGAAGTACGACTAGACTATAGCGACTGCTCCAGAGACTCAAAGCAGAGGCTGCGTGAACAAGTGACAGTCTGCGGGGAAAAGGCACAATTCAATAGGGAACCGATCGGAACTGAATTCGAATGCTGGAGATAATACGTGACCCGTGAGCGAGCGAGTGAGTCAAACTGCTTTGCAGGCTTATGCGCTGACATCTTTGTTTCTGGACCAAGACTGATCGCTGTGTTCGGTGCGTGTGTGTGGGTTTTTTTTTTCTCTCTCTCTCTCTCTTCGGCGCGAGGTGTCAGATCTTTACGCGAAAGTTGAGTCAGGTTTGCGCTGGGTAAAAAGGTCAACTCTGCGCGAGGGCTATCTGGGAATGCCAATGGATCCGATGCTTTTCAGGTCATTGTTCTCAACAAGTGCATATGATTAAAAGCACAGTATCGATCTGAATTTTGTATATAAAGCCTTTGATTTAGTTTCAGCGCAGCGCACTATTCTCCAGCATGCACAAAGAGAGCTAGCTACATTTACAGCAATTAAAAAAAAAAAACCCAGCAATTATAAAAAAAGCAAAGAACTATATAGGCTATTTAAAGAAACATGGCTTCTTGGGTTGGCTATATGATTATTTGCATATTATAAAAGTTAAGCATATTATTGCATTTGTTTAAAACACCAGCATAGACGGGTTTATGGGTAATAAAAAATAACATAACTTAAACGTAAAACACTTTTTTGTCTCTAACTAGGACCTTTATTTTTAAGTGTCTAATATTTCTGCGATCGTGCAGCGTGTGACTGACAGAAATGCACCACGGATTCCTTTAGGACCTCTCCTTTAGGGATTGAGTTCTGTATTTCATGCGTCCCACAGAAGGATTGCATTGTTAAACCTCGCTCGAAATATTTCGTTAAAAATTACTTTGTCGAAATGAACTTAAAAGTTGTGGGAAATAGCCTGAGGTTTGCTGAAACCGTGATTATATTATGAAAACTTAGTTTGCATGCAAATTTCCTCACAAAATCAAAGGGAATATTTCCCCGCGCGTGAATAGTAAATATTGGTCTGGAAACAGCGTTTACTTTTGACTGATCGATCGTTGTGTAGCTTTTGGTGCTGCTGGACAAATTTGAGGACGTTCGTGCACTTCAGTAACACTAACCATGGCACCTGCCCACTCAGGCCATTGGCTAATGGACCGCCTTTTTTTTTTTTTTTTTTTTTTTACTTTTTTACTTTTCTTGAAAGTCTGTCCCTGCTCCCAGGCGGACATTGATCAGCGCAAACGGAGCGTTTACACCTCCTTCAGGAATGGAAGCTATCAGACAGCAACAAAACGCCGCGTACAAACAGAATCTCAATATGTAAATGACAATGCGACTGATCCCATCATAAATCAGCCAGACGTTAAATGCATTGCAACATCCATCTCTCCAATGCACGGTCAGGCGCGTACAGAAAAAGTGCTTTTGTGTGAGAGAGTGACAGAGGAAGCGATTGGAAATGAGAGTGAGAGGAAAGTGCGATGACAGATTCATGCTTAAAATAACGTTTCAGCTCAATGCGCGAGGCCCTGTGGATGACACAAAAAACAGATTACCAAACCTATGACTGTTGCTATAAGATCACTTTATTAAAATGCTACCTTCTTTCACTATTTAAGACCACAGAAGAAGAAAAAAAAAAAGAATATTGGTCTATAGGTCAGAGAAGGAAAAACCAAGACAGTTAAATTTCTTTTGGCCATGTGCTTGCCTTCCACGGGTAGTGGCTCAAGGAAATTGACTGACTGGCCCCTTGGGCACATTTTAATATATGGAAATGACCGAGGGCTTATGCGATAAATCAACGCCCAACGCCCTGTTCATGCTTCACTCCTCTCATTTTCCCACTAGCTCTGGCAATTCATCAGCAGATCTGTTTTCCTGCAACTGTTGTCCAGCGCTGATGTCATGTTGAAAGAGGGGCTTTATTGGCATCTATGGTTTACCAGAGAGATTAGCACTGAGTAAAAACCGTCGCGTGCAGTTTGTGTGCGCATGAGAGAGAGAGTGTGTGTGCGCTAGTGTTTTTATTTATCTTTGCTTAACTTTATCTGTAAAGACCTTTCAGGATAGATATGCTCATTATTTGTCTTTCTGGATGTAATTTATTAAGGAGGTTTTCCGCATGTATTCCAATTGCAAACGTGACAGATTTCAGGCAATATTCCAATACATTATCTTGCCAAATTTATTAAAACTTCTCGATTTTAATACTCAAAGAGCAGCTGTCACTCATTATTGAGCATTTTATAGATAAACAAAGTGTCTGGTAAACACGACTAGTACTTGTTCTAACACTAATTCGTGTTATTTAGTGTTAAACAAACTAATATGTAAAAGAAAAAGAAAATGTGTGCATCCTTCTGGATTAGATGACGTTTTGTGAATTACGTACTCGATACAATTTTGTTTATTTATTAATTTTTTCATTGTTATTTTTGTATCGATTGCAATTTTTTTATTATTATTACTGCACAATGTCTTTTCTGATTAAAAAAGTGTACATTTACTCTTATGGAAACTTTCTTAAGTCACTAAAGTGCAAATATGTTACTGAGAATTGAGCCACGTTTTGCTGCTTTAATCCAAATACAAAGCCAATGACAAATTAAAATAAAAAAGTAAACAAAACAAAAAAATGTTTGCCATATTATTTATTTGCTTCTTTATCTGCCCGTTTTGTTTGCCAAATATGCTAAGATCTCTCCATATTCTCTGGTTCAAACAGATTTTTGTGGATGCCATAAGTAGAGTTTGGACTGATGTACATACAGATAAAGAGTGAAGGCCCACTGACCCACCTGGATGGAAATAAATCGGTTTTCTTGCCTTGTTGATAGTTCTAAATTAAATGGCACGTATCTCTCAGATATGGATGTAATCGTGATATTATCCTCTTACGCGTTCCTCTGGGACAGGCTCTGCGAATCGCTGTTGAGTAATTAACCATGTAAAATGTCACTAGGAAAAGCGAGTATTATTAACGAAATTATTTTGTCTCCGTCCATTCTCTTCCAAAGCATATTTAATTTGCACAAAAGAC
Source organism: Ctenopharyngodon idella (assembly GCF_019924925.1). Taxonomy (NCBI): domain Eukaryota; kingdom Metazoa; phylum Chordata; class Actinopteri; order Cypriniformes; family Xenocyprididae; genus Ctenopharyngodon; species Ctenopharyngodon idella. The sequence goes on along the minus strand of NC_067232.1, from coordinate 9,887,642 downwards.
CCTCAAATTAAGCACAGAAACCTCCATAAAAGACATCGGTGCAAACGACATTTCTTCATTTGTCCAGTGTCGCAAATTTGACACAAGAAATCAGACTGACCGTAAGATGAATTATAGGCCTTGTCGTGTCGACTGTGAAAGGCTTTGACCACCTTAAGTCTACATATCCCACTGAATATAAGTTTTACCTCAAAGGACGGAGAGAGGCGAAATGGGAATGCTCTTAAAATCCCTGGTAAGTCAAGCCTTGCCTTCTTTAAGGAATTTTAAGCTTCAGCAGTTCAGGCACATTCGCAGACTGAAAATTAATATTAATGGCTAGATTTCACAATGTGGCATTATCACACCGAGCGATGGGTGGGCATGCCATCTGGGTTTTGGCAGGTATTAGATATAATCAAAGGGATTACGTCTCTGTGGGCGAAATTATAAACGTGAGTACTGGTTCTTCTGCAAAAAGCAACGGCGTGTGAGTGAAAGACAGAAAATCTGATTACCCCTAAGAGTTGACTACATGTGGACACATGCTGTAACATATAAAGACTACAATTATTGTATTAAAAAGCGCTTTAATAGAACAAAAGACAAAGTAAAACACATCCTTGAAATATTATTGCGTAATCGTTGTTATTTCAAGGTGACGGCGCTTCACAAGTTTATGCCAGTCGGTGTTTATATTGTAGCAGTTGTTAATCTTACATTAATATGATGATGAATGGAAGCACACTATAGTCGTTTATCTGTTGAGTTAAGACTTTCGTTTATTTTCATGTTCAAGTTCTTCCTCACATAAGAGATGTTGCTTAAGTTAAAATGTGTGAAACAGTAAGGCAGTGGGGATATTCAACACATCTACACACAGGCCTATGCGTTGATACGACAAACAAATGAACAACAGCTCACATCTCCTTTTGCATCACAGTAAGCCAGTGTCCAATCCGCAAGGATAAATTGCTGCCATATTTCCTTTCATGCTAAACTTAGGTTTAACGCGATTAGTTATCAATGACATCGAAGTAATAAAAGTTTTTACAATAACACGTGTTGTTAACACTGGTACATTACATAAAATATAGACTATAGGCTTAAATAAGTTAAATGGCGTTGTCTGTAATGTGCAAAATGCAACAAAATAAACAGGATAAGCATGCCATTATTAATAATAAAAGTGAATTATATAAGCGGGATGAAAGGGTAAACATTAAAGTCATTAAAGAGGTTTCTGATGGTCGACATGATTCGCGGAGCTTGGGAGATGCAGAGCTTAAAGCAATGTGTCGTGTTCCAGGCTCCCTCTGGTGTTCAGAATTATAAGGACATGGAATTTCTCTCGTCTTGACATAAAGAAATTAACGTACTGAGAGAAGTGAATGAAACAACTTGATTTTATGACATGATAGAACTGAGTAAAAAAAAATATAAACAACTTTTTACAGCGATATAGCCTACGTTTGGGATTTAAAACTGAAATCTGGTACTTCATTAAACTGTGAAGCTTCTTTTCCTCATATTTGAAATACGTTTTTAGGTGAGTTAATTATAAAGAATGGTTTGCTATTTAATTGCACGGTTGACCAATTTTATTTATTATTTTACTAGGCTATTTGTTAAAGCTAAACGCACTGCAGTGTGACGGTATATTGTGGAGACAAGGACGTGAAGGTTTAGGCTACTTTAATACAATTATTATTGTTTTTGTTCTTGACAAAGAGGAGGATGTTCATCTAATAAGACATTATGAAAATTAAAAGGTCCCAGTTCTAACATTTTCGTATGACAGATAAGTAAGATGTAGATTTCTTAAAGCATTTTTATAATTGCATAAGACATCAATTCTGCATGTAGTCCAAAAACAAGGTAAACATTAAAGAATATTTCCTATATTTTAGTTTTTTTTTAACGCGTCTTGTATTAAGCATTCATTGCACTGCATTATTTTTTCATGCCTCCAACGACAGCCTTAAAATGAAGAATCTCGACCACAGCTACTAAACATTATCAGTCACTTTAGTTTTGATATACAAAGAACGAAATTTCAAATATCATTATGCAGTGTGTTATAATAGATGCAGTATAGTATAACTTGGTCCGAATATCTTCGCTTACAACATCCAGCAATAATTTGGCAAGTTGATTGAACTGATTCCACTTTAATCAGACTGAGGAATTCTGGTCGTTATAATTGCTTCAGAACCATGGACAGCGACTACACGAAATCAACTCTTGCAAATACTTCTCACAGCCACACAAACTCTGCCATTAAATAAGCTAAACACGGGAGACATGCTCAGGAAACACATTGGTTTCACGGCTCACGATACTGCTTTTACTGCTTTTTTCTACTGAATTTACTCAATAACCTTTATAGTATAGCGGGATGACCAGCTAAAAATAACAATATGTTTCTATCTGATAACTGATTCTGATTAATAAATGCTTTAATGCAGACTCTACACTAAGGCTATGTTGCATCGGTAGCCCATGCCTTGGATAAGAGAATGAGGAACACGCTCAGCTGTTTATGTTGCAAAGAAAAGAAAAGAAAAGAGGAATCACAACAGGTTTCACTCCGAGAGTAAAGAAGTGTTGTGTTGCCATGTTGAAATACAGAATTAAAGACAGTGGTTCATAATGTTGTCTTGTATTGTATTGCATTTATCTCAATCATGTTCATGTACTTCACAAAAGTAATTTTGTGTTAATGTGTCATTTATTCAGTGTCATTGTTCATTTATTTTCTTTGTAAATGCAGTTTCGCCCATTTAAAGTAGAGTGTTCTTGAAATGTTTTTGAAAATAAATATGATAAATGAAATTTGAAATGGTGTTTAAAATATTAAAGACATAATTAATAAAGAAAATGTCGTTGTGCGGGTCGTTTCTTGGTCTTAAATTAGCCAATAACATACATAGCCATAAAAACGCATTAAAGTCAGAATTTATACAATCGACTGCAACATTGGAGGACAACATTACACTGTAAGAATGTTGAAATGTTGACCAACGTGGTTTTGAGGGAAAAGTGTGTCAAAACAGTGAAATAACGATTTGAGAATGTCAATGAGAGCACAGCAGAAAGATTGATTAACAAGCTGTGCGGCTTTTCTACACCTTTAATACAAGATCCAGTATAAACATCATCTGGAGCGTTATGTCGTGACTCAACAACTAATTTTTAACGACTGAGTGTAAAAATTGAGTGGGGGGGGGGGGGGGGGGGGGCAATCTATCTATCTAATCTGTCGTCAAGTTGTGAATGGTATAAAAAAAAACACTATAAAATGAAATAGAATACAGCAAAAGTGTCCTTCAATGTAAAAATAGGCTTATGCATCCATACACTCAGTATGCAGGCTGATATATTATGGTGACAACGTACAAAACATAACACTATATACCACAACAAAACAGTACTGGGTATAGTAAAATAATTCAAAAAGCAACATTTCCTGTTCTGGGTTTTATTAGAGAGCTGCTGGACGTCATTACGCCATACCATGGCATTGAGCCACTAGATGGTGCTGTGGATAAGCGATTACGCACGGCACACTAATTCTTTGGAGCAATCCTGCCAAAGCCTGGCTTGTGTCTAATCGATTCAATCACAACATATGCCAAAGCTCGTCTCTAACTAGAACTATTACTACATCAAATGGAGTAGATACAGCATATAAACCTTAATGAATATCCAAATTGGTCGTAAATAAATGTATTCCCTTTACCAGGGGTTTTCCAACTGGGGTAAGGGGACCCCCAAGAGAACTCAAGGGAGTGGTAGGGAGTCTGTGAAAAAGTTTAGAGAAAACAAAGTAAATAAATAAATAAATAAAGTACAAATTAATAAATAATAGAAATAAGATCAAAATAAATAACGTTAAATAACGTTAAATAAAATAATAAAGTAGATGAAGTAAAATATATAAAAAAAATAATGCAAATTAAATTATTCAAATAAATAAATGACTAATTTTTATTTTTTAAATTATTAAATTAATAAATATGAAAATAAATTAGACTGAAAAATAAACAAATAAATAAATGCAACCTAATAAACACTTAATATTTTACACATATATTTATTTATACTATTAAATTATTTATCACTGTATAAACTGGATGTTTATACAACAAAAAATATAAAGCTGCCTTTTAAATTTTAGGATGGGGGTGCCAAACACAAGCATATTTGGGGGTCTGGGAAGCCTGAGCCCCTCAGAAGGAAGGTTGTTGAGTCTGAAAGGGAATTTAAAGCCACTTTTTTTAAATTTTTCACTTCACAGGTAGGCCTACATAAAAAATGAAGCAGGCCACAGGCCGTACATGCCTCCAAAATTACATATATCTGATTTATAACATAGACAAAAATGTATCCCAGTCAGTAGGCCTATAAGAGACTGACAATATTATAAACAATAAGAACTTATTTCTGCCAAAGGGGATAATACCTACTAAATACAGGGGAGTAGACCCTATGTAGGCCCATCTCATTTTTGTTAAATTAAATATTAGTCAAATGTCAGTTAGGCTATTTGTCTATTTTAGACTGTCACTTTCAACATATTGTACAAATAAAGTTTCAGTATCGATAATCCCACATTATTTTGAAAAAGGACAAAACTTTTCATGGAGTCTGTTGTACTATGTAGGCCTACTTCCGCAACGTTGGTCACGTGATTCTGCCAGCTAGCGAGGGGCATGTTGTCACAAATTTTCATCGTGTGTTTAAAGAATTGTTTGTGCAGGCCAGTGACAGTGGAAATGTTCAGTAGCTTTTTGGTAACAAAAACCTTAAAATAAATGTCTATACAGGATTTTGGATATTTAAAAAAAAATAATAAACCCACTGTGATATAATATCCAGCCGAATAACAACAAGCCCCTCAAGATTCCTACTTTTTACCAGAGAGTGCAGATTTTCTTCTCTAATATAAAAAATGACAGTGTTTGATAGTCATATCGTATGCTGCTCAGTTCGCTCTAGTCCAATAAAATCGTGATTGATATTTGAAAACATTCATCTGCTTGTGTCAGGGCGCAGAGCATGTCGGGAGATGTCTGTCCGGTGGGCGCCATATTGGAGCAACAACTATTGTTATAAATTGAGACGGGGCTGCTGCTGGCTGAGTTTACATGTTTTCTGCGCGTTTGTTCTGAAAATATTTGGATATTTCTACGCAGGGTCATGAAAGAGATGTCAACGTAAGTGTCCCACGCCTCACAGTGATATTAGTAGGGTAAACGGGTTAGTTGTTGATGAAAAATGCCATGCTAGGCTAGTTTAGCCAGTTTATTAAGATAACGGTTAGAGAATGCAGACTGTAGCTGATAAACGGCCTGAATGTGTGTTTTTAATTTTATAAATGCATGCATTGCAGTGGTTAAATACACGTCGGTTGCAGTTAAACAAAGTATTTTGGTGGTGTTAGCCAAGTAACGTTAATCTTCTCTTTGTTTACACAAACATTGGGCAATGCACGGTTCTTCTAGCGCTTGTTTACGTTTCATGAAATGAAGCGCATTTGAACATTTTGAATGTACAATATGATCTGACATTGTTTATATTAAGTATGTGTGTGTGTGTGTGTGTGTATGTGTATATATATATATATATATATATATATATATATATATTAGCATGTGTTAGTTTGCATTTGTCGTGCAGTCATTTCGATCTTTATACTCAGTACTTATTATATATTGTATTTTGAGCTGTCATATGTCATGATTAGAGCACATTGTTTTTATTATTATTATTATTATTATTATTATTATTATATTATTATTATTATTGTCGTCATCATCATGTTTTCATTTAAAGGACTGGTGACAGTACGCTTGGCGGGCAGCAGCCTCGGAAACATTATGGCATCACATCTTCAATCAGCCTGGCCTTTCCCAGAGAGATAGACCATATTTACACTCAGAAGCTCACTGAGGCTATGAAACCATTTGGGGTGTTTGAGGGTGAAGATGAACTCAATCACAGGTGAGGGATTACATATATGTAATTTTCCATTGGTTAGAGACAGGGGTTTCTGCATTGCAGACTGACACATTTGTTGCTGTCTGTTGCTACCCTTTTTGTTGCTATCACTATAGTGTCTTTGATGAAAGTACAAACATAAACCTTTGAAGCAACTTTACAGTCAACATATCTGGAGTTATCTGTATATGCAAAATGTTCTTTATTGGTTACTCTCTTTGAGATTGTGATGTCAGCTTTTTTTTTTTTATTACTTTTGACATTAGAAACTCTGACTGTTTGGACACAATGCAACAATCAACCCAATCTAGTCCTTAAATGACTCTTTCTCCATGTTACTTGCATCCAGATATCCCTGTTTATTTGTCAGCTAAATTTCGTCGGATGACGCAAAAAATGTTGTTAAAACTATGGATCGTACTTCTGCATTTTTGTGTCCCTGACCGCAGGCAGTTGGATCGACACAAAGAGGCCTTGAATGGCAACAACCCATGCATTATAGGTGTTAGTTTCCCTACCCTTTTGGCAAAATGCATAGTCATGTAGCAAATACCTTTTGTACCTCATAGGCAGCCAAGTTTTATTAAAATCCCATCTTACCAGCATTGAATTGCTTCTTTATGGTTGTCATTTTTGATGTTTCACCCTCTGACATTGTCACTCCTGTAGTGTGAACTTGTGAGCCAGGCTACCACAGATGTAAACCACAGATTTGTTTGAAATTTTGCTGACAAGTTTTCGAGTGCCCTGGAATTGATTCACAAGTTCACACAGGGTGGTGGCAGCCTCCAGTTCTGTAGTGTGTGCTTGGCTAAGGTGTCACTGAGACATAGCAGTAACCTCTTGATAATCATGGGACCAACACTGACCCTGAAAATATTCTCCAAGACATAATTCATTTCTGAGTGTCTTGGAGATTTGTTCCTTGGTGGAACATACCATTTTAAAATATACATAATTGCTGACTATATATAATTGTTGTTTTTAATAACTGAAATATTTGGACATCTTACATAATTACATCCAAAGATGTATACAGGGTAAGTGCTAATGCATAGTGTTTAAGCTAAGCTATCAGGCTAATTGTGTATCTGTATGCTATGCTAGTATGTCAAGTTAACTAAACAGACATTCATTGTCATTAAAATGTAGTTCAAACAACATATAACATGATTTTTTAGGAATTGTAAGCAGGCTCTAAAAAGAGTACCTATTAAAGGAACACTCCACTTTTTTTGAAAATAGGCGCATTTTCCAACTCCCCTAGAGTTAAACAGTTGAGGTTTACCGTTTTCGAATCCATTCGGCCGATCTCCGGGTCTGGCGGTACCACTTTTAGCATAGCTTAGCATAGTTCATTGAATCTGATTAGACCGTTAGCATCTCGTTAATATGCGTAATATAATTGCGCCTGCTGCAGCCATGGTACGGCAGCAAAGTTCCTTGATTATTACGCCGGAATGAGAGTATAGTTCCTAGCCATATCAGCCTAGAAAATCACAACTTTTCATTTTCCGTCGGTCTCAGTACACGATGTAACTACAGAAGAGTCAAGTTTTAAATAGGGAAAAATATTGAAACTCTTTGGTCATTTTTTAACGAGATGCTAACTGTCTAATCAGATTCAATGAACTATGCTAAGCTATGCTAAAAGTGGTACCGCCAGACCCGGAGATCGGCTGAATGGATTCGAAAACGGTAAAACTCAACTGTTTACCTCTAGGGGAGTTGGAAAATGAGCCTATTTTCAAAAAAAGTGGAGTGTTCCTTTAAAAGTTATTTACGCCAATGCGTCGTTTGGAGTCCTAATGGAGACCTGATTTCAAGAGAAGACTCGATTTCTCACGACAGTGGTGCTTTATCTTACATAAAAGCATAAAACTAGATAAAATATTGCTATCTTGCCATGCCCAGGGTCACTTTATTTACTTTACTTAAAACATGAGATAATAAGAAATTGTGCAAATTGTTCATGTTACAGATTTTTGCATGCGCAAAATTTTAAGTTACTGATCCCATATTTAACTAAAGGTGAACTTAGAACTTTGAAGATGAACTTTTATCGATTTTTACATTGTTTGATTTGTTGCTGGTTAAGTGAAAAATCCTTTGGCTTGTATTAAAATATTAGTTATATAATTGGCCTTCTACAAACTAGTTTTTTCACATTGTCTTGTATGTTTGTGATGACTAAGAGAGATGTTTGTGTCTCTATAGGCTTGCTGTTCTTGGGAAGCTGAATTCATTTGTGAAGGAGTGGATTGCAGAAATCAGTGAATCAAAGGTAATTAATACTACAGGTCTCTTGGCCTATTACATCACATTACTTGTTGGCTCAAGAAGTTACATGATGAGTTGCTTTTTTAAATCCTCTTTTGCCTCACAGAACCTTCCACCGTCAGCAGTAGCGAATGTTGGTGGCAAAATCTTTACTTTTGGGTCATATAGGTTGGGAGTGCACACAAAAGGTACATTTGATATGCTTACTTGTACTGTAAAGAAACAGAATGACCTTAAAAGGCTTTCTCAACTTAAGGTTGCAGATATTTTAAGTTTGCATATCAAAATATTGTTGTTGTTTTTTCTTTAGGTGCTGATATAGATGCTTTGTGTGTTGCCCCACGTCATGTGGAAAGAACTGACTTTTTTTCATCTTTCTTTGAAAAACTAAAACGGCATGATGAGATTAAGGATCTACGGGTGAGTACCCTTTTTCCATTAGTCATAATTTCTACTTCTGCTGCTGCTTTGTTTTAAGAGTGACTTTTTATCTTTTGTATGATTCCTGTTTAGGCTGTGGAGGATGCATTTGTGCCAGTGATCAAATTTAAGTTTGATGGCATTGAGGTAAAGCATTTGGTCATTTGTTTGATTAGAGATGCAAAGGCCGATTTAACAAACCAATGGTTTATTAATTAACTGCGTGAACGCACTGAGCTGTATAATGTCTGTTGCGTAATCCAACGTTTTTCTCTGGGTGTTGGCCAAAAAAGCCTATCGGTGCATCCCTATTTATGATATAAGACTGGTTGATATTTTATATTGTAACCTTTTTTTTTTTTTTTTTTCCCTCCCCTCCCCCCAGATTGATCTTCTGTTTGCCAGGCTCGCTCTACAGTCTATTCCTGATAACCTGGACCTGAGAGGAGACTCTCTCCTCAGAAACTTGGACATCAGATGCATTCGCAGTCTAAATGGTAATACTTTCCAAGATTTTATGATGATTTAATTGTCACATGTACAATCTAATTTGTCTGTTATTTCATAGATTTTTGATTTTACTTTTTGTTTTGCAGGTTGCCGTGTTACAGATGAGATCCTGTATTTGGTGCCTAATAAAGAGAATTTCAGATTAACATTGAGAGCAATTAAATTGTGGGCCAAACGTAAGTGTGTGATTTGAAAGCTTGCCTTTTGAGACTTTTTTTTTTTATTTAAATTGATAGAGTAGAGGAGGACAGAAGAAGGTGAAATGGGACAGGGAAAGAAATTGCTTCACACTCATGAGCACCACAGCTCAGTGTGTCCTAGCATGTGTTAACCACTAGTTTCTGATGTCTGGTTTGAAATTGAAACTTCTGTTCTCTTTTGTTCTAAATCTTGACTTTTATGGAAGCTTGTTTCCGCCATGAAATAAAAAAAAAAAAGGTATTTGCAACATTTTATCTCACAATTTTTTTTTCCTCGCAATTGCAAGTTTATATTTCACGATTCTGACTTTTTTCCTCATAATTGCAAATTATAAAGTCAGAATTGCATAATATAAAATTGCAATTGTGAGGGATTAAAAGTCAGAATTTAGTTTTTACCTCACAATTCTGACTTTTTTTTTTTTTTTTTTTTTTTTTTTTTTTTTTTTTTTTTTTTTTTTCAGAATTGAGAAACTCGCAATTGCGTGTTATGTCCAATTGTAAGGGGGAAAAAATACTTTTCTCAGATTTACAAGTTTACATCACACAATTCGGCAAAACTCACAATTGCATGTTATAAACTCGCAATTCTGAGTTTCTTTCTTGTGAGTTTATATCTCTCAATTTTGAGAAGTTGTGTTTTTTTTTGTTTTTTTTTAGTGGAGGAAATAAGCTTCCTTATGACTTGGCATGCTAAGAGCATGTTAAGAATGCAATTCGCTGACCTGTGTGATGGTTTTTTCTTTTTTTTTTTTTCTTTTTCTTTTTGGTAATCTTTTTCATTTAGGCCGTGGAATCTATTCCAACATGCTAGGCTTTCTGGGTGGAGTGTCCTGGGCTATGCTGGTGGCCAGAACATGTCAGCTCTACCCAAATGCTGTTGCCGCCACACTTGTGCACAAGTTCTTTCTGGTCTTCTCTAAATGGTGAGGTCACAGCTCATGTGGTTCATATGGTGGAACTGAAACCTCACGTATTGTGTGCTGTTAATTTTTAGTTAATATCCTGTAGTAATGGAATGTCCATTGCTTCCCCGCTCCCCCATCATCTCTTCACTGCATATTCTTTCTTTTTTTCTTTTTACTTCATCAGGGAATGGCCAAACCCAGTGCTTTTAAAACAACCTGAAGACAGCAATTTGAATCTGCCAGTCTGGGATCCACGGGTTAGTATTATGTTCATTCTATACAGTTTTTCTAGGCTTTGTGAGTGTTTTCTGATTTCATTATACCATCTGTTATTGTTTTACTTTCAGGTGAATCCATCAGATAGGTATCACCTGATGCCAATCATCACACCTGCATACCCACAACAGAACTCTACCTACAATGTGTCTACTTCCACACGCACCATCATGAGTGAAGAGTTCAAGAATGGTATGTAATGTAAATCAAAGCAGGTCTTTATTGGCCATCTCCCTTGACCATTGCTCATGTTTCCAATTTTTCTGTTTTAAGGTCTCACTGTTACAGATGAAATTCTTCAGGGTAAAGCCGACTGGTCCAAGTTGTTTGAACCTCCCAACTTTTTCCAGAAGTACAAGTAAGTGGATATCCATCATGTCATATCAGAGATCAATTCCAGTTAAGATACAACTTAATGTTGGTTTGTTTGTTGCAGGCATTACATTGTCCTTACTGCCAGTGCATCCACTGAGGAAAACCATCTAGAGTGGTAAAAGCTCAGGAAAAATTATTTCTTGTTTTTCTTGTGTATGCAAAAATTGTTCTAATTTTAATTGGTCATAGTAAAAAGGACTATAGTTCGGCTTGCTTATGGGTTTGTACTGAAATGTTTTCATTCCACTTAAACAGCGTTATAATAATAATAATAGAAAAGGCTACACTCAAACATTCAACCTTTTGCAAATTCACGATCTACATTCTGAAATCAGTTCGTTGGGTTCTGTTTCTGGAACCACAGACTCTTCAAGTAATGATGTTCTGGCCTCCACAGGATTGGACTGGTGGAATCAAAGATAAGAGTGTTGGTTGGAAATTTGGAGCGCAACGAGTACATCACTCTTGCCCATGTCAACCCACAGTCTTTTCCTGGGTCAAAAGAGAACCGCAATGAGTAAGTAACCGATAGGTGGGTGGCAGGAGCAAAAAATTGTCTAGATATGAGTAATTTAATAACAGTAATGGTATTTCATGAAATAGCGTTTGTTTTTGTTTTCTTTGTAGGGTTTAAGTTTTATATTCATTCATAGTGAAAATGGTCTGCATTTCAAATAAACATGTGGTACCACTTCTGCATAACCTAAAAAATTTAATATTTTACAAATTACAAGTAAAAGGTATTTAATGTCATTTTTCCTTTTTAATTTGGAATTTGTTGGACGCAAATCAAAATATAGGATTTTATCATCATAAGTGCCTCTGGTAAAAGACCAAATCTCTTTGAACATAAGATAATGATTCCTGTAAATGCAAAGCAGTCCTGCACAGATTTATATCTATCACGGTTAAGACAGTATTGCAAAATCTCTACCAGTTGACACATTTCTTTTGTTGTACTTGATAGATATTGTATTGTCATCCTGCTATAATAACTAAATGTGAGGCTAATGTTTTGTTCATTAAGGCCTGAGCACAGATGGAGCAATTCCAGAGGACCCTATTGGAATTGCTCAGTTTATTATTTTAATTTTATAATTGTACTCAGGGTTTCAGCTTCTGCTTCTTAGAACCAGCTTTAATCACCATTTGATAATGCCCATATTTATTTTCCCGATATCTAATGGACTCTAGATACAGACAACTTTAATAGAAATTTAAAAAACTGTTTATAAATTTGCACAATACTTTTTCACAGGAATGAATTTGTTTCCATGTGGTTTATTGGAATCAGCTTCAAAAAACTGGACAATTCTGATTGTGTGAATATTGACTTGACCTACGACATCCAGTCCTTCACGGATACTGGTAAGCTGCTCGGCCTCTGTATTCTGTTTTCCTCCATTGTCATGTCCTGTTAAAGTTACTGTTGTTTTTTTTGTTTTTTTTGCTTTGTTTGTTTTATATGTAACTGAGTACACTTGGGGTCTTTTAATGTCTAAAAGCTGGATTTCATTGTAGTTTATAGGCAGGCTAGCAACATCAACATGCTGAAGGATGGCATGACTATTGAGGCCACACATGTGAAGAAGAAACAGTTGCATCATTACCTGCCTCCTGAACTTGTGCAGAGAAAGAAGAAGGTAAAACAACATAGTCTTATAGTGTTTACAGTAATGATCAATGCTACTGGTCTCTGAAGAAGCTATATCTGTATCCTATCTCTCTTTTTGGCAGAGTTTGGGAGATATAAACCGGAGCTCAAACGGTGGTGGGTCGAAGCGTTGCTCACTGGATAGCAGTCAGCTGGACAGCTCCAGGGACACAGATATCGGCACCCCGTTCAGCTCGCCAACACCAGTCAGCAATCCATGCCCGCCTGTCTCCACACCTGAAGACAGGTAGTGTCACTGATTGGGATGGAAATATTTGTGATTTTACTGTACCGGATTTAGCTTGTATACACCAAAGGATTCTAGGGGATTTCTGAAAGATTGTGAGATTTTTAAGTGAATCTCAAATATCTGCCCAAGGGACTGGAATGGCATTTTCAATTTTAAGGTATCACACTTTACTGCCAGCGGGCTTTTAAGAGGTCTAGATGTTGGAAGAGAAAACAAGAATTAGATGTTACTCTTCTCTTGGTTCAGCGCACAAATTTTAAATGTCACAAATTGCAGGTTGTTGTTTTTTGTGGTCAAGCAAATTTTATAACCTCATTCTCAAGCACAAGAAATGCAAAAATATGAGTTAGCTGTAGTGTCAAAATGCTGTTATTTAAATTAACTTATTTACAATTACCTAATTTTTGACTTTTTTTCTTTTTTTTTTTTTTTTTTACCCTTCTGCTTCTTCTGAATTAACATTTTTCTTTTATCTCCTTTTTTTTTTTTTTTTTTTTTTTTCCCCCGTAGTATCAGTCCACCCAGTCATCCAGTCCTTGTATTCATGGACAGCCCACCAACATCAGAATTGTCGCCTCCAAAACCAGAACAGGGAATGTCCATACCAGTCATCGGCTCCAGTAAGTTAGCTTGTTCCTGTTTTTCTATTGGGGGAAACACATTTGTTGGTGTTTTTGTAAGATGCATTTATTCTGATTCCACTCATTTAGTACTTTCTCTTTTCAGAGCCCATCACTACTCCAGTTGCCAAGCCTCCAACACCTCCCACTGGCAACACCATTCCTACAGTGGTGGGCCGCAGTGTGATACCACGCATTACCTCTTCCTCCCCTAGCCCAACTGACCTGCCCAACAGTGTCAATGGAGCACCAAAGAGACCTCACTCTCCATCTCTGGAGGATCCACCTAAGAGGCACAAAGACACAGAGGTCTCACAAAGCTCTTTATTTGCATTTGTTATACCATTCACAAGCACAAAAAAAAAAAATAAAATACACAGGTAAAGTTTTACAAAAATTCAAGCATGCCTTAATGTGAATGTCAACTCTTTTGCTTCAGGTGTTTTCTGATGACTCTGCGTTTAAAGAACCGTATCCTCCAGCTAGCAATGGCGTGGATGGTGAAGATGGGCAAACAGTGGTGAGTTCTTTTTCTTGTTTATTGCATTAGCCACAGGTATAAACCACAATTGGATCATTTCACTGAAACTGAAACTGTTTTCTTGCATCAACAAAATAAGACCTCACGCAATGTTTGAGCAAAAACAAATTTGCTGAAAAATAAAAAAAAAACTCCTCTTTGACACAGGAGGGTCTTGCAGCAACCAAACCTATGCCAATACCAACAATTGATACATCAAGATCACAGGTAATTGACATGCAATAATTATCATAATTTGATGTTGAAATTGAAATTATTTTTGATAGTCTTTTGTGTTTTCAGAGATTACCCAGTAAAGAGCTTCCGGATGCATCTTCCCCGATCCCCACAAGCAACCTCCGTGTGATTAAAAATTCAATCAGGCTCACTCTTAACCGATAACAGTGAGCTATCTACAGGTGACATGAATTGTTACTGTTGCTGCCACTCTTGGGTTTGCCCTTTAATCTGTTTTTTTTCCCTTTTTCTTGAGCATTTGTCTACACAGGTTTTCCCTTAAAGAGTTGGAACCACACTTGTGTGACAGCAGTGCTGCTTTTAAACTGCTACTGATATTTGGCTGGTCTTCCTGCTTGTTACAGAGTTAGTGTAAAGTATTGATTTTTTTTTTTTTTTTTTTTCCCTCCTTTTTTTTTTTTTTTATGCCTTACTGTGTCAGAATGCTTGCTTAGACACCTATTTGAGCTTTTGAAACAACTTGTACAGTAGATGTAGTTTGTAAATAACTTTAAAAATCATTGTTAGTCTTTCTATGCCACCTTAATGTAGTTTTTATTAACAAAAAAATTTGAAAAAAAATTGTCCTGTTTGTCACTGTAAATGAGATTCTTTGTTTGTCCAAAGGTTTTCCTTGCAGTCTTTTTGTAATCGCTGTATTGGTTCTTGTACAGTTTCTGGGAGGACCTTTTTGTGTGGGGTGTGTATGTGTGCGAGTGTGTAGATGGACCAGCATTACTAAAAACCATGACTCCCATTACCGGTCCCAAACACTGCTGCCACTCCATAGTTTCATTATCAGCTCAGAACAAAAGAACAGTATTAGATCTGAGGTTTGTTGGGCCAACATTTCAAAGCAGGTTTGGTTTTACGGTGAGTTTGCGATGTTTGCTAAATGATAAACAAGTCAGTGTTGGTTTTGCGTGTGCATGTGCATGATTGTAATTCCCTGTGTCTAGGGTGTCACCCCCTGCGCCTCCCATGGAGGTCTGAATGGCAGTGTCTCCTGAACTTTAAGAACAGAGACTAATGAGATTTCTGCCCACTTTCCATAATTTTCCTCCTTTTTTTTTTCCTTCTCCACTCTCTTTTCCACAACTTACTGTCCTGCCCTGTTCGGGTGTACAGAGAGCATGGGCTTACTATTCATTTTGGGGTTTCTTAACATTTTATTTATTTGTACCATTATAATTTTTTTTTTTTTTTTTTTTTTTTTTTTTTTTTTTTTTTATATCACAGGTATTGCAGTTTAACATCTTTTTCTTCTAGAAATTCATTTCATCACTCAGTTTGAATCTTCCTGTTACCTTTAGGACAATTCCAAAAAAAAATCTTCTTGTCATATTCTTTTTGTAGGGCAAAAGTTGTATTTGAAAGGGTATTTTTGTATGTAATGTAAACTGCCTTCTTTACATTGAGAACATAAAAATCACAAAACCCCAAGTGGCTCTTGTCGTCTTTTCTTTTCTTTTTTTTTTTTTTTTCTTTTTTTTTCCCAGAACGATCTTGTTCATGACAGCGATTATTTTAAAGAGAAAACGGGACATATATTCTTTACATGCAGTGTAGGTTATCAGGTTGTAAGTAATGGTGTCATTGCTTAAGATGACATCACCGCCTATGGGCGATCCCTGTGACGTACATCTTACTTGTGAAGTTGTAAACACTTATGTTGCGTTGACCACTATACCTCCTATAGGATATTAACTAATAAGCTACGAATAACTATATGGGTAAGTGTTTTTGTTATTGACAGTTTAGAGTAAAAGCGTAAATTCTCTCGAAGTTTTTCTTTCTCTGTTGTTGGAAATAAACTTCCTTGTTCGTGGGAGATTCCCACTGCGTGCAGGGGATTACCCTTAGTGAGTTGATCAGTTGCGTGAACTTTAGTAAATACAAGCGGCGTCCATTTTAATGAATATGATCATAATACTTGTCATTCAATCTCTTTAAAAATGGCCACTGAGCTAATTTATCAGAATAAGTGTTTTTTTTTTTTTTTTTTTCAAAAGTAAGTCCTTTGTTCTTAAAGGGATAGAAACTGCTATAACGTTACTCAATTCAAAATGAAGGAGAACCTAAAGAGCGGAGAAACTCCCAAGTGTCTGTCTTACTGAAGTGAAACTTACTGTATGAAATTAAATTTTTCGTGGGATTTCAAAAAGTATGTCTTTACTTTCCATTTCAAACAAGAAAAAGTAAACGTATTAATTATTACAAGCACCTTGACATCTCAATTCATTTCTAGCTAATTTGAATTTGTTGTCGCACTATGCACTTCCCTTGTTGGATTGGCTGTGCGTACGCTGAAGAGTATGGCAAGCCGTATTAACATTTAACTATTAACTGTTCTTAGCTGCTAGATGTTTTCTATTTAATATGTAATCCAATAGTGATTTATATATTCCATTAGTTAGTTATTTATTCATTCATTCTTTATTTTGCTTCTAGTCACTATCTCATAGTCTGGTCCATATGTAGTCTGTTTACATATGGCAGAGTATGGCAATTGCCATACCTTGGCATTCAGACAAAACAGGGGAAATAAACAGCTCATGATGTTGCTTGTTAGTTATGTTGCTTGAGTTGACCTTTGGCAGAAATTGCAGCTTTGAAAAGGAAATTTAAACAGCCTTACACCATGTCCTAACCAGACGTGATGTGATAAGATTTCCAGCAGCAAGCTGTCCGAACCAGACTGTCCGACTCGACTCGACTCGACTCGAGATGCGCTGCAGAAATAGAAACTGTAAAACAGATTTGTCGTGTATCACCGTTGCAGCTGGTTAGTACAAAAAAACTCTGATTAACACGGAAAAGATATATTTTCTTGTGTGTTGCGTCGTGTCTGTTTGGGACGCGGTTTAGGCTTAGGGCTGTTTTAGAATTTTCATTGATTTCAGATTGTTGTTAAGTCTGTGTTTGTCCATGGACTCCATCCATTCTTTTAGTATGGTGGATTTTTGTCCACATTTTGTTTAGATATAATATTATTTGGCAATATCGTTGTTGTATGGCCAGAAGGAATCATACCATACCCTAGGTTTTTGTGAAACGCCGCCACTGGTCTGGTCTAGTCTTTGGAAGTCCGTGTAATGATGTTTTGCCCTTGCAGTGAAAAAGTATTTCCATAGTGATAAACTTTTCCTGGCCTTACAACTACTTTTGTTTGAGGGCAAGCCAAAAAAGCCAGCATTACGAAGCTACATTAGCTACATTATGAAATCGCACAGTTCCCTGCTATATAGTATGCGAAAAACAGTTTGTGACAAAATAACTATGTCCAAATTAACAGTACTTCTAAAAGAGTAGGCAAAAAGTACCCCAAACCTACTTCCTGCAAGATTCTGAAGTGCACGTGCGATGGACACTTTACTATCCCATGAGGCCACGGGAGAGGATTTGTGAATGGCAGTGAAGCGACGCAACTGATGCTGGTAGGTCACATGATAATAACATGGCGAATATAGTATGTCCAGATTATATTCATAATACACACATTCATACTATATAGAACATACTTTTTTAGTGGTTGCAAAGTTACTTATTCAAAATATGTACCTACTTGAGAGTATGCAATTTAGGACGCAGCCACTGCATTTGAGGCTGATGTTTTTGGTTGAAGAGTTTAACTCCCATTGATGTGGTCCTTTTCTGCTTTGTAACTTTGCAAATTGTTTACATGCACAAGAAAAGAAAAGAAAATGGGGACCTAAAAAATATAAATATATAAATATATATATATATATATATATATATATATATATGTATATATATAGGTCCCCATTAAATGATGAGAACACTAGCAATATGTTGGTTATTCAGTTTTTCATAGTATTTAATTTGAAGTATCTAATATTTGATCTCTATCTTTCTTTCTTGCACTAATACTGTTTTGGAAAAACACTTTATTTTGATGTCTGAAGGACAAACATTATGACAATGACATATGTAGTACAAGGTCGAAAATGGTGATTGGGTTCCATGAAAACGTTCCATCAAAAAGTTTTTGCTTTTGTTGTTGCACTTACTGGGTATTTCTTAGTTACTAGTAACTATCCACCTAGTGTCTATTACAGTATTTACTAAGATATTAGTAGTACATATTTATGAGAACAAATCTATCCCAATTGTTACTACAAATATTTTTAATTTATTATTTCATTAAAAGCAATTTCTTTTTTACTCTTTATAAGTACTGACTAATCAGAATGGCTACTTTATAGTTCATTAAAAATCTAGTTACTAGCTAGTGACAAATGAAATAAACTAGTGTCTAATAAATAGAAACTAGTGCCTATTCAATGAGTACTAGGAAAACTGGACAAACTATTTGAGTAGGGTAACACTTTATTTTAGTGTCCTTGTTACATGTACTTACTGCCGTAATAACTTGTTACATGACCTTACTGCAGTAATAACAGCAAATTATACATAATTACATGCAACTAACCCCATATTAAGTACATGTTGTTAATTAATATTAGCTACTCAATAGCCCTGCTTAATTTTATAATTAAATATTACATTCTTGAACCTTATGAATAGTTATTAGCAAAACTGCAAATAGTATCAGCAGCAGATAAATACATAAAATTCAAAGGCAAAATGTGAAATTTGTTACTAGTAACAATGGAATAATTACTTGTCACTTGGAATAGTGAGTGGTAGCAAAGGAATACACATCTAATAAATAGCATCTAATACATAGTTATTAGTGAAAAGGAATGACAAACAATCATTGTATTGTACGTTATTACTAAGTTTGGATTAATGTTAAACCGGCTTGCCATAGAGAAGAGGAGGGGCTTATATCTGGTCTGTGGGAGGGCATATTGTATATAGTGGGGAATTCCCAATACTCCTCTGTGTTGAAGTGTTACTGTATATCTGTTCAGCACTTTAGAGCTCGGACGTAAGACAAACCTAAGACAAGGGTGTTCGCATAATATGGCTGGTGAGTACCTGTTTTATTAAGTTAATCAAGTAACTGTCTTTTTATGTTCCCTTTCTTGCTCTTTGCGGTTTAATTAAATTATGCTACCAATTCATACCTGTGATAGATGGTCGAATCGGAACAGCACCGTGGTTATGTTTAATGAGTTGTTAAGGTAGCCAATTAAAGATGCTTAATCTGCCAACTTATAATTTTATTATATAGAATCCGTCACAATAATAATGACTGTTTTATGCCGTCTTCTGTTGTCTTGAGATGGTAAATCTTCACTATGTAATTTGTAATCCTTACAATGTAACTTGTTCTGTATTTTTTTTAATCTAAATTCAATTTAAGAAAACATACAGGCTTGCAGTTTTATATTTTATAGGGAATGAAAAACAGAGTTATCTTTGTGCAAGTGTACAATTACAGAAATCTCTTGCGAAAGAAATGCAGTATGATTCTCATTACCTGAAAACAAAATTGTAAAGTTGAGGCTTCTAATCTTTAGAAAAATCCCATGTAAACTAAACAAATCAAATGAGTTATCAGTACATGAATACATGAAGGACAAAGTAATACCAGGAAATAAAAATGAGGAACTTTTAAAAGCTGTTTCAGCTCTCTTATTCTCACTTGTACTTTATTTAATCTTGTACGATATAAATGCATTGTTTTCCCATATTGATTTATGTTCTTCTATCCATGCTTTCCAGTGCATCCCCTCTCAATGCACAGGGACCCCAATCTAAGTAAGTAGCCTACATTATAATATCCAATTATATGTGCCAAGTGTAAAACACATTCTGTTGTTACTAGTAACATGTTTAGAGTTAAGTTTAGGGTGGATCATAGTCTCTGACTAATCACTCATTAAATATGTTCAAACGTCACCCAGTTACCCTCATAAAACCGATGTAATGTTCAGATTTCTTTACATTACTTCCTCTTTTGTTTGATGAAGATATGACTTCCTGTAAGTGACATGAACAGGCAGTAGTGAGTGACATCTGCACACTACGCTATCATACATTGGATCTATTTCATGCATAATAACCATATTTATATATTTAATATCTTCCCCAGCTTTTTTTTAAATTATATTTCATAGTGTAAGAATGCATATGCGAATAGATCTCATCTATTTGTGTCAGTGTCAGAAGCAAGCGTGTTAAAAACCAAATATATTGCATGGCAAATCCAGCTGTGTGTGCAGGTGTTTGACGAAATTATGATTAGTATACATGCTTATTGGCATTATGGCACCTGGGAGAGCACGTAAAGTGTCTGTGCTGACAGGTGCAGAGAGCGGGAAATTATTTACCAGCAGGCTGCGTTGTTTGTGGTCAGATTATGGTCAGGTTCTGTGAAAGACACAAGATGTTGTTTCTGCAGGTGTTTCGAGCCCTTTGTCATGTTCTTATGCATCTTCTGTGTTGCCATATTAATAAACAGTAGATATAAGAACATAAGTGAGCACATTAGCCACAGAGCTAATTTAAGTTTTTAACATGCTTTTAGTCTGTCAAATCATTTTGAATGAATGAAATTCAGATCTCTGAGACTGATGTTATTTTGCCGGTTTCTGTACAGTGGGAGAGCCCTGTGCTCAGATCTTCGAGCAGCCAAAACAGAGAGGCATGCGCTTCAGGTACAAATGTGAGGGTCGTTCAGCGGGCAGCATACCGGGAGAAAGAAGCTCTGACAATAACAGAACCTACCCAAGCATTCAGGTACCTGCTTTTAAAGGCTGAAGAAAAAATGTATAATTAAACTTAGCCTACTTACTTAGTAAGAAATTATGTCTCTATTCCTATGGCTTTCTTTTAGATACTAAATGTTAACGTGAAAGGAAAAGTACGTGTTACCTTGGTGACCAAAAGCGACCCATACAAACCCCATCCCCATGACCTAGTGGGTAAGGACTGCAAGGATGGTTATTACGAGGCGGAGTTTGGACCTGAACGTAGGGTCATTGCGTAAGTTGATGCTTTTAATGTTAAAATGTATTTTTTATGTCACATGGATACAGAAGGTTAAAAACCTTTTGATTTAATATATATCATCTGCATGTTTTGCTCTAATCTCGTTTGGTTCTGTTACTATTTTCCTCTTAATGAAATGAAACATCTCTATGCCCCACATCAAAGCCATTCCAGTGTGCTTTCCGTATTACTCCAGCCCACACACTACCACATTTCTCTTCCGAAGGGCTGTCCATTCTTCTTCTTTTTTTTTTATTTTTTTTTTTTTTTTAAAGAAGCATGTTGTTTCAGAGTAGGGAGCCATGCAGGGGATTCCCCCAGTATGCAAAATGAGAGCCTTAGAGCTCCAGTCTGCCCTCAATTTTAAACAGTATGTCAGTATGGTTAGTTCTTAACCTCACTCTTCCTGTAAACTTTAGTCTTTGGGATCAGAGTTCAACGCGGATAATACATTGAACCAATCAATTCTGGGCGCTCGAAATCAGACTACACAATTTAACAGATTGTATATTTGTTTTTTTTTTCATAGTTTCCAGAACCTGGGCATCCAGTGTGTACGGAGAAGAGAAGTGAGAGATGCCATACTGCAGAGGGTTTCACGAGGAATCAACCCCTTCAATGGTGAGATCCAACCCCACGTTTTCTCTTCAGGCCCAACTATATTCTGCATATCCAGAAAATTACGCAAATTTTCCCTAAATTGGGGGGAAATTAAAGGTGCAGTCCGTAACTTCATGAATCCATTTCCCAAACCGTGTTTTTGTCTTATCCTGAATCACTATGGTTGGCCAACACCAATATAAGTGTTATAAGAATATAAGTGTTTATATTCGGACTATTTTAGAACGGTCAGTTCGCCACCACTGTGGAGCAGCCCAGTTTATAGACATAAACGGAGAAAAGTAGCTCCGACTACAATGTTCTTTCGCAATACGCATGCAGATTTGTTTATTAACCGCTAGAGCGCCAAAAGTTACAGACTGCAGCTTTAATAAAAAATGCAGATTCCATCTCGGCCTTCTAATCGCCCTCTCTTATGTCTAATCATTATTACCGAACAGTTTCTTTTGCTTTCACTCTCGTTATCAGACACACAGTGTTTAGATGACAGGCGACAACATCACGCTGTTAAAAACACAAATGCTTACACATTTCTGTCTTTCCTGCCTTCGATACTGAATGACACAAACTATCATCTGACAATGCAGGTAGAATAGAGAAAGAACCACTTCTCTTTATTTAGTGAAGATGTTGCAAAACTGGCTGTGGTATTGAGTGGCATATGATCATGGGGAATTTATTCAGAGAGGGAGGAATGTCAAGAGGAACTGTAAACTATACGTTTTTGTGTAACAGATAACTTTGGCTTATTCTACCTTGAATATGCAAACAGCCAAATACTTCAGGAATTCCATGCAAACTATTGTGTGGGAGGAAATTATAACAGGGTGGAGATATTTAAAGCAACTTCTCTAGGTAATTTTCTTTTTTTTTGCGCAATCAGCAATGTTTTTGTGATACGGAAATCTAGAATGAAGTGACATTATTTGTGCTTTGTCAGTACTTGGTGTAACGGTAAGCGCAAAAGCAGCGTAATGATGCTGGAAGTACATAGTAGTTGAGTAGCTATTGGAAATGCTGCAGTGTTAACTTGACACTCGGTTGATTTGCTTGCGCTTTGAAATGAGGCTTTCTTTATGATGATATTATTTGTAGTTTTTAAATATAAATTGATTCAACAAGCATGTGAGCAGTTGGTATAGAATCAGTATGTAGTTTAATTCCACTGCCTAGCCAAACGATATTTGAGAAATTATGAAAGTGTTTCAACAGGTCGACACACAATATGGTTAGTGAACGTAGGGAATATCAGATTGTGACTTCGGATCTGTGTTTGCTTCCGCATGCTTGTTCTTCTGCTCTCTGTGGTAACGGGCTGTTTGAGGCACTGCTCTCACTTCTGCCGTGATAACCAAATAAAGATCTACTTCTTTGGCTACATAACACTAACAGTCCCCTGAAATTATGTAGATTAGTCATGGTGACAGTCGTAGTGAGATTAGTTTTGATATTACTTTTGAAGTTTGGTCGTGTGTTGAAGGGATGACCTGCCAGTGATGACCTCATTTGCACTGACGTTATCCCACAATGATTTCAATGATGACGCATGCAAATACAGTATATACTGTCATTCATTTCAATTATTGACTAGGTAATAGTGTTTTTGCTACGAGGTATTCATTTCGCGGTTAGGGCTGTCATGAACATGAAAGTGTAGCTGATCATGAATTGTCATAACAGTCATTTGGATTAATGATGTAATTGTTTCATGTTCTGTTTAATACTCATATACTGAAAAACATTTGGTGTATGATTTCATTTGATACAGTTTTTACTCAGAAATTGCTAGTAAATTTCACAATTGCAAATAAACGACAAGTGTCACATTAAATTTAACCGTTACATTTTGACGTAGAAAGACTGAAATAGTCATTTCTTTTTATTTACAACTTTGAAAAATCTTTTTTTTTTGCAATGTATTAAGACATAATTTATTCACATTGGATTTGAAATCATTCTTTAAAATATCAAGGCTTTAAAGACATGAAGAATAATATTTTGATTATTAAAATATTTACAAATGTACTAAAAATGAAGAAAATATTATTATATAAATATATATTTATATGTAATATATATTATATATAAATAAAAATATTTCTCCTATTTGTACTTAATTAATTAATAACGGTATAATATAAGTATTATATTTACGTTAGTGTTCACATGTTATAACCTTTGGTCTGAGCGTTCAAATTCTAAATCAACACAGTATGTGCATTTGAACGTTTACTTACAATTCCCTTATTTGGTTGGTAATATGTGACTTAAATTTAAAGATCACAGTAATCTCAATTAGTAGGCATACGTGTCATGTTGTGAAAAAGTATGTTTGAGGTTGCCCATAGCTGAGTTTGCCGTGATGGGTGCTGAGTGGGTGTTCTGCTCATTATGGTGTTAGATGTCACAGATGGTGGGTTCAGGTGACGAGAGATGAGTGTGAGGCTTGGGAATGGTGGTATGCCCACAGAATGGAGAATCTTTACCTGCCTGCCCCCATTTCTCTCTCTCTCTCTCTCTCTCTCTAGCTCTCACCCTCTTCTTCACCTTCCAAAAGCCCACGCTAACCTAAATCATCCCCCACCGGCAACTGCTGTCCACTGGTTCCTCTTGCTCTCTGCCTTCATTAAATGCAGAACCAGAGGCGCACATATACGCAAATAAACATGACCACACCACTGCTCGCAGTTGCCTTTCTCACACTCCGCCTCTTGCTATCTTCCGCACCCACTCATCTCCTCCCACTTTATCTCTGTTCCTCTGTTACCTCGCTATACATCTTGTCTGTTTTACATCTGTCTGCTGTGCTCCTCACTTGCTCGGCTTCCATCTCCATCTTTCTATCCCACTTCTGGGCTTGTGGTGTGGACAGAGGTGTCTCTTCACGTCAGGAGGTCAGCCCCCTCACTGCAGAGTCGTCAGTGATACTCTGTCACTCGAACTCTCTTTCTAACCCGCTGTGATATTTCCACCTGCTGTGACCTCAGAGCGCTCAAAGCTCGTCACGGCTGTGGGCGGGATAGCCGTGGGGTGTAAAGAGACAGACTCCTGAGAGTATGAGTGGGCGGAGACGCACACACTGAGAAATGTCTACACCAACACCGTGTGGGTGGTTGTGTGATTGTAGGCTGATGTGTCAGTGGCATTTCTGGTGATGCTGCCGAGTAGAATCAGCAAGAGCACTACTTGCCGCTTGCTTTTCCATTTATGCTTTGTATTAAGATTCGTTGCGGTCGGTCCGAGGTGGATGCCACTAAACATAGAGGCCCTTGCAAGTGGCCACAACCCTTGTATTGTCTCTCCTAATGCACATAATGCCTCAGATTGTCATCTCAGAGTGGGTGCAGAAGATAGAGAGATTACACACTTTGTTTTTTACTGTGACATGACTATATAAAAGACTTATTTTTTTTATTATAAATAAATATGCATATATTTTGCATAAATTAATATAATTTATTATTAAAAAAAATTACAAAAAATGACTGTTACTTTTTTTTATTTATTTAAATCATCAAACTAAAGGCAATGCAAAACAGCACAATAAACAAACTTTACTATGTTCAAATAATATATCATTTTATTTATTTTGGTGCATTACAGTACTATATTTAGTTCACTATATTTAGTGGACAGAAATAAATATACATCAAAATCTGAGCAGAAGTGGTCACAATGTGTTTTTTCTCTCCTGGTGCACGTTTTATTATAAATATGTATGTACATATTTTGCATAAATTACTACAAAATACTGTAAAAATGATAAAATACCATAATATATTTTTTAGTTTATTTAAATCTTCAAACTGATGGCAATGCAAAAAGCGCCATTATATATATATATATATATATATATATATATATATAATGGAGCTTTTTGCATTGCCAGACTGGAATTTATAACTTCGATACGATACCATGAAAAGTATCAAATATCGAAACTTTTCATATATATATATATATATATATATATGTATATATATGTGTGTATATATATATATATATATATATATAATGCCGCTTTTTGCATTGCCATCAGTTTAAAGATTTAAATAAACTAAAAAATATATTACAGTATTTATGTATTTTAGTTTATTTAAATCTTCAAACTGATGGCAATGCAAAAAGCAGCATTATATATATATATATATATTTTTTTTTTTTTTATATATATATATAAACTTTACTATTTATTTTGTATTTTTTTTTATTATTTTATTTTTGCATTATGGTAATGAGAACTATGGTAAGCGTGCTTTATTATCATGAAAATAATCTTAAAAACATATCACAAGTTGTTCAAGTGTGTCATTTAGTTTTAAACATACTGACCTGGTTTTCATTCTCATGCCTGTTTCATTTTCTTCTCCCTCTTCCCCTTTTACCTCGTTCACATGACTTTCTGTATATCTCCTGTTCTGTTTTGACACAAATTACACCTGTGATTAATGTGTTGATATAGTTTTTTGCACACACTGCAGTGCTGAACGTGTGTTTTGTGTCCACAGTTCCCCGGGAACAGCTGCTACAGACTGAGGAATATGACCTGAACGTGGTGCGTCTATGCTTCCAGATTTACCTGCAAGATGAAACTGGGATGTACAGCACCATGCTGCCTCCCATCGTCTCCAACCCCATCTATGACAACAGTGAGTTGGCACAAATAAGAAGCACACAGCATTAAATGTGAAGTGTGTCATTTCTGCATAGCAACAAACTTCAAAACTGTTTGTTTGACAACATAACTTTGACTCAGCCACTGATGTGAATTTGGGGTGGGGCAACCTAATTTTGTTCAGCGGCAGACCTGGGTTGTGTTTGGTGTCACTAGTCACACTTCACTAGGGATGAGGGGGTCTTAAAATAATGATATTGATTTCCATGTTGTATTAAGAGGAAGTGGGTTTTTTTTTTTTTTATTCAGATGATTTTCGTATTTATTTAGCTTAAACATATTTTATTTTTATTACTATTTTATATAATATCTTTACAACATATTTAAAAAAAAACAATGTGGGAAAAGATTTTGTTAGCAAATATGTGTATATGGGAATAGCTATTTCTTTTTTAATATTTTATTTATATATTTATTACTGTGCCTTTTTGAATTGGCTTTAGTTTGTTGATTTAAATAAATAAAAAAAATACAGTATTATTTATTTACTATAATGTAATAATGATAGTATTTTTTTGTAATTTAAATTTTACCCCACTCCAAGCTAGATGTGACATTTATTATAAGCTAAAAGTTTTTTTGTGGAGTTTTATATGGTTGTTAAATGATTGTTCTATATCATTGATGTAAATTAATTATAATTCAAAAACAAGTGAGTCTAATTTGAAGCTTTTAATATTAATAATTCAATTTTATACAGAGAAAACACTAAACCTTTGTTTTAAATACAGGTATTGGATTTCAGTATCTGCTATATTAGCTAGATTTTAGATTTAGAAGAAAGTGGTTTGGCAAAACCCTTCAGAATGCAACAGTTTTGCATCAGTTTTGACTAATTTACTGTTTGGCATGATGCAAGTCACTACTGCCACAGAGCATGAAGATAGAGCTGTGGCAATGCATTGCTTAGGTGACAGGGCTGTCAGTGGCCACATCCCACTCTACAGGAAGTCAGCACGGTCCATTTCAACACTTCCTCACGTGATAGAGTTGTACAGCGCGAGCAGAACAGCAGTGCTTGCAGAGTGTTTTTTTGTGGTTGTGCGATGCTAAATAAGTTAGAGCGGATAAAAAAAGCTCATGCCATGACTTGGTTAATGGGTTAAAACTCTTTCATCTGCTTGTAGAGGCTGATTCTCAAGTCTTTCATGTTTTTCTCCTGACAATACAGCAAAGTAGGCTTATTGTTTAGAAAATGTGAGCTTGAAAACATGTAGATGTTTCAAAAAAAGCATATGTAGGTATGTTTGACCTGAAATATTTGCAGCCAGTGTTAATATGGTTAGCTGTTAAATCTAACCATAAATATGAAATCAACCTCGACAACCCAGAAAAAGAGGAAGCAATAAACAACCTCGCCCTCACTGTCTAAATCATGACAGGTTTGACTGCTTTTTTTTAGTCTCAGGACATAATGTTTGCAAGTGTGGCTGTGCCTGCAGATACTAAGATAAAGTCAAAGAAAGCGAGAGATTATTTCCTACTGCTAATAGCAATGCGTGTCTGTGTTTCAAGATTGTTAAACCTGACTTTCGAATCCTTATTCTCAATGGCCTGTGCTTTTTTCAGGGGCCCCGAACACAGCTGAACTGCGAATCTGCCGGGTGAACAAGAACAGTGGCAGTGTGAAGGGAGGTGATGAGATTTTCCTCCTTTGCGACAAAGTGCAGAAAGGTACAGAACCTTTTAAATCTTTAGAAACCTTCAAGGTGCTTTAAGCAATTTCAGCTGTTTTGCTAACTAGAATGAGAACACCCCTATCCCTGAAACCAAAATTTCACCCCCAAAGCTATGTCAGCAAAACCAAAAAGTCAGAATGATTCAAAAAACAAAAATAGCTTATAGCACCTTTATTAAAGAAAATAAAAAGCTAAAGCTACAGAGCTGTAATTAATTTTGGTATTTATGTGATTCATTCAATCATTTTCATATGTCCTTTTCTTTTATTCATCATCCTGTTATTATTTTATTTTATTGAAACTTATCTATCCATTTCCATTGCCAGTTTTTTTTTTTTATGCCATTCTTTCGGTTAACTCATTTCTCACACCATAACATCACCTCATTCTAGATGACATTGAGGTGAGGTTCTTCACTCAGACTTGGGAGGCCAAAGGCTCTTTCTCTCAGGCGGACGTACACAGGCAAGTGGCCATAGTGTTCAAGACTCCCGCCTACTGTGACACCAACATCACAGCCCCGGTCACAGTGCGCATGCAGCTGCGCCGTCCCACAGACCAGGAGGTCAGTGAACCCATGGAGTTCAGATACCTCCCCGACGACAAAGGTAAAAAATGTGATTTTGGCCAATGTCTTCTTTGTTGTTACAAGTGGGTCAATGACTAATAAGAGTATCTACGATAAAGAGATGGGAAAATATTTTTTAAAATCTGGTTTAAAACACATGCGCCAACTTCCTAGAAATGTACTTTTTGTATTCATGTAGGTTTCATTTAGTTTTCAACAACTTTATACTATTTTCAAGAAAGGTTTAAATCTTGTGGTAGTAAAAAGTAATGTGAGTGTACACATCTTACTCATTATTTTCAAAAATGTTTTTAAAAATATTCTTTAATGGAAAATGTATTTTTTAACAAATATCAAATTATTAATTGAAAAAAAATATCACAAGTTTTTGGATAGTTACACCCCATGACTTTTTTTTTTATTTATTTTTTATAAATCTTACATCATAATTAACTTTTTTAAAAAGTTATTTTTGGTTATTTAAGGTTAAATTATTTTTATTTTATTTATTTTTTACAAATATCATGAATTATGAATTCACAAATACCATTTTTGAGGAGTTGCCCCACATGACATTTTACAACCTGAACTAACCTTGCCTTGTCATAAATAGGTCAAATGATCATGATATAATTTCCTGTTTTTTTTTTTTTTTTTTTTTTTTTTTTCCTGCATGTTGATTGCATCACATGATTTTAATGGTCGATTTGGCAGACAAAAAATGAGCATCATTTTTTTTTTTCAGATCCATATGGCTGTGACATGAAGAAACGTAAAATTGAAAGCCAGATGAAGTCGTTCTCTAGCTTCTCTCAAGGAGCCATGAGCTTCATGAACAGACCAAAAGCTGTGCCTTCAACCAACATCATGAATCAGAGAATCAAAATCGGTGAGACGCATGTCATTTTCCATGTAGCCCATACTAAATAATACATGAAAATATTCTTTACACAGGCAAAATAATTATATAACACAACATACTCTTTTTACAGAGCCAACAAGTTATTATCATTCTCCCAACCATGGGGCGGGGCGCCCAAATCAATATTACAAAACCCCTCCGTCCTGCCCCATGATGCCACCGCTATCAGAAACCCCAACACCAGGAACACTCAGTCAAGCATGGGCCGGTCAAGTCAGCAGCAACGGAGCTAGTAATGGGGTGGGCCTACAGCAGGTCAACCCAAGTCCCAACATGGCCACCACAGGGGAAAGTGGAAACAGCCTCCCTGTATTGACCTCTTCGGATCTGGAGTTTCTTCAACCCAATGGCCCAACCAACAGCCAGTCTCGACAGGACCAACCGAACCAGCAGGTTCAGCAATCCCAGCAGCCATCTCAAAGACAAGGACTGGAAGGAGCACATACCTGGTTTAACTATGGCTCCCAACAGTCTCAAAACACACAGAATGGAGCAACAGGCACCGGTGGGTCACTGGGAACGGGGTACTCGTATGCATCCAACATAGATGAAGACTTCCTTCAAAACCTCATGGGAAACCACCACTTGAAGCAGGAAACTCAAGGGCCGAGCAACATGGCTGTGCTGGGGCCCGCCTGCACCTCTTCTTCAGACTGTGTGCAGTCCTTCACCGCCCTCCTGAACTGCACCAACCCCAATGTAAGTACTCCGGAGAGCATGAGGCCAATGGAGTCAGGTGGGCCCAATCAGATGGTCTCACAGTTACCGTATCCTTCCAGCAGCATGGGGCAGGACAGCCATCTTGATTCTTACACCTGGCAGTACTTCCAGGAATAGCGCTGAATTCCATCAACAAGTGTTCTAAACGGTCATGATTTTGTTTTTTTTAAACAAAGGCTCTGATTCATGTTCACTGAATGTATTTTTCTAAAGAACAGGAGGGTTTGTTGTCCTGGAAATACTGTAAGATGCTGCCACCAATTTGGTAAGGCAGTGAGATTTTATGAAACATTTATATATAACCGTCTGATGGTCATATTGGAAATGTTTGGGACCATTTGTCCACAAACACTTAAGTATGGCAGGAGAATTGTGTTCCTTAAGGTTGGAACTAGCAGGGAATTGTCCCTGGGTAATGGCTATGTCATTTTACAACATGCTTCTTATCCAAGGTTCTCAAACTGTTCAAACAAGGTCTTTCATTGGTAACTCGAAAGTAATATTATGGCTTTAGAAAACTACTACCAATGTCTCATTCTGTTTTTACTTTATTCATCATACACTTGTGCTAATTGTAAAATTTGCTTTTACATCACAGTTTTTGTGGGTGAATTTTTGTATTTTTATAAAATGAAAGTTTATACTACTGAGCATGGTTTTTGTGATTTTGTTATGTAGTATTTGCTACATTCTGAGCTGATTTGTGGCTACATTACTGTTATGTGTAGGTGACAAATGTTTGTTTTATTTCATACTGGTCATTTGATTGCATAATATGTTTCTGTTTCACATTCCAAAGTTCAGGTAAATAAAATAATAAACTCTCTAATTTGGGTCTACATATTTCTTTTCTTATTTTATTTTTGTTTTTACAACATTCAGTTATAAGAATAAAGAGGGTTTTTTTAAGTCCGGCTTGGAGTTTTGTGATGTGCAGTGGTGATGCAACTGACATATGCTCTTATTGAGAATATGAAAACCAATGAAGCAGTCGTTGTCATTCAAGAGGTTTCGACTCCCAACAGGGCTATATATATATATATATATATATATATATGCATAGAAACACATTGTTATTTTGATGAGTTACTCAATTGATTTTGAAACTTGGGAATTTTTTACTTCCTAGTCTAATTTTTGATTCACTTTTTTCCACAATTTGGAAATATACTCTTACTTTTTGTTTCTCTTTTATGTCATTTCAGTACTGTAGGATTACAAAATAATGATATTGATTGCATATATAACAGGGGATATTGCATATACAGGGCATAACCCGAACACCATCAGTTAAACAATTTGAATTACTGAATTGATAATAAATTACAAATGAGCTACAGGGGTAAAATTCATAAATAACCACCACCCTCCTGAGGTGATAGAAGTTGTAATACTGTAAAAATATTGAACTACCATTCAAACATTTGGGGTTGGCGCATTTGTTTCTGAAAGAAGTTTCCTATGATCAAAAACAGAGTAAAATCAGTAATACTGAGAAATATTATTACAATTTATAATAACTGTTTGCTATTTTAATATACTTTAAAATTCAATTTATTCCTGTGATTCAATTTATTCCTGTGAATTTTCAGCATCATTACGCCGGTCTTCAGAGTCACATGATCCTTCAGAAATCATTCTAATATGATGATTTGGTGTGCAAGAAACATTTCTTTTTATTATCAATATTGAAAACAGTTGTGCTCTTTAATATTTTGGTGAAAGCCGAGTAGAGTAAGAAAAATTAAGGTAATAAAGTAACAGCTAGTTAATAATTTATGTTGGAATGGATGTCATATGAATAAGCATAAGATTTTCTTGTATTTTATATATAACATCCACACATGCTAAATAAACTTAAATGAACATAAACACGAAAAACTAGACATGGTTTGCTTGGCAACCTTCAGCAATAACAATAGCCTAATCATTGAATTATGTCCATTAAACAGTGTGATTAATACATTTATTTGTGCTAAAGAAAAACTTAAGCTTCAAAGAAAAATGCTTGAATCTTGTACAAAAGCAGGAACAATCGTAGGCCAACGGCGTGAGTCATTCATTTTAGGTAAACATTTATAGTATGCACGTCAATACATGGAGTTTATAATAATCTTATTCTATATTCCAATAATGCTCACAACATTTCTTGAAATTGCGTGGTTTGGTTTATAGCCAGTATAAATCAGAGGCAACAAGAGCTGCTTTCCCCAAAGAGACGTCAACACCTGTGAATACAGGACAAACTTGAAGACAGACTCATCTTATGGTCTTATCTGGAAGATTATGCCGTTTAAAATTGCGGCTTCCTGTCTGTCTGTCTGTAGCAAACCACAATGCAGCTCCTAAACAGAAAAATTCTGTCATACGCAGGAAAAGAGCAAGCATTATGGTAGGATTTTAATAAGTTGCTTGTCATTAGAAAATGTTTTTTGTTATGCACATTAATGAGGACAAAGGTTAAAGTCTCAATTGAGTTCTTCTGATCATATCAAAAACCTGATGTTGTCATAACTACCATCATGAGGTAATAATCACACAGATCTGAGGGGAAAATACTTGAGCAGATGTCAGTGAATTAAATAAGTGACGTTTGTTAGTTCTACCTTCCTGGAACTAATGAAGAAGATGAAAACAATAACCATCAACACTATAACAACAACTTATATTTGCAAATCATATCCATCAAAAATAAGTGGCGGTTCTGGTCAAACACAATGCGTTGGGATGAAATGACCACAGTGATGCAGTTGCTGTATAATACTCATATACTCCTACTTATTTTCCAGTATATGCCATATTTGTAAGTGTTTCTGTGTTTAACAGGAGTTAGATTTCTGGCTCCTGACCAGAGCATATAAACCTTTAACACAATATCATTATCTGGTTCCCTGCATTCAACAATGAGCGGGAGTAAAAAGGGATTCCAAAGTTATTTGTCATTAGTGAGTCTACCTTAGAGTCATGCATGTTCGGTCAGAGCATTTCTGCCCTGGAACAAAGCCAGGGCAAAACACAACAGAGCCAAACTCCTCAGTTCCAGTCAAGCTCCTCCCCCAGTACTCCGTCACAAACACACACACACACACACACACACACACACAAACGCACATCTCGTTGCGTGATGGGAAATGGATGACACGCCTCACAGAGCTGCCTTCTCTTGTTTGCTGCTCTCACCAGGAGAATGAGGAAGTTCTGAAGGAAAGATCACATTACAGTCTAATAATGTACTGGATGTTTATGAATGGTGATTGAATGGAAGCTTCAATTCCAAAGTGTACTATCTGGCGCCGGTGAAAGACAGTGATTTATTTTCTATAAACATAGAGAAAAGGATTGATAAAACAATTTTACTATTGATAATAGTAAAAAAAAGATGGACTCATATAGGAACTCATATTAATGTTTGAATCTGAAAATCCTGCTTTTATACGAATTAAACAAAATCATTTGAGTAGCGGATAAAACACGCAACTTTCAAACTATTCTAAATTTCTTATAAAGGACACCAAAGCAAAGGTCATCATGTCCGTTCGGATTCACTTCAGAATTCACTTGCAACCAAAATAATCTACCTTATATGACTGCAAATTCGATGGTACTCATTAAACAGTTTTGTTTGGAGAAAGAGAGGCGTAACTGTCCTGAAGGACTGTCTAATTACATATTGCTTGTGTGTTTTTTACTGAAATGCTTACCTCATGTGCAATGAATCTCAGATTTCAGCACAGAGGGAAAATCCCTATAACCCTACACAGAGAGACCTGCATGAACACTGTGTGCTTGCAAATTATCTGCCTCAGATCTGAGGTGAATTTGATACATACTGAACTTATCACCACTCAATTCTTAAATTCCATCCATACTCAATGTATTTTATTCACTCAATGCCACATTCTCCACAGACTTTTGCTCTCATACACATTCGGACACTCACTCTGAATAAATAACACAAACAAAAACACATACACACATACATACCACAAGTAGATACCATTACACACCTGACATAACCAGGAAATGTTACGCTTTGTGCTTTTGTGAGTTCAACAGTTTGGCAATTTTTCCCAAAGCAACATACATTGCATTCAAGGATTGCATTGTAAAACATTACGTTTTAAAATTGCTCAACTTTAAACTTAAAGTACTTTAATTAGTGTAATAAGATAAAAGTATAATTTAATAAACAGTATTTTTTTGTAAACTAAATCCAGTGTTATAAAATTGTCAACAAAACAAAGTTTGTTTGTACATTCGCAGCTGACAAATACAACAGTTATGAAATATTATGTAAAATATTTATGGAATGAAATATTTTAAAAATCTACAACTTTAACCAAATTGAAATAAATAAATTAGTTTAATAAGAAAAAAAACCCCAATGATTTACTAAAAAGTATTCAAGTGTAAAAAAAAATCTAAACATGTTGAATAAGGATATATGACAATGAATACTAATAATGTAATGAAATATTATGAAAATTATATTATGAAAATTTAACATTTGACATTTTACTTAACATTTATTTATTTAATAATGGATATCAATGCCCTAAGCCTTGTATTAAATACTTTCATTATTCAGTTGTTGGGTTTTTTTACATACAAAATGCCCTGCCCCTATCATCACCCTCTATCTGGATCTGGCCACACTGAACACCTGCTCTTACTGTTGGTCAAGCCTAACTGCGTCAAAGTCCGTGGGTGGGGGAGAGGGACTGAGGGAGAAGGTGTGAACAGCTCAAAATGTCACCACGGCCCCACACACTGTGACGTCTTCCATCAAAATGCTCTCGAGCTTCACCTGTCATTAGCGAACTGAGTCCCACACAATGACATAATAAGACACCTTTCTAGCTTCGCTCATGACATATTTTGCGGGGTGCCAGGGGCAGAGGGGCCTCAGGCCTGGCCACAAGATTTAAACAGAACACAGAGTCGCTACTTTCACCGACTCGTTCTGATAGTTTCAGGTCACATGCTTTACTTCTGCTTTTCAGTAGAGCTCACTGACAAAGAGGAACAATGTTAAAAAAGAACAGCTTAGGGAACTTATAAATTCTCTATCTTTATACTGTTATCTCATGATGCAAATACTAAAATATCGGTTTTATAAGGCAAGCTAAACACTGTGTATATGCTTCGTGTGCTGTAGGTAGGCTACACTCTCTCTCTCTCTGTAAGACATAAATAAACTCACAGAACTCCAGTAATGTTTTGATCTCGCGCTCAAACGCTTTAATTGTTGAGGTCGAACGCAAACACACATAGGCTATAATTTGAGAACGAGCAGTGTGTTTGTGGTTCTGTCGCTCACGGTGCTATCATCACGGAAAAAATAAGTGGAAACGAAAACAACACAGACATTTCAAAACTATCCGTATGTTTGAGTGAAAACGGTTGAGGATGACCTCTGTTGGTCGTGAGTTTACATCGCACGTTTGGGCAATTCAACTCCGAGCTCGTACATTATGCATCAGTGGTGCCGCCAAGAGGCTTATGAAATTTTCTATTTAACTAAATTTTGTTAGGGATAAAGAAAAGTATTTAATCTAGTCCTCTGTTATTTATAGCCTATAGAGAGGCAAAATTTCTACTTACAGACGTATTTATTAGTAAAACAATTGAATACAAAGTATGTCAAAATAAAATCTATCCAGAATAATGAAATAGCATTTCATAAATAGGTCTACATACCTATGTCTTTATGTCTGCGAGACAGAGAAATTTCTTTTAAAAAAAATAATAAAATAAAAAATGTGTGTGTGTGTGTGTGTGTGTTAGTTTTTTATAAGTCTATATTTGTTTCATTTTTATCACTTTTTTACTCTGTAGCGTTATTTTACGTAGCCTACTTGTGGTTTTTCTTATTTTGCACTACTGATATTTTATTTTATTTGTTCATATTGTCTTACTTATTTACTTTATTTTACGTTGCACAATTTCTTATTGGAAGCCATATTCAAATTTATGGGTTTTATCACAGAATGTGATGACATTCATAAATATTTTAATCGATAAAACACTTGATGTAAATTTATATCACTGTACGTTATTACCCTGGCATTAAATTAAAAAAAAAAACTGACTTGATGAGGTTTCTGATACAGTTTCTGAGAGAGTGACTCATTTCTACTCAACTGACATCTAATCCATTTCTCTATTTTTTCCACTCTTTGAAAGTTGTGGAAATGTAACATATACCAGTCTTCCATTTACTTTTATAGAAATTTACCCTAATACATTGCACGTTCCTAACCCAGAACTGTGAAGAAGTTCCATAAAGCACAGTGAATTTGATGAGGGGACACATTGTAAAAAATTAGTCCATGTAGGCCAAAGATCTCATTTTGAAGATCTTCCATTCTGCATAGTTAAGCGTACCTGAAACTGTTACTGAAAGACTTTCAGATTTTTTGATAATTACAGGCAGGTGTGCTGAAGCAGGGTTAAACTCTACAGGAAGGGTGTTGCCTAGGCTGTATTACCGAAACATCCTGTCTTAAGTCTTAAGATCATTAAGTTCAGAGTTCTAAACCACATCCTAAGTGAAATGACCATGGTTACTATAGATAAGATAGGCCCCTGGGATGATATTACAGAACTATTCTGACTCAGATAGTAAGATAGTAAGCTTCTGTAATACAGCCCCTGGACTACTAATACAGTTTATCTGAAAAAGTAAACACAAACACAATAGCTTACTTCAATGTACACTTATTCTCAAACTGCTAAAAATAAATCAAAGAACATGCACTCCCATAATCACAAACAATCTTTGCATTTGTTGTGCTTACGTAAACAATCATAACGTATTAGGCTACAATGCCAGCAACAGTGCAAAATAATGTAGGGTGAAGTCAGCAAAAGTGGGACATCAGCTAAAATGGGTCAAATAAGCTTTTTGATGTAGTGCTCTTTAAAAAATATATATATAGATAATGGTGGGTGGCCTTGAAATGTTCTAATAACAGTACTTAATTTGAATATCAACATTTGATTGGTCAAATATAATCATGTGGGCGTGGTTACTACTCAAGTGATGGAATGTCTGAGAAATCACATGTTAAGTGCCTGTATATAGTTTAAGTCTAATAAAATTGTTAAGGTTTAAATTCTAATACAAACATATTTCAATCTACAATATACATTTTTATTACATCTGTTCATGTGATAATTAAATTTAAACATTTTTAATTCTATTTACAAATATATCAAGTTTTGTTACTGTCCCAATTTACCTTAACATGTTAGATAAAATGGGACATTTAGCATTCAGCTAAAGTGGGACATCCTATTAAATAGAACATAATACATTGCTTAATGGGAGAAATTGTTTTGTTTTACAGAAAATGTCACAAGGCTATAGGCAGAAAGGAAACAATTGGA
Organism: Ctenopharyngodon idella; assembly: GCF_019924925.1. Classification (NCBI taxonomy): domain Eukaryota; kingdom Metazoa; phylum Chordata; class Actinopteri; order Cypriniformes; family Xenocyprididae; genus Ctenopharyngodon; species Ctenopharyngodon idella. The sequence continues at coordinate 9,849,909 of NC_067232.1, read as the reverse complement.
AAACATGTCAGCCAAACAGAAGAGAGAGGTATAATCAGTGGAGTGAAGAAAGAATGAGGGGCAATCAATGAGTACAGAGTAAGGCCAGGCAGGTCAGGAACCTAGACTTTGTTTTTTGGCCAGGGTATGGTGTGTTTCAAAATCTACCCTTGAAAAAAGAGTGAAAGGTGTTGTGAGTGGATGTAGTCATGCCTCTGGGAGAAAACCATTTTTGTCAGAGTCATCTGAGAAGGAACTGGCAAACATGTTAAAGCTTCTTTTGCAGAGATGTGTAAAAAATAGCTTTTGAATATGCAGAAGCTAATGGAATTAAAGAATTTTCTGAAACCAAAAACACAGCAGGCTATTACTGGTTCCAAAACCTTTTAAAAAAGGAACTGAGCACGAAACATCATCATCATTAACACAATCCGCTAGTGTGAAAAATTTCTATTGAATATATATATATATATATATATATATATATATATAGGCTTGGGAGGGTTAGGCCTACTTTAAAAATGTATTCCGTTACAGTTACAAATTACTTCATAAAAAAGTATTCAGTAACCTAATCCAAGTACCACAATATGAAAGTAATGTAATCTGATTACTATTGGATTAGTTCAAGGTCATATATATATATATATATATATATATATATATATATATATAAAGAAAGAAAGAAAGAGAGAGAGAAATTTGGGGGGGGATCAACTTTACTATAAATAAATTGCATTTTTAAATTTAATTTTAATTATTTCTTCTCATTTTCTTCAAGTTTTTAAATGTTACACATTCCATACTTTTGAATGAGTCTCAACAATAAAAATATTTTACAAATCTGATAAAATTATCTATTGCAATATTATTATCGTTGTTGTTGTTTAGAGCTTAAAAATATAAAAGTCACATCAGATCATAACCAAAATGAACAAGCTCGGATCAAACATTTCTGTTTATGTTTGTTCTGCTTTAATTTTAATGTTTAGCATTTTGGTTACTTTAAAACCTAAGCAATCATGTCTCATTTCCACAACCTGGGAATACACAGCTCTGAATATATACAGGTGCTGGTCATATAATTAGAATATCATCAAAAAGTTGATTTATTTCACTAATTCCATTCAAAAAGTGAAACTTGTATATTATATTCATTCATTACACACAGACTGACATATTTCAAATGTTTATTTCTTTTAATTTTGATGATTATAACTGTCAACTAAGGAAAATCCCAAATTCAGTATCTCAGAAAATTAGAATATTATTTAAGACCAATACAAAGAAAGGATTTTTAGAAATCTTGGCCAACTGAAAAGTATGAACATGAAAAGTATGAGCATGTACAGCACTCAATACTTAGTTGGGGCTCCTTTTGCCTGAATTACTGCAGCAATGCGGCGTGGCATGGAGTCGATCAGTCTGTGGCACTGCTCAGGTGTTATTAGAGCCCAGGTTGCTCTGATAGTGGCCTTCAGCTCTTCTGCATTGTTGAGTCTGGCATATCGCATCTTCCTCTTCACAATACCCCATAGATTTTCTATGGGGTTAAGGTCAGGCGAGTTTGCTGGCCAATTAAGAACAGGGATACCATGGTCCTTAAACCAGGTACTGGTAGCTTTGGCATTGTGTGCAGGTGCCAAGTCCTGTTGGAAAATGAAATCTGCATCTCCATAAAGTTGGTCAGCAGCAGGAAGCATGAAGTGCTCTAAAACTTCCTGGTATACGGCTGCGTTGACCTTGGACCTCAGAAAACACAGTGGACCAACACCAGCAGATGACATGGCACCCCAAACCATCACTGACTGTGGAAACTTTACACTGGACCTCAAGCAATGTGGACTGTGTGCCTCCCCTCTCTTCCTCCAGACTCTGGGACCCTGATTTCCAAAGAAAATGCAAAATTTACTTTCATCAGAGAACATAACTTTGGACCACTCAGCAGCAGTCCAGTCCTTTTTGTCTTTAGCCCAGGCGAGACGCTTCTGACGCTGTCTGTTGTTCAAGAGTGGCTTGACACAAGGAATGCGACAGCTGAAACCCATGTCTTGCATACGTCTGTGCGTAGTGGTTCTTGAAGCACTGACTCCAGCTGCAGTCCACTCTTTGTGAATCTCCCCCACATTTTTGAATGGGTTTTGTTTCACAATCCTCTCCAGGGTGCGGTTATCCCTATTGCTTGTACACTTTTTTCTACCACATCTTTTCCTTCCCTTCAATGGTTGTGTTTTGGACAACTGTCAAGTCAGCAGTCTTCCCCATGATTGTGTAGCCTACAGAACTAGACTGAGAGACCATTTAAAGGCCTTTGCAGGTGTTTTGAGTTAATTAGCTGATTAGAGTGTGGCACCAGGTGTCTTCAATATTGAACCTTTTCACAATATTCTAATTTTCTGAGATACTGAATTTGGGATTTTAGTTGTCAGTTATAATCATCAAAATTATAAGAAATAAACATTTGAAATATATCAGTCTGTGTGTAATGAATGAATATAATATACAAGTTTCACTTTTTGAATGGAATTAGTGAAATAAATCAACTTTTTGATGATATTCTAATTATATGACCAGCACCTGTATATATATATATATATATATATGTAAAGGGCTATTCAGACATCTAGTGGCTACAGTATGGTATTACAGATTATTTTTTAGTCCTTTGATAAAGAAAGTGTTTTTGTAGCTGGAAGGCAGAGTTTGCACTGTACAACCATGTTGTTTGCATTTTCTTCTTTGAAAACAAAATGACAGCGAAATTTCCATGAATTGAAAGCGTTTTTCCCAGCGTGAAGCATCGTTTCAACTAGCAGCAGTGATTCACAATGCGTCAGAGAGATTGTAGACGGGTGTTATTTGCGCATGCACCAGCGGGTTGCTCACGTGAGTCATCACTGGCAACAGAACCAGGAAATACTGTATAATCAAGCAGCACTCAATATGTGTTATTATGGCAAAATAATGATTTATTTAGTTTTAAATCCTGATAGCATCCCCCATTTTTTCAAAATGTAACTGTAATCTGATTACTACGTTTTTTGACATAACTGTAACGAATTACAGTTACTGGATTTTTTTATCCTGATTACGTAACGCCGTTACATGTATTCCGTTACTCCCCAACCCTGTATATATATATATATATATATATATACACACACAGTATCTCACAGAAGTGAGTACACCCCTCACGTTTTTGTAAATATTTTATTATATCTTTTCATGTGACAACACTGAAGAAATGACACTTTGCTACAATGTAAAGTAGTGAGTGTACAGCTTGTATAACAGTGTAAATTTGCTGTCCCCTCAAAATAACACACAGCCATTCATGTCTAAACCGCTGGCCACAAAAGTGAGTACACCCCTAAGTAAAAATGTCCAAATTGGGCCCAATTAGCCATTTTCTCTCCCCGGTGTCATGTGACTCGTTAGTGTTACAAGGTCTCAGGTGTGAATGGGGAGCAGGTGTGTTAAATTTGGTGTTATTGCTCTCACTCTCTCATACTGGTCACTGGAAGTTCAACATGGCACCTCATGGCAAAGAACTCTCTGAGGATCTGAAAAAAAGAATTGTTGCTCTACATAAAGATGGCGTAGGCTATAAGAAGATTGCCAAGACCCTGAAACTGAGCTGCAGCACGGTGGCCAAGACCATACAGCGGTTTAACAGGACAGGTTCCACTCAGAACAGGCCTCTCCATGGTCGACCAAAGAAGTTGAGTGCACGTGTTCAGCATCATATCCAGAGGTTGTGTTTGGGAAATAGACGTATGAGTGCTGCCAGCATTGCTGCAGAGGTTGAAGGGGTGGGGGGTCAGCCTGTCAGTGCTCAGACCATATGCTGCACACTGCATCAAATTGGTCTGCATGGCTGTCATCCCAGAGGGAAGCCTCTTCTAAAGATGATGCACAAGAAAGCCTGCAAACAGTTTGCTGAAGACAAGCAGACTAAGGAACCATGTCCTGTGGTCTGATGAGATCAAGATAAACTTATTTGGTTCAGATGGTGTCAAGCGTGTGTGGCGGCAACCAGGCGAGGAGTACAAAGACAAGTGTGTCTTGCCTACAGTCAAGCATGGTGGTGGGAGTGTCATGGTCTGGGGCTGCATGAGTGCTGCCAGCACTGGGGAGCTACAGTTCATTGAGGGAACTATGAATGCCAACATGTACTGTGACATACTGAAGCAGAGCATGATACCCTCCCTTCGGAGACTGGGCCGCAGGGCAGTATTCCAACATGATAACGATCCCAAACACACCCCCAAGACAACCACTGCCTTGCTAAAGAAGCTGAGGGTACCTAAACCCTATTGAGCATCTGTGGGGCGTCCTCAAACGGAAGGTGGAGGAGCGCAAGGTCTCTAACATCCACCAGCTCCGTGATGTCGTCACGGAGGAGTGGAAGAGGACTCCAGTGGCAACCTGTGAAGCTCTGGTGAACTCCATGCCCAAAAGGGTTAAGGCAGTACTGGGAAATAATGGTGGCCACACAAAATATTGACACTTTGGGCCCAATTTGGACATTTTCACTTAGGGGTGTACTCACTTTTGTGGCCAGCGGTTTAGACATTAATGGCTGTGTGTTGTGTTATTTTGAGGGGACAGCAAATTTACACTGTTATACAAGCTGTACACTCACTACTTTACAATGTAGCAAAGTGTCATTTCTTCAGTGTTGTCACATGAAAAGATATAATAAAATATTTACAAACATGTGAGGGGTGTACTCACTTCTGTGAGATACTGTATATATAGTACAAAAAAATCCTGTTGTATGCAACTGTATTATCCAAGAACAAACAACATGAAAATGTGAGTCCCACTTTATCATCGCACTGTTCCAATTTACCCGAAAACAGCTAGAATAAAAACGGATTCTTATAATTTTTGAATCTCTGTACATTTTTTAAAAACCACCCATATTCCTTCAAAACCATAGATGGTGATACAAGAGGCCTTGAGCAAGGTAGAATAGATTTATTCACCCTACTAGAAATATGAGCAGGCCCCATATAACAAGTGATGCAATGTATTACAGGTATAAAGAGAGAGTTGTGTGTGTACAAGTTTGGTTACACTTTTGAGGGCCAAACTTTTTGAAAATGTCCGAACAAACATTTTGACACATGTTGAAAACGGTCTCGAGCAGCACTTGTAATGTCCTCCTCAATGTTTCAAAAGCTCATAAATCATGATGCAGCATGTCTTCACTTGTGCTGTATCCATTCCATGGAGGTGCTTCTCCTGTTGTTTATAAAGTTTATACAAATCTACAAACACCTTTAATATAGATCAAACCATGTGCTACCGCGTTGCCCGTTTCTTCTGCACTTGCTTCGCTTTTTGGGAATGCTAAGAATGTGATCCAAAGTCCCGGAGAGCATATGTTATGAGCCCCCCGCCCCCCATCGCCAGGAATCCGACTGGATTGGGAGTGGCACAAACCAAATCCCAGGATTTGGCTCTTCCATACATGGTAAACTTCAAAATAAGATGACGTAATGGTCCACCCCTAAACAAACATAGGAAATAAGCTCTTATCAGCACAGAGACCTGACATTATTCGCTCACTTCTGAGGAAGCTCCGCCCAGACAATCGTCTCTTCAAAGTAAACGCCCTGTCCCGCTACAGTTACACGAAACTACAGACTTTATAGCACAGTTTACAGTGCACCAGTTAAGCAATAAGTTTACGCCAGCCGTTTAGGCTACGTGTTGTAAGTATAATGCCTGTACGGGTTGTTTTACAAGGCCCTGGACCGTGGGGATTCCGTCTGGTTGGAGGGAAAGATTTCGAGCAGCCTCTTACAATCTCGAGGGTAAGAAATTAACTTCGGATTTGTTAATAACTTATTACAGAGAAAAAGTGGCTTTCATAGACATAACTATGCTTCATAAACCGGATAAACTTTCTCAAGAACGCGCCACGCCTGCATGTAGCAGCATCCAACCGAAACGCACATGTACGCGACCATATCATATGGAACTGAACGTCAGTGTCGTAACGTACGTCTAGTCTAGAGCACTTGTCATTCTAGTAAAACAAATGGAAGCGAAGACTAACAAATGATTGAATAACTAGCTCTAGACACGAAATCTGATTCTTTCTCTATACAGAACTAGTGTACGTGATTCCATATAGTTTCGTAGAAATATAGACCGAGGCTGTATTTATTTTAAAACATTACAAGTATTCGTGGCATGATGGTAATATGACACTTAAGCACGCGTTTTAAAAGTATACATTCAACTGCAAAAAGCTGCCTGCCAACTCTTAAAGGTGCACTCAATATGTTAATTAAAAGATTTACACATAAAGAAATATTATTACATTTGTGTTCACTTACATTAGAAGAAGCCTCCAGACATCAGCTTTCTTAGAATAAGTTTTATTTACATAGAGTGGGTCTCCCCATCATGGGCCCTGCCATGTTGAGATCACATTACCGATAAGTTTGCTTCATACAACACTTCCTGTCAGCGCTCAAGGTAAAAATTAAGGCCCATTTACATCAGGAATAATAACTATAAAAATAACTGTAACAATATATTACCTTCCAAAAACAATGCAGTTATGTTATCTGACACTTTAAATGCTCTAGCTTTTAAAGCAGAGTGGAATCTGATTGGCTGATTTTATAAGCTAGAAAGAAAATAGTTGTGAAAGTGATTCCAACAATATTGCTCCTGGATGAATGTGTATATAGATATGTGCATCATGAGAGAAAATTAGACAAAAGTGTTTCAGTGTGAAGTGGCAGCAGTTTGTAAAAACAAACCTCATGCATTCAGGCTGACATAAAACCACTGGTACTAATGGGATGAATAAGAGACAGCAAAACATAAATAATAACTTGCTGACTGCACCTTAAACCACAAAGTTTCTTCTCATAACCAAAGTTTCACACCCTTACACTTAATAGAGGAAGTAATCATATAACAAGTGAAAGCTGACCCAAAGTTATTGTCAAAATGCTGTCATATTTCCTTAAGTTGATATTTGGTCATGAAAAACTGCACAATTTCATTTTAAAGCAAGAAAGGGTTATTTGTCTGCATTCACTAAAAAGCCTATTTTCATTTTAGACTATGATGATGATGATGATGATGATACTTATTTTTGGCTTTTTCAGGTGACCCCAGGAAGTAAAGCGGCTCAGGCTGACCTTTGCATGGGGGACATGATCCTGGCCATAGATGGAGAGTCAACAGACGGCATGACTCACCTGGAAGCACAGAATAAAATCAAAGCCTGCGTGGAGGAAATGGTGCTTTCCATTGACAGGTAAGGGGAACATGCTGTGGTGTGTCTGAATGATCAAACATGAATCGTTAGCCATGAGTAATCTTGTCTTGCCTAATAAACCAGGTGTTTTTGATTACGAATATTGTTGGCTCTTTGACTAAATACTTTTTTTCCTTTTTTGTATGTCATTTTGGATAAAGGCATCTGCTAAATGCATGTATGTAGAGCACACAAAAAAGTATGATTTTTAACCCAACTACTTTAAAAAAAAACAAAAAACAAATGAAAAAGATTTTATTTCATAAAATTTTTCCAGACATTCTAGATTTAATTTTTTTTAACCATTAGGGTGCCATCACTGCATTGGTCCCTGTACTGAGGTCCTCTTAGTTTTTAGTACATTTTGTAGAGATTCCCATTAAAAAAGTTTTGCAACGAATGCTGACTGTTTGGAAGTGGAGATTTTATGAGTTGGAGATTGGCTCAACAGTAAGGATTTTTATTTGTACTAGAAAAATATTTTTCATTGAATGTTACAAAAATCAATAGGTTTTGAATTGGTTATAATAGCTAGAAAGTATAATATAATTCAGTTGCACAGTGGAAAATAATACATTGTAAAATGTGGGTGGGTATAATTTTCAGCTCATTTTTACTGAAGTCTGTCACAAGTCATTCTTACAATTTCGACATATTCTCATCTGTGTCAATCAGCTAGATAACGTTACCTTGGTGACAAGTCTAAATCAGCAGAATTTGTAACAACATTCAATACATGACAGAAAATCCAATGTGTTTTTATGCCTTGCAAACTTGCACAATAAAAGCTCCAGTACAATTGCATCAGCTTGCCCAAAACTCTCTCTGGTCTTTTTTTTATTTCCTTTAGATCAGAGTCAAAAATGTGGTCCCCACTGGTCACTGAAGAAGGAAAGACCAATCCATACAAGATGAAACTGGCAAATACAGAAACACAGGTGCGTTTCAGCCCTGCTTAACTGGGAGCTAAGGGGTTTTTAAATGGACCCCTGATCATTTTCAATGAGCTTTAAAGCCATTCGCTGTGCTTGAGGCTGTCATACATAACAGGACTATAGCCGCTAAACAAATAAAGGCACGCCACTATAGCCTGCCAAAGTGAAGTCATTGTTTATGTCTAAACAAGCCTTATCCATGGAGACCAGTGAGTTTATCAGCCAAAGCCATGACGCAAGATCCACATCCTGCAGGCTAAGTTGGAAATTTAGGGTCAGAAAGTGAGTGATCATAGGAAGTGTGTGGAGTTTGACTACATAGTTTGGGTGTTATAAATGTTTCCTGATTCAAGCAGAAAGAGAAACATAATAAGAAACAACTGCTAAATATGTTGTTAAAACAGAGGAAAGTTTCAGTGTCATTAAAACCTTACCCCTTGGCAAAACTTTTCCATGTCTGGTTTTTTTTTTTTTTTTCTGTTTATTTTTCTTTTGTTTAATGGTCTTAGTTCACATCAACTTGGTTAAAATATCTACATTTATTTAAAAAATATAATCTTGTTTTCTGGTCTAAATAGTTATATATTACTACATTCCTTATTAATTGATGTAATGGTTTTGGCTTTGTTTCTGTGTCTTAAAGGGATAGTTCACCCAAAAATGAAATTCTGTCATTTATTCAGCCTCATGTCGTTCCAAACCTTTATGTAAATTTTAATGTTTTTATGGTTCTTTTAACATCTAGGCAAAGAACTACAGTTGGAAATTAGCCAGTTGGTTAATATTGGTTAATATTTACAGAAATGCTAATTAATGTGTAATGTTCTTATAAATAAAGGTAAGGGTAAAAGTCATACAGTTTTGGAATGACATGAGTGTGTGTAAATGATGACAGAATTTTCATTTTTGGGTGAATCACGCTTTTAAAACTACACTTCTCTCTTTTGTTTGCAGTGTTTTTGAGATTTGTTCCTGGTGTCTTTTTCTGTAGGAGGTGAAACATATAGGCTCTGCTCATAACAGGAGTGCTATGCCATTCAATTCTGGCAGTCCCAGGGTGGTCACTAACCTGTACAATAACCCCGCTGGCCTGTATTCCTCTGAGAACATAAAGACTTTCAACAGTGCAGTGGATGATGTCCAGACTTCTGCTGTCTCCAATGAAGCCAGCAGGAAGTAAGCATGATACACACCTCACTGAAATACTTGTCACAAAGACATATGGTGCAACATGCAGAAAAAATAAAACATAACAGGAAATGATATCACAGAGCAGACATCTACAGACCTTCATGACTGTGAAAAGGCCAATAAGTCTCTAAAAATAGTAAATAATTTACTACAGCAAGGTTAGTTGTAAAATGTCATGTGGGGCAACTCCTCAAAAACCTATTGGTTTTCATCAATTAATAATTTATGGGGGGGGGGGGGGAATTGTACTTTGAAAAATAGACTACTGTTCAAAAACTTGGGGTCAATAAGTTTCTATGTTTTGGAAATAAGTCTTTTATTCTCACCAAGGCTGAAAAAATATCACAGTAACATTGTGATTATAATATTACAATTTAAAATTATTTTCTATTTTAAAATGTAATTTATTCCTGTGATGGCAAAGCTGAATTTTCAGCAGCCATGACTCCAGTCTTCGGTGTCACACGATCCTTCAGAAATCATCCTAATGTGCTGATTTGATGCTCAAGAAACATTTCTTATTGTTATTATCATCAATGATTACAACAGTTGTCGGCGCCGATAGCCTAGTGGGCAGCGCATCAACACATAGCACGGTTGCTCTTTGGGTGACCCGAGTTCGAGTCCCGGCTCGTGGACCTTTCCCAATCCCTTCCCCCTCTCTCATTCTCTCTCTCTCTCCCTCTCCCAATTCATTTCCTGTCCTATTTCAATAAAAAAAGGCAAAAATGCCAAAAAATAAATCTTTAAAAGAAAATGTTTAAAACATTTGTGCTGCTTAATATTTTTGTGGAAACTGTGATATTTTTTCAGGATTCTTTGATGAATAAAAAGTTCAAAAGAACAGCATTTATTTGAAATGGAAATCTTTTGTAAAATGATAAATGTCTTTACTGTAATGGGTCCTTGCTGAATAAAACTATTAATTTCTTTCTTTATTTATTTTTACTCCAAACACTCACATGTATTCAGTGTGTAAGGAAAATATGTTATTACTTTTTACTTGATGGTTACACTTTTTAGAGCCATTAAATTAAAAATTTTCTTGAAAATGTATAAAAGTTTTTTAAAGCCATACGAAATCAACATGAATATAAAGTTTTAAGAATTTAGCACATGTGTTTTGGACTTTTAGGACATAGTCACCATTATAACTACAACATTCATTCCAGTTCTGTTCTGTATTATATAGCTATTTGAATTTATGGCTGTCAGGGCTGAAACTAGCCATTTGGGATTGGGTTGAATAACATAATACTATTGAGATAACATTGTTTGTCTTGTGACTGTCATGTGTGTCCTTCTTCCTGTATTATAGCTCAGATCCCTGTAAACCTGGTCAGCCAAAGCCTGCATTACCTGCAGACTCTGAGGTGTACAAAATGCTGCAGGAGAATCAAGAATCCAATGAGCCTCCTCGCCAATCTGCCTCTTTTAAAGTTCTGCAGGAGATCCTGGAAACTGGTATAATATCATACACACCTTGTATACCCTACTACATTGTGTCTGAATTACATGTAGGTGACCAGGCCTTAGCTTCTGTTGACAAAATGGGTGTCTGCTCAGGTCATTCATAATCATCAGTTTCTAACTCCATGCCTGTGGCCACAGCTGTGAAACACATTTTATAAATGGCATCAGATGATTTGGCCTATAAAAAAAAGCCTAAACATCTTTGTTTCTTTGTGTCAGGTGATGCAGATAAACCCTCTGGCTTCAGAAGTGTCAAGCCCCCCACCACAAAAATTGGAGCCTCAGTTGGGAATCCTGAAAAGCTCTCTCAATGTGACAAATGCGGTTCAGGGATTGTGTAAGTTTCTCTGTTTTGGTATATCTTTATAGGAGAAGTTTTACAGAAATGCATGCATCCAAGAACAGTTGCATGGACTTTGTAGTTTCATGTGCAATTGTGGTGTTAAGCCAGTGTTGCCATCTAGTGGAACTTTTTGGAACTGAATCTCTTTATAACATCTTTGGATTTTGGATTTCCCCATAATGATGAAGTGGTGCTCACTGCAGAGTCATATGACATTCGGCTCCCCCTCTCTGGACATAATGGTTGGAGCTTGACCTTGTCCAGCTCCACCTCTATTGATCTAATGGGTGGAGCTTAACCTAATTAGGTTTAGGGATAGGGTATAATTAGGGTGTGGCTAAACCTTCATGCTCCATCCATTACATCCAAAGAAGGGAAGCTGGAGTCGAACTCCACCCACTGGTTCTCATAATAATAGGAATTTTTCCAAACATGTTTTTCTAAATTGTGACTAACTTTTCTCTCTCTCTCTCTCTTTTGGTTTTAAAGAGGAATGATTGTCAAAGTTCGAGATAAGTTTCGCCACCCAGAGTGCTACGTTTGCACAGACTGCGGGATCAATCTTAAGCAGAAAGGACACTTTTTTGTTGAAGACAAGATTTACTGCGAGAAACACGCACGTGAACGCGTCACTCCTCCAGAGGGTTATGACGTTGTGACTGTTTTTCCAAAGTAGAATGTTTCCAACGTTCTACTTTAAAACTGCACATTCCCTTATGTGGGGAATTCCTTAAGTAATCTGTAACACATTATTTGGATAGTCTTCCAATGAGGCTGCTTTGTTGCCAGCATGAATGTTTTTAATAACTCTTACATGCTCAGACATAAGTACATGGATTTAAATGGACTCTGGCAACAGTAATCAGGAAATGTGATTAGACATCACCTGAATATGTGAATATAGGGTCTATCCAAATTAAGTGCTATTGTTATCATACATTCCAATGTCTTAGTCATTCCATACATATATCTCTTTGTATAAAAGGCTCATATTATTGGTGCTAGGGTATCTTGAGGCCACTTACTGCATTTGCAGTTTTTCATAAAAAGTTGATCATTGAAATGTATGTAATCATGGTCATATTCCTCACACACACCGGAATGTAAAATCTATTCCCTGTATGTATATTGTCTTTTGGAATCTCCATATTTTTTTATGAAAAAAAAAAAAAAAACTTGATCAGCCTTGCTAGAAAAATAAAATGTTGCAAATCTATTGTGAAATTTCTTTATGGTTTATTTATTTAAAGAGAGGTTTTTGATTAGGAATGTTTATTCATTTGAATCACGCCGGCCTTTCAATAAAAGCCTTTCTACAAAAGCATAATTATAGCTGAATAAATGACTGAATATGAGTGTTGAATTGTAAGCAGCAACCCACTCATACTTCAGTCAGAGTGCAATAGTTTTTTTTTTTTTTCTGCAGCTGTAAGAAATCTAAAAAATTATGTGTTATAAAAGTGAACCTTATCACAATTATTCTTTTCCTGCAAGAATATACTAAATGAACAGGGTTATTTAACAGAACGTATGCAAAGGGAAAAATATATACACACACCAAGCATAATGATAATATGGCTTACTTGTGATCTTGTTAACGAAACTGAAGTGACGTGAAGGCCAAGTATGCTAAACCCATACCGGAATTTGTCCTCTGTCTGCATTTGACCCATCCAAGTTAGTGCACACACATTAGGAGCAGTGAGAAGGAAATAGTTTGCGACACTGAATGAATTTGATTGTTTTTTGTTTTAACCTAAGAAATTAACGTTTTATCTGTACTAATGTTTGTTCCACTAGAGATATTGCCCAGTCTCCTCTATTGTGAGAAGTATTTACCTGTTGCTCTGGAAAGCGCAGCTGATGTACAGCGCATGCGCAGAACCGTGTCAGTGAAATTACAACACGCAAGCTTCCTTCACGAAACACTAAAACAGATTCTATATGAATTTATTATGATTGTACAATTTCTATTCTACAGATACACTCGAATGAAAATAAATTTAAAAATAAGTTTTTCTTTATTTGCTTAAAAAAGGAAGAAGGAAATAACAGAAACAATATTTACAACATTTATGTCTATTATCGCCATAGCATGCAATAAATCGTTTGAATAATTAAAATAATTAAATCATTATGATGTTTTTTTTTTTCTTTCTCAGGCTTAAACGAAAAGTAACATTTATTATGAGCTGCCCTGAAACGCGTCATACTCGTGGTCCCAAGAGGGTCAGCTTTTGCCAGATTTGTTTTGCTACTCGCAGATTCGATTTTCCCCAGCAAATCAAAATGTCAGATTGTCCTGAAAATTGCAATTAAATTCCTCTAGCAACAAATCAGTGTAGTAGCCTTGGGTTTCTTGCCAATTTGATGATGAGTTTGTGGAGTGCCACTTGGACGCGCATGTGCTTGACGCGCTATAACGCGCATCCAAGCAAGCGCTTGGCACCGTGAGGTTCTCCTGGTCCCGAGCGTGATTTGAAATTTGCCGAACATGGTCTGCAATTCTCAATGTTTCTGACAATGCCCAAATGTAATTGTGCGCGAATCTCAAAGTCTCGATTTTAGTCAGTTTCGCGTCATCGGGAAAAGTTGGAAGCACGCTTCTCAAAGTATCCAGAGCGGAGTTCAGCTTATGCATGCGGTGCCTTTCTCTATCGTTTGCCTTAACTCTGCGATTCCCACGTTGTCTCCTTGCTGCTTTAACTGGCATATCTTTCTTCATTCTTTTATTTCTTGCGTTCTCTTCGCTGAAGGTAGATGAGCATTCTTTAGTCGCTGAGTCTATGTTGCCAAGCTCATATTCTGTGCTGTATTTGATTTGTTGACCTTTGGTAATGTCTGTGGATCCAGACTTGAGATCTAATGCCGAACTCCAGTTAGATTTAAAGGTCCTATTCCTTCCTCCCGAAGCGCACGTGGATCTTGGAGTCATTCTGTAAACATAAAACACAACTGGACATTCTCAGTACAAGGTCAACAATCCATAAGAAACCAATCATAATTTAGATGCTTACCTTTTGCAGACTGAGAGTGTGTTGGTCTACAGGACTGCGAGTCCAGTGTGCAACATGCAGTCTTATTCATTCCCTTAATATATATAGATCAAAGGGACAATAGAAGGTGATGCGCCCATTCGTCATTTATGTCCCTTTATCCTGTCTGCGCTCTAGAACAAACAAATGGAGTCAAGTGGCCAATCAGAACTGAGAAGGTTCCAAAATGTACCTTCCTATTTCAGAAATAAACTGAGAGGATTTTAAAACAGGTGAAGTTTTCTATAATTGTCTGTCGTTTTTTATACTAGCACTCTTAGACATTTACATCTAAAATTATGATTTCATCACGCGCAACAGCCTACTGTAAATATATAATGGCATGTGAGCCTTTTTTTGCACAATGAATGCTATAATTCAACACGAGAGAATTAATAATGGTAATATTCTCAATAATATGCAGTTTTCTCAAACTTCTGGAATGGGTGGTAGAAAAAGTTAATGGATATGGATCTGAATAGACGCAGCAGGTGACTTGGTAACCTTGTTACTGCGTTAACACAGTAATCATGTAGATATGAACATACGTGGTTCGTGGACATTTTAGTGGCACTTATATATACCTTTTACCAAGCGATTTTCAATAATCAGAGCTAAAAATAATTCCTGGTATACAATATTATTTTAGTGTCATTGCCGTTGTGCGCCTTGTGGTGATGTTCCTGTGCGTAAATTGTGTTGTAGTGCACGAAACCCTGGGAAAATAATATTTAAGCCAAGAAAATGTGGAATAACTTATGTCTATGTGCAGGAGCAGTTCCCAAGCGCATTGAAAACACAGAATATTATGCACAAGAAAAATTGCAAAGAAAATAAAATGCGTGCGCACTGATGTCTCCAAATGGAGTCCGTTATTAGGAACATTAGGAAGTGCGCGTCGTAAACATAGTCACAGTTGCAAACAAAAGACTTTCAACATGGTCGGATAGCACGAGTTTACACTTGGCCCCAAGTCTTGATAAATCTTCATTTATTGGAGAGACCAAGAGCCCTGTTATGGGCGCAAAATATTTACCGTGGTGCCCAAGTGTCCACAAAGACACTCATCGCCAGTCTAACTAAATATGTATTTTGTAAGACATCTGATAACCATATGCTTTCAATAAAATAGACAAATAAAGCAAGGAGATAGGGAATGTTGTCGTGCTGTTATAAAGGCCTCGAAATAATCCAAAGTAAACCAAATATTACCGCTTTACAAATAACTTTTGATGCCAGATGCATATTGGGATATCGCGGGACAGGTGTGGGTTTGGGACTGTGAGATTTGTCCCCCGATTTTTATCAGTGCCGAGTAATATCTTGCTTGTTATGCAAAGTATGGGCAAACATAGGCGACCTGTTGCTGTGGAAATCACAGATATCGCAAAGAACATGATTTAACAATAAATGCGCCTTACTGAAGAGCAGGTGATACCTGGCCTCGCTCTCTTGATTCATAGGCTGCTTCTTCAACTGCTGCACTTTACAATCTGTTGTAGTTATTTATGAAACGAAATCTATTTCTTATTATTTTAACCAACAGAAGTACCAGGTGGGGCTTTATTTTCATCCCCAGCCTTTGTTTGAAGGGCATCTGAAGAAGGCAATCAAGGACTAAAACTCGCTGACCAGCTTTTTGCCATCCATTTGTCCCAAACTGGCAGAAAAGCTATTTAATTCTTCTCTCTTGTTCAGACGCGGAAAAGGCTGCACATAAAGAAGAAAAGGAAACTTCACTGAGAAGACAAAAACAACAACTTAAAAACATTTAATTACAACCCGGATGCCATATGTACACCTCTTGTTAAAACTCAAACAATGTCAACTCTTTTGTGTGGTAAAACGTGCACCTTTGGAGACGTGTGCGCTTTTGGAACGGTGTGCGCATCGAGACCAGAAAGATCTTGAGTACACTTCTTGGAAGAAGTAATGCAGTTTTAATGTGCTTTTGAGGTTCCTTTTAGAGTCCACCCATTGTGCTAAAACGCATATGCTTGTTATGACCGAATACACCAATTATAATTGAATAGCCAAGAGCTTCTTGCTACAACTCTATTTGGTTTGAGCAATCGGGGGTCACCCTCAATAATTAAGCTTTGGTGCTGCTGTGAATGCGTGGGTTCAACTGCAGCTTTTCTCCAAACTGTGCCCACATTCAGAACAGACTTGAATCGAATTTATCTTACTGTTGCTGTAACTTGCCAAGTTTTTGGGGAAAATACATTTTCCATTGGAATGATGAAAATAGACTAAAATTATATTGAAAAAAAGTAAATTAATAAATAGTAAGAGTTGTAAATAATTTAGAGAAACTATATATAGTCCAGTATAAACTCACACCTTGACCATTTGAAATAAATTTAAGATGTTTTTTTTTTTTTTTTTTTTTATCTCTAAATGTGTTTTTTCTATTTTGGGTACTTTTATGTCCCATGGGTTGAATTAGCAGAATTTTCAAACTGTTTGTTGTAAAGATGTTTTAGAAACGTTTACTGTGCTTTCATTATATATTTTTCAAATGCATTTCATTGATCTATTTTTGTTTTGTTTTCTTTATCCCATACCCAGACTTACAATCTTAAATAAAATATAAGGTGTTTTCCAAGTTGTATTCATCATTTAGTGTACATGCTTGGTTACCAATATTTTTAAGCCCCACAGAATAAACACTCATATTTTATTTATGACATTTATCCCACTTTTACTAAGTAGTTTAAATTATATTCATTCTATTCACTTGATTTTGTAAATTGATATTGTTCAATTAAAAAAATAAATAAAATTAAATACAAATAATTTCGTTCTTTTCTTTGAAAAAAAAAAAAAAAAAATCTAGAGCTAGTGAAGAAAAATGTGCTATGGTTTAAGAATGAGATTTGGTCGTATTTTAACTTTCCACAACAACTTAAAGGGTTAGTTCACCCAAAAATGAAAATTCTGTCATCATTTACTCACCCTCATCTCGTTCCAAACTAATAAGACTTTCGTTCATCACAAATGAAAATATTTTGAAGAATATGGGTAACCAAACAGTTGATGGACCACAGTGACAAAAAAAAAAAATAATACTATGGAAGTCAATGGGGCTCATCAACTGTTTGGTTACCGACATTCTTCAAAATATCGTCTTTTGTGTTCAGCGGAAGAAAGAAATTCATACAGGTTTGTGAACAACTTGAGGGTGAGTAAATGATGACAGAATTTTCATTTTTGGGTGAACTATCCCTTTAACCACCTCACACCCTTAAACCAATGAAAAAAAACAAAAAACAAACAAACAACAAAAAAAAAAACCGCATTTATCATTTTTTTCTAGCTTAATTGCTTTCTAATCTAGTTGTAAAATAAACCTGGCATTAATACGAATATTGTTGGTTCCTTGAATTGCTTTGTTCCTCTCTTGTAAGTCGCGTTGGATAAAAGCGTCTTCTAAATACATGAATGTATGAATGTAGGCCTAAATGTACCTTTGTCGAAACAGGTAAACAAATATGCAATCACAGACACACAAGTAAGCTTTTACATAAAATCGTTAGGCCTACATATTGTAGTTTTAAAAGTGCTTTTAGACAATGAAATCTGTCACTCTCTTCCGTATACTCACGAACTCTCATTTCCTATATGAACGTCCTATAAACGCAGTTGTTTACTAAAAAATGAACAAGGTAGAATCATTATCCCAAAATCCCCAAACTGTCCTTTGAAAACATCAATAGCGCCTTCAAGTGGCCATTCAAAGCACTGCTTGTGCTTGAAACCATACTGTATAACTTAAACCAGCACAAAAGTTATCCTAGAAAATACCAATGCAGCCCAACTCAGTACGTTAGATCATTTATTGCAAATAACATATGGTGTTTTCTGATGATTAAAACTTAATCATTTTAAAAGTAAAACATGACATAAATAATTAAATATGAAAAAACAACAACAATAATAGGCTAAACACGTACAAAAATAATATATAAGAATAAAATATAATAATACAGGCTACATTTAAAAAAAAAAAAAAAAATAATCATTTCGCAGACTAATAAAAGATAATCTAGCTACACACAGACCTCCCTGGAAAATATCATGTAAACTGTGTCGAATCTGCGAATCGGCAGTACGTAGTGACTTTCACAGCATGTGTGCTGGACTAATCACTGTAATGAAGGACGCTTGCAGTATATGAAGATCGGCGAATGCGGAGTCACGCCTGAAAGCAAATCGCGTCCCCACAAGGCACTTCCTGATATAAGCTTGCACCTTTGATTGTGTCATGCAACGGGGCATAGGCTCTCAAAACAAGCCAAACAAAGATCTTTCAGGCTGTCTTCCCCGTTTCTCCCAGAGTAGTTGAAGAAGCGACTTTTTCAGACAGGGTGTAACCTTGGCAAACAAAATGGACTACAGGGTGAGTGGGCATGATGTCAATTTGAAATAAGCTGTGCTTTAAAAATAGTATGTTCCAGCTATCCAAATATGATATGGTTATGTCACAATGAAAGCTTCGACTGTAGAAAATAAGGGTGTTTTGGGCCATCGTATTTTGTTACTTTGTTTTGTTAGTTCATTGTATCAGATCTAATAGGTGACTCTTTCATCTGATATAACATGTTTTACGTTCGCTGCAGGGAATTTAGGTGATTTTATCACGTAGAAAGATTATTATCTATTTGAAGTGTAATTTTTTTTAGAGAGCCTGGGCACAAATGTCGTACTGTTTATGTTTTATTATCATGTCGTATATCAAATTTTGTGTATGTCTTCTGTGGTGTGTAAAGGAGACACATCATGCTCAGCTGAGAGCTGTTATAATATTTCTCCTTCATATCATTCTCAGTAATAATCACTTGTCTGTGTGCAACAACCAGGTGCCGATAGGGAAATTTTTTGTTTCATTGTGTATGTGCTCATCAGAAGCCTTCCTGTGACAGGCTCAAACCCAGAGGAAGTGCTATTCTTAACAAGACTGTGTACAATAGGGGCAGATCTGTTTTGATTGCAGTCCAGCAGCATCTGTTGAGCATCTGTTTTTGGCTAGTCTGATGCTCATGTGATTCTCTGAGTGATCTAATGTGTGTGAATAAACATCATGGCAGGGATATTTAACCCCAAAAATAAAATTATGTCATCATATGGTCACCCTTATGTCATGTCAAACCTGTAGGACTTTATTTCTTCTGTGGAACAGAAAAGGAAGAATGACAGCCTCAGGCACAGACTCACCCTTCACTTTCACTCTTATATATATATATATATATATATATATATAATTTTTTTAACTATTGCTTGTACAGTTCCGTTCAAATGTTTGGGGTCTGTAATATTTTAAAAATGTTTTTGAAAGAAGTATCTTATGCTCACCAAGGCTGCATTTATTTGATCAAAAATACAGTAAAACAGTAGCAGTGTGAAATATTATTAAAAATCTGACTTCTCTGGTAATATATTTTATAATGTAGGCTAATTTATTCCTGTGATGGCAAAGCTGAATTTTCAGCATTATTACTCCAGTCTTCAGTGTCACATGATCCTCCAAAAATCATTCTAATGCTGATTTGCCTCTGAAGAGACATTTCTTATTATTATCAATGTTGAAAACAGTTGTTCTGCTTAATGATTTTTGTGGAAACTGATACTTTTGTTTTCAGTATTCTTTGATAAATAGAAAGTTCAAAAGAACTGTGTTTATTTGACATATACATTTTTTGTACCCTTATAATTGTCTTTAATGTCACTTATGATCGATGTAAAGCATCATTGCGGTTTTAATTTCTTTCTAAAATAATCTTCCTGATCCCAAACTTTTGAATATGGTAGAGTATATGGGTGATTGATTATGTGTGTGTATATACCTTTTAGCTATTTAAACTATTCAAATTAAACCTTTTTTTTTTTCTCCATGTAGGTCCAACTTGTATTTACTAAACACTTTATTATAGATATATTGTATTGAGTGCTATGAAAGATGGGCTGAGCTGCCATAGCACTTTCTGTTTGATCCTCTTTAAGATGTTGGAAACATGAGCTCTTTGACTCAACAACGGACAAATAATCAAAGCTTGACAAAGAGGGTGTGATTGTCTATTGTATACAATGTTGAAAGCAAGCGGTTAGGGGCTACAGCGGATTTTCTATAAACGTACTGGTTCGAACTAAACATATCCAAGTGCTCCAGACATGTTCTTTTACCACAATTGTGTTATCTATCATGTTCAGAAGATGTGTTAACATAGCAGACGTGTACATCTCTTTTGCAATGTGTTTCTGCTGATTTTGCCTTTTGCCTCTTTTACAAGATAACATAATCTCAGCATTTTATGGCACATTATACACTGAGAAGCTGTCTGTAGGTCTTGTTACATAAGACTGATGGTCACTGATTTTTGCCAAGTAAGACATGTTCCTGGATCAACATATTACGTTGATCCTGGAACAAGATTCCTGTCCAAAAATGTAGTGCTAACCCCTCACCCTACACCTAACCCTACCCATAAGCACTTTTTCTGGTTGTAAGCCTAAACTTGACATAAACTGTAAACTTGTCCTTTAAATCTGAATGGTTGATTGGGATGATGTTCCAGGATCAACAAAGTTATTAATCCAGGAACATGTTGTACTTGGTAAAATCACTTTCACCTACAGTAATACTGATAGGGATGCTGCCTTTAAAGATTTCGTTTCAGTGCAGTTGAAGTTCCATATTTCATGCTTTTGTTATATTTGGATCGTGAATGTGTGATGCACCTCAGTCCTGGTCAAAGTTTCAGTTGTTCACTCACATGACCTGTTTACCTGCTCCTCTGAATCCTCTGTACTTTGCAAACCCTGCTAAACCTGTCGGAGAGCTTGTCGTGGACTTAGAACTCCATTCAGGGGGTGTTGTTTAGCTCCTCTCTGATTTATTCATTATCTCCTTGACAAAATTATTGAAAATGAATACCTTTTAATTTGTTTAATAAAGTCTAATTAGGTGTCATTTATTGTGCTACATTCAAGATGATATATGGTTCTAGTATAACTAGTGCTCTTCACATGCTCAAAATGCAAATTATAGCTTTCAGTCGGGCTTTTGAAGAAGAAGTGAGATTCTCATTCAATTCAGATTACTTGGAGTTGACATGCTCATGAATATGGTTGGCTAAGACTTTGTTCAGTTGACCTCCAGGTTTCCTGCGTGCTGTTATGGCGATGCTATTGAGACACAATCTGCGCTGTTATCAAGCAAGACCACATTGTGCTGTAAAAAATAGTGATTGTGAAATGCGTCCACCAGATATAATTCTTTTTACCTGCTTTTTAAATGACATAAACTAGCCATTTATAAATATGGACTTTTCAGTATAATAGACTTAAACTAGTAATTTTTTTTTTTTTTTTTTTTTTTAGGGGATGTTTTATTGCACCCATATCCTTAGAAGCCCATTTTAAATCTGCTTTGGGTTTTGTGTGGCCAGTTTCTCATAACGAAGGTGTGGTCAGTAGGAACAATATCTGTGAAAGTAGTTATCTACTAAGCTTTCTATGATTCTTGTGGCTGAAGTTTGACATTCTTCTGCCACAGTTTGCTTAAGTGTCATTAGTGAAGCCAAGCTCCTGAGACAATTAAGTGTGACTCAATTCTCTATAGTAAGTATTTAAGTTTGAATGATTTTAATTTGCTAATTGCTGCCGTTATAATGCCAATCTGAGAACTGATAGCCAGCATGTTTGTACTTATTCAAGTAGTATCTAACCTTGAAGAATTTAGCTAGTAGGTTGTTTGAGTCCTCTATCAATGTTTATTAATTGATTTTATGTGGCTGAGGCTTGTAATTGCTGGTAAGTAGCCAATTATTGGTCTCTGTATTGAGTTCATGATTCACATCTGCTTAAGCTTTGTAGTTTGTACAAATCAGATTGGGTTCATTTGTAGTCTTGTTGCCTTGATTGCCTATAACATGTCTTCTTTCCTCATGCAGAGTGCCTTGGAGGTGTATAAGGAGATGGTGCTGCTGTACATAGAGGAGGCTCGGCGCTTTGTGAATTCTCAGTGTGCTGGTCTGGAGCCATGGCAGATCATTGCGACCACTTTGCTGTCCACGCTCGGTGCCGTGTGGCTAAAGGGCTTCCTTTTTCAACAAGATAGTAAGTGCTATTTATCATTCATGTCTATGAACATATGAATGTATCAGGCATATTAAACATGCTGTTAGGTTTACACTACCATTCAAAAGTTTGAGGTCGGTAAGATTTTTAAAATGTTTTTGAAAGAAGTGTCTTATGCTCAGCAAGGCTGCATTTATTTGATCAAAAATAATGGTAATATTGTGAAATATTATTACAATTTAAAAAATTTTCTTTTTTTAATATATTTTAAAATGTAATTTATTCCTGTATTTATTTATGTTTTTAGACATACAGAATAGAAGGTTCAAAAGAACAGGATTTATTTGAAATGGAAGTCTTTTGTTACATTATAAGTCTTCACTGTCACTTGATCAATGTAATGCATCCCTGTTGAATAAGGGTTGTTGTTGTTGTTGTTTTTATTACACAATTTTACTGACCTCAAACTTTTGAAATGGCAGTGTGCACATGATCTTGAAGAAAACGTTCTATGAGTCAATAAAGAAAAAAAAAAACAAAGAAATGCAATGAATTATTTTTGTTTTTATTTTTCAAATGTCTTTTCAAAAATGGTTAATAATAGTCAGTGCATATAATAGTTTATTTATAAGGTCTTTTCACAGTCATAGGCTACTGTGTTCTTTGTTACTGTGAAACAATCTGAAACATCATTATGTTGCAAGCTAATTGAAGGTAAATAAACATGTTTTCCCTTTTTGCTATTCATCGGTCAGGAAGTCTTAAAACAAAGTTGCTAAATGTCAAGGCCACTTGAACAATAATGAAATCTGTGGCACTTTTAAGCTTTATACGCTTCTGTTGAACTAGACACTATTTCTTTGTTTTTTTAATTCATTGTGGCGTGTTATGGTTGAGTCACCATCCAGAAACAATGGTTTCACATGAACTGAGGAAGAAAAACCAAATATTTACACTAAGGTCTCTCATTTTCCATGCCAAACTTTAGATGTCCTACATTTCTGTTAAAAATAAGAGATTGTTTGGAAGTCTCAAGCATTCACAGGCTTGAATTTTGTAAAGCAACTCAGATTTGGAAAAAATGCCTCACTGTGGAGTCATTTCATGTAACATCTTCACCACAATTTGCTCATTGTTCGTGTTTTCTAGGCCTGACGTCAAGAGCAAAGAAACAATTCTTTAAAATCATCAGAAAAATCCCATTTGTCGGAGCAACAGTAAGCATCTAGTGGTTTTATAGTTCCCTTTCTTCCTTCAGACTTCTCTTTCTGACTCAGTGATTTGATGATTAAGTCACTATTTCCATGCTGAAGTGGAAATAAAGCTTTTATCACACTTTCATAATATGATCTTGTGATTATACCAGGGTTTACCTTGGGTCATTAACCTGAATAGATTGCAATATGTTCTTGACTCCTTTGTCCTTTACGATATTTATCGGGATGCAGCTAACCAGCTTAACATTACAAAATACAACCTAAACATGCCTTAGACAGTGATTCTCAACCTTTTTTCTAACTTTTTTTGTACTAACAATTTGAGACTGTCAATATATTAAATTAATTCAATTAAATTATTTTTGTCATTCCTTAAGTTTGAGAACCACTGCCTTAGATCATTGGTAATTAATAGATATTAATTCATTAATAGATCTCCTTTTCTACATGCAGTTAGTGGAGAAAGTTACATAATATGAATAATACAGAAATTGTTTATTTTCCCCTCAGTTCCTCTATCCCCTATATTTCTGTTTTAGTTTAATATTCAGAGGTTTCTTTGACACTTTCTTTTTTCTTTTTTTTTTTTTTTTTCCCCTCATCAGATTCAGAATCAGCTCAACAAAGCATTGGATGACATGTCAGTGAGTCTGTGCACACTGAAGGAAGGCATGAGCTACACCAAACTCCTTCCGGCACAAGGCCTCACCCAAAAACAGCTCCTTGACAAGATCAGGGAGTATGAGACATTGAGTGAGTCACCTTCAGCCTGTCCCAACTCCCATCTGTTATAATGATGGAGAGCCCAAAGGCTTTAAAGATAAATCAGAAACTCTTGAAGTATCAGCCAGATGTTCTCAGACTGAATTTGCCCTGTAGTAGTGTGGGTGCAGTTTCTTTGCAAGCAAGTTTATTTACTAGGGTATAATGCCACTGGTTTAGAAGTCCCACTGTTGTTCTGTCATCAATCTTTTTTAATACTTATGATTTCAGGTGAGGTAGACTGGGCAAAAGGCAAGGTGTCAGGTGCAGTCTACTGGGGGGATGAGAAGCTCACAGATCTCCTGGTGAAGGTATAATGGCCTTTATATTATTTAGATCAATAATTCCCAACAAGGGGTATATGTTCCAGGGGGTACTTTTGTTAACCTGTAGAACTGGACTAAATAAATAAATAAAAAATAAAAGTAATAAACTTAAAATGTGTGCAATGTGCAGACTATTTGTGCTATCTGAGATGTCTGTTTCATCCAAAGTATTTATTTGCTTTTAGTGACTATAATAATAATAATAATAATAATATTATTATTATTATTATTATATTAATTATTTAAAAAATAATGTAATTATTAAATGTGATAAATATTATTACAATTATCTGTTTTCTATTTGAAAATATTTTAAAATGTAATTTATTTCTGTGATGGCAAAGCTGAATTTTCAGCAGCCATTGATCCAGTCTTTAGTGTCACATGATCCTTTATAAATCATTCTAATATGCTGATTTAGTGCTTTGGATCATTATCAATGCTCAAAACTGTTGTGCTTCTTAATATTTTGTGGAAACCATGATGCATTTCTTTTCAAGATTGTTTGACAAATAGAAAGTTCAAAAGAACAGCATTTATTTGTCACTTTTAAATAAGTTAATGTTACTGACCCCAAACAATAGTGTAAGAGTTAATGGGACATTTTTGGTTTGGTGTCGATGAAGTGCTACTTGAAGGGGTTGTAGTGATACATATGACAAACAAGGCTGGGAAACACTGGTTTAGATGTTCACTTTACTTTTGAATCCAGCAAAGGCTTTGTGAAAACAAGAAATAAATCCTGGATTTTGTTTTGTGTTCCTCTGGTTTACAGGTGTATGGTGATTTTGCCTGGTCCAACCCCCTTCACCCAGACCTGTTCCCTGGGGTTAGGAAGATGGAGGCCGAAGTGGTGCGGATGGCGTGTGCTCTATTTAATGGAGGGCCAGACTCCTGTGGCACAGTGAGTCCTTCTCACTATCTTCCCTGATGGAATAATGTGGTTGTGTAAAGTTTCAAGAACCCATAATTGAAGCCAATTTCCCTTTGCTCACTCACTAAACTAATTTGTAAAAAGGGTTCTGTTACATGCAAACAACTGTATATTAATATGTAAGAAAATAGCTAAATGTGGTAAATGTCTCCTTAACCAAATCTGTAGAATGCTACGAGGGTCTACATTCACACAGCAACAGAATAAGGTTGTCAGTCCAGCATTTTTCATTAGAAGACTCTTCACTGAAATCGAATTATTTGTTTTGTGTGTTCCTGTCATGAAAGGTTACTTCAGGTGGAACAGAAAGCATCCTGATGGCGTGCAAGGCATACAGAGACATGGCTCATGAACGTGGCATCAAACACCCAGAGATGTATGTACATGTCTCGGTCTAGACAAAACATCCAGCCTTTGCAGTCATAATACTCTCTTTTTGCTTTGTTCAATAAACCAGTGGTTGTCAATCAACACTGTAAACAATTTATTTTTCTATTTACTGTTTATTTTACTTGGGAAGACATTTGTAATTAGTGCACCTTTTAAAGGCAGTTATTTTATTCAAACTCAAAGTATAAAGTGATTTTTATTGTTTGTTTTGTCTATGCTGTAGCATTGCTCCAGTGAGCGTCCATGCGGCCTTCGACAAAGCTGCACATTACTTTGGGATGAAGCTCATTCACATACCTCTGGACAAGAAGACCATGAAAGTTGATGTGAAGGTACTGCTGTTTTGTTTGTTCACAGTAATCTGGTACATTTCTAATTCATTCAATGTTTTTGTGAATATTGACATTTTAATTTTTAACTATTTGTTTTTGACCATAGGCCATGAGGAGGGCCATCTCTAGAAACACAGCAATGCTGGTGTGTTCAGCTCCTCAGTTCCCCCATGGAATTATAGACCCTGTAGGAGAAGTGGCGAAGGTAATAATTGCTTATTAGAATGTCATCCAGTGCTTTCGTATCTGAAATATATTAAATAACTTCTTTTTTTCTTTTTTTTTTTCTTTTTTTTTTTTTAAGCTTGCTGTAAAATACAGCATCCCATTCCATGTGGATGCATGCTTGGGTGGGTTCCTGATAGTTTTTATGGAAAAAGCAGGTTTCAAACTTGATCCTTTTGATTTCCGCGTCAAAGGCGTGACCAGTATCTCAGCTGATACACATAAGGTGAGAATTTGATAGTGAGAGAAAGTAATAAAAAATACACTAGTGTTCAAAAGTTTGGTCGGTAAGATATATATATTTTTTTAAAGAAATTAATACTTTCATTCAGCAAGGATGCATTAAATTGATCAAAAGTGGTTCCTGTATAATGTTTTGAACTCCCTAATCATCAAAGAATCTTTAAAAAAGTTTCCACAAAAATATTAAGCAGCACAACTGTTTTCAATATTGATAGTGATAAGAAATG
This sequence comes from Ctenopharyngodon idella, assembly GCF_019924925.1. Lineage (NCBI taxonomy): Eukaryota > Metazoa > Chordata > Actinopteri > Cypriniformes > Xenocyprididae > Ctenopharyngodon > Ctenopharyngodon idella. Next base: position 9,822,927 of record NC_067232.1, on the reverse strand, counting down.
TTTTATGAGCACCAAATCAGCATATTAGAATGATTTCTTAAGGATCATGTGAAGAATGGAGTAATCATGCTAAAAATTCAGCTTTGTCATCACAGGAATAAATTACATACATATTGAAATAGAGAACCGTTATTTAAAATTGTAATAATATTTCATACTACTGTAATACTACTGTTTCTACTGTATTTTTGATCAAATAAATGCTGCCTTTGTAAGCATAAGGGACTTCTTTCAAAAACATTAAAGTCTTACCAAGCCCAAACTTTTGTTTGGTAGTGTATTTTTTTTTTTTTTAAATGGTACATTTTATTGTTATTTTAGTGAGTAAAACAATTATGCAAATAAACTTCTCAACGTTTATTCTGGGGTTTAGAAAGGAAAAATCTCTCAACTAATATTTTTATTGTATTCTGTCCGAATGTCATAAATGAAAATTACAGTAAAAATGCAAAGTCTACTTTATTTATTTATTTAAATCATTGTGTCCCCACAGTATGGTTATGCTCCCAAAGGCTCCTCAGTGGTGCTCTACAGTGACAGGAAATATCGCCACTACCAGTATTTCGTAGCGCCAGATTGGCAGGGAGGAATTTACGCGTCTCCATCCATGGCTGGCTCTCGGCCTGGAGGCATAATTGCAGCCTGTTGGGCTACTATGATGCACATGGGTGAGAACGGATACATTGAGGCCACCAAGAAAGTCATTGAGACAGCCCGCAAAATCAAAGCAGGGTCAGTATAATGTCATTCATTACATAACTCATAATTGTAAATGAGACACAGACAAGGTGTTGCTCTGAATGTATATCAACTGTGGAAAATGCATTTGCATGGCCAGTAACATTTACATGCCAGAAAAGACACTGTGCGCAGAAACAACATCTAAAAAAACTCTCTTCCCACAGAATCCGTGAAGTAGATGGGGTGTTTGTATTCGGGGATCCAGAGGTGTCTGTCGTGGCATTAGGTTCCAGTGTTTTTGATATCTTTCGCTTATCTAATGCACTGACTTCAAAGGGCTGGAATCTCAACACTCTGCAGTTCCCATCTAGGTATGGTTAAAAGAAAAAAGAAAAAAATGTGTTCAACGTGCAAGTTGTGAAAATAATGTACTGCTGCCCCTGAAACAGAATGAAAGTTTGTCAGGTTAGGAAAAATACACAAACACATACTTCATCAAAATTAGTTTGCCAGTGTATTATAGTTATGTAAAGGCATCAATGTAACAATTATGTAGTTAAAAAAAAACAAAAAAAAAAACATTTATGCATTTCACCATATTAACTTTAAATTATAGGTACTGGTCAGAAAACTTGTTACTTAGATCATTGTTCAAAGATCTTTTTGTTGTTCCCTTTTAGCATTCATATTTGTGTCACAATGCTACACACAAAGCCTGGAGTAGCAGAGCAGTTTGTCAGTGATGTGAAGAGAGAAGTAGCCATTATCATGAAGAATCCTAAAGAGAAGACCACGGGAATGGTGAGTTTCCTTTTCATTAGACATACCATCATTTATTGCACTCATATTTGGCTTAAAAAAAAAAAAGTAAAAATCTTACAACTTTGAGTTGATCTACAATACTGTTTGAGTTTGGGGTCGGAAAGATTTTGTAATGATTTTGAAAGAAGTCTTTTACCAGTCTGCTCACCAAGGGTGCAAAAATACCAAGGGTGAAATATTAGAAGGAATTAAAATAACTGTTTTCTACTTTAATACATTTTAAAATGTAATTTATTCCTGTGATGGCAAAGCTGAATTTTCAGCAGCCATTACTGCCATCTTCTGTCACCTGATCCTTCAGAAATCATTATAATATGATGATTTTGGTGCTCAGGAAACATTTCTTATTATTAGCAGTATTGAAAACAGTTGTGCTTTTTTTTTTTTTTTTTTTTTTTTTTTTTTTGTTATTGTTGAAACCTTGATACTTGATTTCAGGATTCATTTTTGATCAATTTAATGCGTCCTTGCTGAATAAAAGTATTAATTTCTTTAAAAAAATCTTATTGACCCCAAACTTCTGAACGGTAATTTATATGCTATTTTTATGTATTTATATGCTAAATTTGCACTCCTAGATGTTGACCAAATTCACTTTTAACAGATATTTAAACTAATTTTTGTCCAATCAAAAGTTCACAAACTACATATTTCGACTGTGACATATTATACCCAAAAATTCTTCATACAGTGGACTACCAGTAAAATTGATACAAATTTGGAACCAAAATTTATTCAGACACTTTGACCTGACCATGTTTTGCTTAAGTGTTATCTGACATAATTAAGATTAATTTTTTCTGACACAGTTCAACTCTGAGATCTTGTCATATTTTAGTACCATTTTTTTTTTTTTTTAAACTATAGTGAATAAACTGTATTAATGAATGAAATGTTCAAGGTGTCTGAATAAATTTTGGTTTGACTGTACATTTTTCTGGCAAAATGTTCATTGTCCTTAAAGCAGATGGGTAACATCTCTTTGCGCTTCCAGTCCACTTCAGTCTAGTTGTACATGTATAATCTCATCTAATAAACCGTAATGAAATTGTCCTTGTTTACTCTCCTCCTTTGTCGTAGGGAGCGATCTATGGCATGGCCCAGTCCATTCCTGACCGATCGATGGTAACCGAGGTCTCACAGGGCTTTTTGGACTGCCTCTATAGCACTGAGGTGCCCAAGATACAGAACAAGCACCACAAAAACCATAAGAACCACATGAATGGCAACTCCAAAGTGCACTAAGATTGACTGCCAGGGTCTCCACCCTTAGCTGGCTGAAGGGATGCTCACCACAATCATCTAATCATTAATTTACTTCATTCAGTCATCTATTTACAACTAACTATTTTATGTATAAGCCATAGTCACCTGATATTTTGGGATTCGTGACTGAGGAGCAACAGTATCCTGTCTGTAAGACTATGGAGACAGCTGCACAAGTTTCTGTGTGAATCTGTGAAGGGTCTGGGACATCTTAGTCTAATTTTGGTGAGCAGTGAGTGCAGTTTTACTCGTTTCATTTCTTCAGTTTCTTATTTTTATGACCTGTGCGCACCATATGTATTTGATCACACTCCCACTGTTATTTTTGGAAGTGTTTTCTGACACTTAAACCTCAGGATACCAGGGAATAACGCTGTCACAATGATTTAACATCTGGTGGTTTTTCACCCAAGTTATTGACAAACAGTTTAGACAGTTTCTGGTAATTAAATAACGCAGATTAGGATAAAATCCATAATATGATCAACATGGAAAAACCATAGTGTTAGTTTTTAATTATTCCCAATAGAAACTTGAAAACATAACAGACCATTTTAGAATGGTAGGGCTGCTCAGGTGAACCTATATTACAAATGTTTAGTTTTATTTATTTATTTTAAATTCCCCATATCTAGTATACATTTGATATTCCAGTCGCAAAACATCCATTTTATTGAAGAGAAAATTTCTCACTGTTTTTAAATGACCTGATATCAGGGCACACCTTAAATCCATTGACCACGTTGTGAAGTCAATATTACCTGGTTCAAATTCCCATCCATATGGGTTTTTAATGACCACATTTCACCCTATCTACCTCAAATCTATTTAAAATAATTGTAAACTTAATCATTGTTTCCCTTTTGTCTAAATCCTGAGAAATGTCACCCAAGTAGACATTTTGATCATCAGTCAATGCCATGCTCCAGGTTATGGTACTCTCTTTCATCGGGTTTTCAGAGAGTCAAAGACCCAGCTCTCTTTCCAATTGATTCATGAGTGTTCCTTTGAGTTATATTTGTGTGTTGTTGTTTTTGTTTGGTTTTTTTTGTTCCAGCTTAACTCAACTGAATGACAGCTAAGCCCTGGAACAACAAGAAGGGAAATTAATTTGTGCATGAAGTCAGTGATATGAGGAAGTGATGACATGGTACCATGGAAACATCACACCAGATCTTGTCAGCAATTTAATCCCATAAGCACTCATAATATTTGTGACCACTGTGTGTTTTTTTTTTATATATATATATTTTAAATCACTAATATAATGTCTCATATTTCAATGTTTTTGTTTTTCAGTTCAGTAATTTCCATGTACTTTTTAAACCTCTTTTTGGGGGCTTTGAATAGTAGGCAGGATAGTTTTTTTTTTTTTTTTTTTTTCTATGATACCACTGTAGTACAGTGTAGTTTCAAAAACTGTAACATGCCTTAGGCTAAGACTTAGATGTGGATTTTTGTCTTCAAAAAGTTACCCTTCTTGCCTAAATGAAGCATTTTAATGCCATTATGCAATAGTCTGTAATTACTGTAACTACTGAAACTGAGGCACCTTGATCTGAATATTTGAAGCATTACACGACCTTTACGGTTATGGTTGTATAAAGCACAAAACTAACAGCGTTCACCTAAATGCCTTTCACAGTCGTCAGGGTGTGTGCTATTAGATTAACAGTAGCTACATCAGCCTCAGGGACTAGGCCTTTACCACATCATGCAATCCATTTCAATTTTGTCCTGTAATGTTTTGTTGTTCCTATATAAATCAATAAACACGGTCCTAAAAAAAATATGAATATGCTGGTCGCATAATATATTTACTTTTCACTGTTTTACAGAATAATGTCTGATTTCGCCAAGGGCACCAATAAGCCAGGACCGCCACTGTCCACTTCCCTCCGTCTCATGTTTTTGAATTTTCATTGTGACTGACGTGTTTGACCAATGCAATCAAGTCTCTTGCAGCTTCTCATGTTCTAAAATGCTGTGCAAATTAAAAATTAAACTTTAGTTTTTGGATGCAGTTTTTGTCAGTAATTATATTTACTTTCTTCAACTTTATGTATTACTTAAAGGGTTAGTTCACCCAAAAATGAAAATTCTGTCATTTATTACTCAACCTTCATTAATCTTCGGAACGCAAATTTAGATATTTTTGTTGAAATCCGATTGCTCCGTGAGGTCTGCATAGGGAGCAATGACATTTCCTCTCTCAAGATCCATAAAGGTACTAAAAATATATTTAAGTCAGTTCATGTGAGTACAGTGGTTCAATATTAATATTATAAAGCGACGAGAATATTTTTAGTGTGCCAAAAAAAAAAGCAAAATAACAACTTATATAGCGATGGCCGATTTCAAAACACTGCTTCAGGAAGCTTCGGAGCGCAATGAATCAGCGGTTCGGAGCGCCAAAGTCACGTGATTTCAGCAGTTTGGCGGTTTGACACGTGATCCGAATCATGATTCAATACACTGATTCATTACGCTCCAAATCTTCCTGAAGCAGTGTTTTGAAATCGGCCATCGCTATATAAGTCGTTATTTTGCTTTTTTTTTTGGCGCACTAAAAATATTCTCGTCGCTTTATAATATTAATATTGAACCCCTGTACTCATATTAACGGATTTTAAATATGTTTTTAGTACCTTTATGGATCTTGAGAGAGGAAACGTCATTGCTCCCTATGCAGACCTCAGAGCCATCGGATTTCAACGAAAATATCTCAATTTGTGTTCCGAAGATTAACGAAGGTCTTACGGGTGTGGAACGGCATGAGGGTGAGTAATAAATGACAGAGTTTTCATTTTTGGGTGAATTTTGAATTTTCATTTTTGAAAATTCATTTTTTCATTTTTGAATTTTCATAACTTAAGTCTCTGAGATCCTGACACCTTGCACTTCCGAAGACTCCAGGTAGGCTGCCGTTCTGGAAAATGGGGGAACCCTAAAGGGTTCCTGATGGTTTCACACTTAATTCTTCACTTAAACGCTTTGCAGTAAACATGTGTCTTCTCCACCTGTTTTTAATCTGACCATGTTGACCCACTAAGCATTTCGCTGTCCAATGGTCATGCCTTAACTTTACAATTCTAGTATTGCACCCTTCTCATGGGTATTTAATAATTTTTGACTTTTCATTCTGAGTTAAATCTCTTTTTTGGCTCATTTTGCCTCTAAAAGAATTTTCATTTCTAGCCTTCATGAACAATTATATATCACTTATAAATTATTAAATACAAAATTAATAGTAGTTATTAAGATTGATGTGGTTTGGAATTGGTAAAATGTGCCTGGAAAAAAATATGATCATAAAATCACCTTGCATAATAATTATGCATGCACTGTACTTTAACAATCATGAAGTTCTTCATCAAATGTAGAACCTACTCAGACAATATGCATTTTTAGTTGCAGTAGAGAAAGGCTACAGGAAGCATAGCTGAAGTGCTTTGACAGATGATACATTGATTTCACAATGCCTAAGTTGACAAACATTAAGTTTAATACAATTTATTGAGGTACTAATCATGTCATCATTGGATCAAATGCAAATAAAGGCACTGTACATTTAGTTTAAAAAAGACATAGAACACAGTAATGTAATAGTGTTTCACCGGTCTCTTTAGTGTTCTTGCAATCCTCATCTCTGATCTGTAGTACTTTTATGTACTGTGAATTTGAAATGATTTAAAAGATGAAATTTGTCTTGACTGTACTATTAATACTTATTGGGAAAAGATCAAGTGTAACAGGCAGACAACACAGTCAAAACTGATATGGTGATAATTGTGGTACATGAAGTTTAACAATAATTTTTGATCCAGTTTTACAGGCTACACAGGTGGACTGACAAGCCGTCAAGCGAGAGGATCCATTCAGAAGACAGAGGCTTGATCTATGAAGGTTGCGAGGGTGATGTCACGCTGTGAGAGTCCTCCACATTCATGAGTACTGAGGGTGATTTGAACCTACCAGAGAAAAAACAGGCAGACACAGTCAACATGAAATGAAAATTGGCCGCATTTATTTTCTTCGTACACATTTCTGGTCAGTTAATCAGTACATATTATTCCAAAAAAAATCTTAATATTTTCTTATTAATGCACTAATGCACTCACAGTCATGACCCCTAATAAACTGGATTAAAAATGCTACACTAATTATTAGCCTTATTATCCATTTACCTTATTATACACGTTAAACCATTCGGGATGATGATCCATTTTCTCAGCCTGTAGTGCTACTCTGGACATGAACCCAAAAGCCTAAAGTGAAAAGAGCATGTCATAAGGTAGGCTATACGAGTTGTGTATGTAACACTAAATAGTGGCAGTTTTATATAAATTATTACCTGGTTGAAGTCTTTGAAGAGGAACTCTTTGTAAATGGCATCTCTCCCCACCACCTCCACCCACTGAGCATTCCTCATCATGGGCAGGAGGTGCTCCCTCTCCTCCATAGAAAGAGTCTGAATTTTCCCAGCCTTAGTGTTTAAAACAGTTCTGGTTAGAAAATATCTTAAAATGTAGTTTGTAAGAATGAATGTTACAAAGCATGTCACATCTCTGTAAGTAAAATGTTTATATACACTCCTGGGCAAAAAATGGGCCAAGCCCAAAATGGCAAAACACTAAGTTTTTAACTTGTCTAAACCACAAATTATTGGTCAGGAAATTAGCAAAATATAAGCAAATACACTACTTTAAAAAAAGCCATTGCTGTCTCAGAAAAACATCAAAGACAGAATGAAGTCTTTGGCAGAATATGGGAAGTTGTGTGCGGAGTGATGAATAACAATGAAACACAAGTCGCATGGTGATGCTCCAGAGTGGTGTCTTTGAAAATCTGCTGAGAAATATAATAATAAATGCATCTCTACCACAGTGAAGCATGGAGGAAGAGGTGTCATTGTGTGGGGAGCCTTTGTAAGACTGATGCCGGACTGCCTGGACCTAGAGAGGGCTACTCTCTGAGAAAACAAAGGAAATTAACATTTGAACTCTCTCTTGCAAAATTAGCATCCCCATCTGAGACTCGATCACACCTTCGTATTGTCTTAATCTACATTTCCTTTACTTCACCCCCTCTTCCCCCATCTCTCCTGTCCATGTTGAGATGACCTGAAATTCACCCAAAAATCTATATGGTTTAATGTGAACAATTATCATAACACTATACAAGTTTGGTATCATTTGAAATGTGTCGGTGCGACTGGTACAAAGGTCCCATCCTCACAGAAGTAAACCAAAAGGTTTTAAGTGTTTAGAGATACTTTGCTTACTGTGGTGGGTGTGCCCCTTTCACAGAGTTTTTTATGCAAATTAATACCTTCTGTCCTCGGTTAGTTGTAAACTACCCAAGTCTGGGACCTTGACTAATGTAAATTCCCATTAGGTAAAATATCAGTGCTGGTACTACTCGACCTCAGCGCTGCATTTGACACTGACGATCACAACATACTTCTTGACAGGCTGGAAAACTGGGTTGGGCTTTCAGGGATGGTTCTTAAATGGTTCAGGTCATACTTAGAAGGGAGGGCTTATTATGTGAGTATCGGTGACCATACGTCTGAGTGGACATCCATGACATGCGGAGTCCCTCAAGGTTCAATACTTGCACCCCTCCTGTTCAACCTATATATGCTGCCACTGAGCCAAATAATGAGAAAGAACCAAATTGCATATCACAGCTATGCAGATGACGCCCAGATTTACCTTGCCCTATCACCTAATGGGGTGCAACGGATTCAGATTACTCACGGTTAGGTTTGTATCACGGTTTTAGGCTCACGGTTTTGGTACGGTTCGGTATGTGCTATGTTCAGGTAAAAAATTACTACTGTCAAACAAAAATAAAGAAAATAAGAACAAATAATCAAACAGCACAAATAAATACAGTAAAGCAAAGATACAAATAAATAAAGCTTTTCCGGTTTTTCATGTATCCAGTTTTCAGGTACAGAAATTGAAAAAAATAGCTAATAAAATGTAAAACAACATTGCATGTAATCTTCACTGTATAAATTACATAAGATCAATCATTATTAATTATTAAGTTACAATTCAGTCATGAGCAATGAGTTATTTCCTTGTCTTTTGTTGTTTGATTAACATTAAAAGCAGGAATGCAAGGGCTGCCTTTAAGGGCTGACATTGAGACATAATACACGAATCTGTACACTGATACTGAACATATGCGTTCTTTCTTGAGTGTATAAGTTCACTTAAGTTATAACCTACTATGCTTGCTAGGATACTTGCCATGACGGGCATGTTGACATAATTTTGTGTGAATTTGTCCATTCAAGCACAAGACTTGAAAGAGACCTCAATATTTGAGGGCTGACTCGGATGAGTGCATAAACCTTCTCACAGCGCGCGCGCAAGTTCTCTTTCGCGCCTTACACTCGAATGTTTAAATTGGCAAGGCTTAAATGAGTTTAGTTTAAAGGCAGATAGCAACGTGTGCTGTTCAGGTCTCACCTGCGCTCGCGCGCTATCAACACCCGGGTGATGACGGCGAAATGACTGGTCATACGGCACTTTAGGGGAAGCCAGAATGCGTATCCATCGACAGAAACATACATTAGCCTTACTCTGTCTGTCTGTTTTATTTATTTTCTACAAACCATATTATAGATGCATATGCGTCGTCAGATATGAGATGAACCGCGCGGTGCAAATGCGTGCCGAACCGAGTATGCAGAACGGTACGGTTCGATTTTTTACCGAGAACCGTTTCACCCCATCTCCTAACGACTACAGCCCCATTGACTCCCTGTGCCAATGCATTAATGAAATTAAAAATTGGATGTGCCAAAACTTCCTTTAGTTAAACAAAGACAAAACTGAATTCATTGCGTTTGGAAACAAAGATGAAGTTCTCAAAGTGAACACATACCTTCACTCTAGGGGTCAAACAACTAAAAATCAAGTCAGGAATCTTGGTGTGATTTTGGAGTCAGACCTGAGTTTCAGTAGCCAAGTAAAAACAATAACTAAATCAGCATATTATCATCTCAAAAATATTGCAAGAATTAGATGCTTTGTCTCCAGTCAAGACTTGGAGAAACTTGTTCATGCTTTCATCACCAGCAGGGTGGATTATTGTAATGGACTACTGGCCTTCCCAAAAAGACCATAAGACAGCTGCAGCTCGTACAGAACGCTGCTGCCAGGATTCTGAGCAGAACCAGAAAATATGAACACATCACACCAGTCCTCAGGTCCTTGCACTGGCTTCCAGTTGCATTTAGAAAGTACTTTTAAAGTACTGTTACTTGTTTATAAATCATTCAATGGCCTAGGACCTCAATACATTGCAGATATGCTCATAGAATATAAACCTAACAGATCACTCAGATCATCAGGATCAAGTCACTTAGAAATACCAAGGGTTCACTCAAAGCAAGGAGAGTCTGCTTTTAGCTGTTACGCCAGCCACAGCTGGAACCAGCTTCCAGAAAAGATCAGATGTGCTCCAACAGTAGCCACATTCAAATCCAGACTCAAAAAATATCTTTTTAGCTATGCATTTACTGATTGAGCACTGTGCTATGTCCGAACTGTTTGCACTTTATTTTATACGTATTATATTTTTATTCTTTTAATTCTTTTTCTTGTTTTAATTTTATTTTTAATGCATTTTATATCAATCTTTAATGTATCATCTTTTTATTTCTGACTTTTAATGCATTTTAAATCTTGTTGTCTGGTTGAAAGAGCTGGGAGAATTAGGAAGTAAGCATTTGTTATCCCTGGATGGAGCTCTGACAGAGTTAGTCCAGGAAGATTTGTCTGTAAGGGTACTGTTTAAACGCACAGCTACCCTGACAAATATTTTTACAGCGTGAGGAAGATCCATTTAGATCCGCTCTGATGGATAGATCCGTTTAGATCCGCTCTGACGGACAACAAAAAACTCCCTGAAACTTCCTAACTCTTCCATCCAGATAGTGGCATTCTCTGTTTTTACTGTTATTTTTATTTCATATGCGTTCTATTTTTATTATTATGTATTTGGTTCTTCTTTATGTAAAGCACTTTGAATTACCATTGTGTATGAAATTTGCTATACAAATAAAATTGCCTTGCCTTGCCTTAACTCATGTCTCCTTTGGAGGAGGTCTTGGTCTGGTATTTAAGGAAATGCTGCAAAGGGCTCAATGTGTTCAGATCTATGGGGACTAAATAATGTATTCTAGAATGAGCAAAGTGGGTACGGCCTCTAGAATATTAGTGATTGCCTCTGTCTAATGACCAAGACTGACGAGTTTGTGAGTATGAGATCGTATACCCGGCCGGTGCGAGACTGAAAGCATTATAGGAATCCGGATGAACAAATGACCAATAATAAATTGACATTCTAAACCAAATTTGAGGTCTTGATAAAATGGAGTCAGATGAAACTTAAACTGGAATTAAACTACTTTGCCAAGCTGAAAAGACCGAATGCGTTGGGCCGTTTGGGCAGGCCTTATACCGTTTAACTGCTGATATTGGTGCTGCTTCACTGTGAAAAGTCATTTAATGCTTCAGAGTACAGTAGAATATTGCAGAATGGCTTGCTTCCCACAAATGAAAAAAAAATGTTGTCTAAAGAGGACTGATCAGATGTTATTTTGCAAAGACAACCAAGAAGTGGCTTGAGAAAAAAGTCCATCAGGCTCATGTTTTGGTCTTGGTCAGAGTCCAGATTTGAAACCTATACTGAATATTTCGTCTCACATTAAACTCAAACTAACTAGGGGACATTTTTCAACTACTCATGAACTGTGTGAAGCCAATCAAGCCATCAACATTGAGTATTGTACATATATTTATATATTGTGCATATATTTTATTAAATACCTGCATAATAATATAACACAAATTATTTATAAAAATTAAATAGTACTGTATTTAATTGCAGATGTTGTACATACTCAGATCATTATTTGTTAATAGTTTTGCAAACACACTCTTAAGCAACCATTCCTAGGGGGATGTTTCAGAAAAAAGCACTGTGATTGGTTGTTGTGAGCCCCATATGGAAACAATGATGACTTGCATTTTCAATTTTAAGAGCTTCCACCATGTAGTTGGGGCAATGAAATTCCAAAGCAACTTAACCCTTCCCCTTTCCCCTTTAAGTAAAGATCACATGAGCTTTAAGCACAGGTCTCTTTCAAAAATATATATTATTATAATATATTGAAATATGCATTTATAAAAAGGTACCTGACCTGAAAATATAGGCTTTCTATATTTTCTCTATATGCTTTATGTGATACATTTTGTGCACTTAATTGAATGAAAGGGAAATTAAGTTGATTTGTGTCCGCATTTTCTTTTGTACTATCCACACACTATAGTCCCTGAATGAACCATCAGTATATTGCGTCAGAGAGCTTGTACAAACACATGTCAGTCATAATGAAGCTCAAACACAGATAAAGCAGACTGACATCAACAGGTCTCTTAGCAACAGTGTAATCTGCTGAACTAATGCTGCTGCACGAACAGACACGGCACGACAAAGACGAAGTAAAACCATGACAGTTCTACCAAATGAATATCAGACCTTAATAAGTTAATGATAACGACATGAACAATTTTATAAGGCAAAACACGAAATCTGCAAAAACCCTTACTCGATTGTGTCTAAAAACTGCTCGAATAATATGAAAATAGAACGTCAGATTGTTAATATAAAAAAATATCACGATACCTGTTCAGACCATTCCAATATATTTGAAGCATTTTGTTTGTGTGACAAAATGTTATGCATTTATTTGCAAAGTTAAGAGTTATGTACAAAGACATAAAGTGGTTGTTAATCCACATGCAATAAGTAATAAAAAAATAAAAATATAACTTTTTATATATTTAATATATATATGTTTTCTCTTACCATGTTGGAAGAGCTGTGCGTGTAGCGCTGCTATAGTCTCGTGCAAGCAGCTGGATTTCAACCTGTGGCCAGAGCGCGAATTTACGAATCCTACTATAGTGAAGGGACGTCTTATGAATATTAACTAAGTTTCGTGTCGGACGCTCTTGAAAAGTTGCCAGGCTACGTCAGCACGCACTATTTAATATTAATATAGGGGCCCTCTTGCTGCTGTCCTGCCAGGCGCCTGAATAAAATATAAGTGTGAAAACAGAGAGGCGTTCCAGACAGAATATAATTAGACCATTAACAAATTATAACAGCAAAACTTTTCCTAACTTCATACAGATCGTCAAACGACAAAACATTGGCGTATAACATCAAGCATCTGTTCGGGAAAAATGCGAGCTATTTTATTTGTTAATGTGCGCGTTAATGACTGCTGTTCATGCCTGAGAAGGTCTGAATTCGACACAACAGGAAATTATCCCTGTTAAGTGAAAGGATTCAACCAGGGTCACACACACTTTCAGAAAATAACAACACAGTAAAACGGAATAATTAACATGACAGAGTACAAACATGAGAAGTTATCATTTCCCGTTTTCCCCTAAGATAAGATTTTTTTTTTTTTTTTTTTTATCAAGATCATTTCTATTGTTCTCTTTTATACACTTATAACATGTTTTGAATGCTGATCATTGTTATTCTGTCTTTTATGAATGAAGTATCGTCTTCACACTTAACGTTTTTAGCAGTGTTCTCCATTCTTTTTTATCTAGCAATTACATACTCCTAGTCAATTAACCCTCATATCTTTGGTGAATCCTGTGGTGTCTTCTAGTAATAAAACTCCAACACATTTCAAAGATCACTGTTATCACATGTACAGTGATCTTTGAGCTCTCTTTATTTTCATTTACACAAAACGAAGAAAAAAGAAATACAGCAGATTTGGAATTAACAATGAAGATAATCAAGATCTTGAATGTTTTCTTTTTTACTCTTCTCTCAGCAGGCATGTGTGAGAGAAGTCATGAAGGTAGGTCATAATTATGGTATTCAAGTTGTTTAAAATGTGTAGAAAATAAGTGTATTGTTAGGATACTGCAATCTCAGCGCCTCTGTTCTTTTCTTTAGTTTACATGCTGAAAATGGATCAGGCATTGCTAACATTCCATAATGAACTTCCACACAACATTAGTGTTTACTACACCTCAGATTACTGTTATAAGGTATTTCAAATTTGTTTTGTCTTGTGACTTATGAGTGTTTAAAGCATTTTCTGTACTGACAGAAATATAAATAAATTTGTTCCATTCACAATATGTACAGGTTGAGTTTTGTGACCAATATAAACCTTTATATAATTTCTCATACTAGCCTGTAGAGCCTGCTTGAACTGTAAAAAAATGGCTTATATTAAATAAATGTTAAATAACAGATATCTACGTCTTCTACAGTGTCTTTATCAGCCCCTTGCCACAGTTGGGATTGGTCACAATATTTCTGTGGTGGTGAGCACACAGTTCACACTGACTCTAAGAATCGTACCTGTAGATGGAAATGGCACTCTGTGCAGGTAAGAATCACCTTGAACTACACCTCAACTTGCTAATTATGGTGAATATATTATTTAACATCATCCTTTTTTCTTAATTGAGAAGTTTTAAATAACTCTGTTATTAAAAAAATGGTACAGAAGGACCTTACATAGGCTATATATATATATATATATATATCCCTAATAGCAGCCAGTTGCATTTGCAGTCAGTGAGACTATTTATGAGCATGTGTTTGAATGTGACCTGGCTTTAGTGCTGCCCTTTGTAGAATTCCTCACTGTGCATTGATTGCACTGCATTTTGGGGTTAACAAGCTGACACTGAAATAATGATGAAAAAGACCATTGAGACATCAAAGCTTGTGGTCCTCTCACAAACCTCAGCTGGGATGTTGGAAGCAGGAAACTGTAGTCATATTTACAAACAACCTGGGCCTCAAACAGTCTTGAAGTTTTGGGCCGTTTTCAAATAGGTTGTCGAGGGTGTCTGATTTCATAAGACAAGTCACAGTATCTCTCCCACCCTATGGCTGAGGTCTAGTCCTGGGCTTCTTTAAGATCGATACTGAGGTCCCTTTCCAGACCGAGCAGTTATCGATTTACCTTCTCCCCCAAAGAACGTGCTGGCCACTATGTCATTCCCAGGCCGATCAATAAAGTCTTATAGTGCACATTTTGGGGGATGAAAAGGGTGAAATGGGTTCAAATGTTGCAGTTTTCACGGTTGCCCTCTAGATGGCCCCCTTCAGCCTCTTGTATGTCATTGTTTGTTTTAATTTTGCTCCATGCTTGTACAAAGAGGCATTTATATATACAATACAATCAGAAAACACTAAAATATTGGTGTTAAACTATATAAATCAGCTTGATTTTAATAAATATAAAGTGAAAGTTGATTTTTGGACTACTTTAGGTAAACAGTTACATGATAGGTTACTTACATCAGTCAGCAAACAATTTATGGTTAACAAGAAAACAACAAATTCATAAATCTGGAAATGCTGGTGATGACGTGTAACAGAAAATGTAAATAACATTTAAAAAGAGGAAAGCTTTTTAAACAAAACATTAAAAATTCAATAACCGTCATCATGACTATAAGGATGTGATGGATGGATCAGTGTTTTATTACATGTTGATGACATTATTTCTCCTCCCTAGTCTGAGTCAGACATTTGAGGAAGCTGGCCATTATTCTCTCTGGATGAGGCAGCCTGGCTTGCTAAATGATGTAACCTGTTCTCTCACTGTGGATAGGAGTCCAAATAATGCATACCTGCGTAAGTATACATACTGTGTAATTAAAAACATTAAATAAGTCACCAAAAGACATGTATTGTGTTCCAAAGTTGAGCATGGAAGTGCCTTTCTCATATCCCAGGAGTCAGATGAGACTGTATTGATCCGATGAACTACTCGTTTCTTGAAAAAAACAGCTCAAAGAAAAGCTTTTCTGCCATGTTTGTTTTGGAAGATGCCCCGGGAGGGGAGCATTGTAGGAAATACATTAGAGGAGCGTGAAGGATTAAAGCATAATGGGGTTTTGAAAGCACCACGCTCCATAATGTGCAGTCTACTTTGCAATAGTGCAGATTATGTTGTAGATCAGACTTTTAAGGGCAAGTAGCCATTATCTGTCAGATATATGGCCAGTGTGACTAAACTCCCGGCTATATGATGAGCTTCCATTAGCCGGACTGGTTGGTGATTACACTCCAGCTCCAAAGGGCTATCACAACTTAAGTGATGGTGCTAGTGATCAGCAGATGTTAAGAAGAACTGATGAGGCTACACTGAACAAAATGAACAAAAATCAGGCTGTTTTCAATTGAATTGCACTACCCAGAGTGACACTATTTTAAGACTGTCTTGGCCTGAAAAATTGAAATTCTGACTTCAATCTTGGGTCTGTGATGAATACAAGCAGTCAATTATGCAGTAATTGGTCTGCTTAACCTTAAATACTAATTAACATTTAGACTGAACTGTACAAATTAGAGTAAATTTAAATGTTGCTGATTCTCAACTTAAGCAATTAGTGTTAAATAATTTACTGTGAGATAAAAGTAGGACAATTTACTGAGGATTATTAGACAGTGATGATCAGCATTAATTGTATTACTTTTCACTAGAAATAAATACATGACAGCAATTGTATACAAAACTTGTTTTTGAAGGAAGCTTGGTAGCTTTTGATTACAGCAAGGTTTTTAAACTTTTTGATGCCATGGATCTCCAAAAATGATGACCTGCGCCTTCTTAAAATATAAAGGGATTTATATACACTATATTGCCAAAAGTATTGGGACACCCCTCCAAATCATTGAATTCGGGTGTTCCAATCACTTCCTTGGCCACAGGTGTATAAAATCAAGCACCTAGGCATGCAGACTGCTTCTACAAACGTTTGTGAAAGAATGGGTCGCTCTCAGGAGCTCAGTGAATTTAAGCGTGGTACCGTGATAGGTTGCCACCTGTGCAATAAGTCCATTTGTGAAATTTCCTCACTACTAAATATTCCACGGTCAACTGTTAGTGGTATCATAACAAAGTGGAAGCAATTGGGAACAACAGCAACTCAGCCACAAAGTGGTAGGCCACATAAAATCACAGAGCGCTGAAGTCGCCAACTTTCTGCAAAGTCAATAGCTACAGACCTCCAAACTTCGTGTGGCCTTCAGACTAGCTCAAGAACAGTGCGTAGAGAGCTTCATGAAATGGGTTTCCATGGCCAAGCAGCTGCATCCAAGCCTTACATCACCAAGTGCAATGAAAAGCTTCGGATGCAGTGGTGTAAAGCACGCCGCCACTGGACTCTAGAGCAGTGGAGACGTGTTCTTTGGAGAGACGAATCACGCTTCTCTGTCTGGCAATCCGATGGATGAGTCTGGGTTTGGCGGTTGCCAGGAGAACGGTACTTGCCTGACTGCATTGTGCCAAGAGTAAAGTTTGGTGGAGAGGGGATTATGGTGTGGGGTTGTTTTTCAGGGGTTGGGCTTGGCCCCTTAGTTCCAGTGAAAGGAACTCTTAATGCTTCAGCATACCAAGACATTTTGGACAATTTCATGCTCCCAACTTTGTGGGGATGGCCCCTTCCTGTTCCAACATGACTGCACACCAGTGCACAAAGCAAGGTCCATAAAGACATGGATGAGCGAGTTTGGTGTGGAGGAACTTGACTGGCCTGCACAGAGTCCTGACCTGAACCCGATAGAACACCTTTGGGATGAATTAGAGCGGAGACTGCGAGCCAGGCCTTCTCGCCAACATCACTGCCTGACCTCACAAATGTGCTTCTAGAAGAATGGTCAAAAATTCCCATAAACACACTCTTAAACCTTGTGGAAAGCCTTCCCAGAAGAGTTGAAGCTGTTATAGCTGCAAAGGGTGGGCCAACTCCATATTAAACCCTACGGATTAAGAATGGGATGTCATTAAAGTTCATGTGCGCGTAAAGGCAGGCGTCCCAAAACTTTTGGCAATATAGTGTATTTTCAGGTATACAGACCCATTTTTACTGTGTGCGTAAAATATTGTTTGTGATGATATAAAGAAAACATGCCTCTAAAATTAAATAATTAGCTGTCATGTTGTAACTGCACTAAAGATAAAGCAAATGGCAAGATGCAGATTAGGTTGGTATTTATTACTGTACTGTCAATAGATTAAAAAAAAAAAGTTATTAATCTTATGATTTCCAGCCTGTATTTAGAAAGAAAGATTAAGAAAAAATTTTTTTAAAAAATTAAATCCCCGGTTTCACAGACAAAGCTTAAGCCTAGTCCTAGACTAAAATGCGTGTTTGAGCTAAAAGCAACTTGCACTGGCATATCATAAATTTGTCAGTGCCATTGTTTTGTCTCAGGATGCACACCAGTAATGTTTTTTTTTTTTCTAAGGCATGTTTATATAAGCTACTTCTACTTCTACTTCTACTACTTGTCATTTATTACTCACCCTCATGTCGTTCCAAACCCGCAAGACCTTTGTTAATCTTCGGAACACAAATTAAGATATTTTTGTTTTTTTATCTCCCATAGAAAGCATGAAATTACTACATTCCAGGTCCAGAGAAGTAGTAAAGATATCGTTAAAATAGAAGAATGACAGGGTAGAGAGGAAATTGTTGAATAAATTCGTTATTTTTATCTGTAGTCACGTTGACTGTTTTAATGATGTCTTTACTACTTCTCTGGACCTTGAATGTGGTAATTTTGTTGCTTTCTATGGGAGATTAAAAAAAAAAAAAACTTATAAATATCTTAATTTGTGTGCAGATGATGAACGAAGGTCTTACGGGTTTGGAACGACATGAGGGTGAGTAATTAATGAGAGAAATTTCATTTTTGGGTGAACTGACCCTTTAAATGTTATAATTCAACTAAGGCCTAATCCTGGCTTAATCTAAGCCCTGTCTGTGAAACCAGACCTACAAGTTAAACTTTGACAGTCCTAAAATAGATCAGCAAAATTTTGGACCCAACAAAACTATATGCAGATTAGGTTCTTTCTTAATGTTAAAGATAATAATCTCATAATAATAATAATAATACCAAATTATATTTAAACGAATGCCTTAAATATAATTATAACTTTGACAGCCCTAAACATACATTTACTCAAAAATAAATAGCCTGTTTTAAGATGTTAGTTTGTTTTCTGTAGTTTTCTCAGTAGCAACCACTCAGCTTCTCTGACCTCTTAAGGTAAAGGACATTTGAGGCATGACAAACATGACATACTTAAAAGTACTTTTAAGAGGGCTGAGTGTTGGATGTACACGCAGTGTTTATTTATCTCAGGGCCAGTTTGTCCAGGCTCCTGAACTCAGTCGTCACTATAGTATCATCACAGCTTTAATATTTCCCCTCATGTCATCAAGTGTATTCACACTTTGATCAAATGGTCCTTTCTTTGTTTGTTTTTCCACAAAACGCCTCCACTGTGCCATCGAACAGTGATCGCTTGAGCTCACCGGGTGTAACATGTCCATTTGATTAGCCATGATGTTCTGTGTGAGGGCTGTTGTCCATGTTTTGATTGTTAAAGATGATAAACGATGGGCTCCCAATTTAGGCCTTATGTAAGCATTATGTAACAATGTTGAATTTAATTTGGTTTTATGGAAAGTGAAAAAGTATTTTAAATGCTCCTGCTCCCACTTCAGTATGATTTTAAATTTTATCTTGCAGTATACGCAAACCCAATAAAGATGTCTGTAGCTTCCAAATACTTGGAATATGACACATTATTGCTTCCTGTTTTACACTTTCCCCTAAGCAGTCAGTATCATGGAGGATGGCCTCTGGCAGCCAATATGATCCATTCCATCATGCACTGTGAAAATATTGCCTCAGTACATAGCCTTATTGGAGACCCAAGGCTAAGGTTTCATAGATTGATTGTACGCCTATAGACTGGTTTCAGATTACATAAAAGGACACTGCTGGATTCTTGAGAGCTCCCTTGTGGCATAGCATGGGTGACAGAGGCTGTTCAGAGCGAAGGCTGAGAAAATCGTAGAAACTGAACATGCTTGTAACCCTTTACTTTTAATTAATTTAACAGACTGCAAAGAACATTCACAGGATCCTTATTGCTAAACATTAAAAATAAGTTCTTATGTATTTAATATTGATTCCTCAGCGCTGTTGGCGGCATTCTTAATTCTGGCTTTTGTGGCTGTATTTTGGGCCTCTTCGCCTTATATACTCAGGTAACAATATTACCTGTTTTTCTCTTTCAAATTTGAGTAAATACACTACCATTCAAAAGTTTGGGGTCAGTAGGATTTTTTATTTATTTATTTATTTATTTTAGAAATTATTACTTTTATTCAGCAACAATGCATTAAATTGATCAGAAGTGATAGTAAAGACATTTATAATGTTACAAAAGATTTCTATCTCAAATAAATGCTGTTCTTTTCAACATTCTGTTCATGAAAGAATCCTAAAAAATGTATCGTCCTGTGTCCAAAATCGTATACTGTATAGTAGGTACTACATTTTGTTTTTTTTTTAACTTTGCAACTGCTGAAAAAGTACGTTCTATAATATGAAATTGTGTAGTATGAATGTAAACTACATCCGCCATGTTGTCATTGTATAGTGACCTACGGCATCAGTTGCATCGCTTCACCTACATTCACAAATGCTCTCCCGTGGCCTCGTGGGATAGTAAAGTGTCCATTAAATGCGCACTTCATAATCTCAGCAGAAGTAGTAAGTCATCGGGGTACATTTCGCCTACTGTTTTATGAATAATATGAATTTGGACATACTACTTGCCTCGCATACTGTATTTCGCCTACTATATGGTATGGAAGAAGGCATATTCGGACACAGTGATATAAACCAAAAATATTAAGCAGCACAACTGTTTTTAAGATTGATAATAATAAGAAATGTTGCCTGAGCTCAAAATCAGCATGTTACAATGATTTCTGAAGGATCATGTGACACTGAAGACTGGAGTAATGATGCTGAAAATTCAGCTTTATCATCACAGTAATAAAGTACATATATTAAAAGAGAAAACAATATTACTATTTTAATTGTATTTTTTGATCAAATAAATGCAGATTTGGTGAGCATAAGAGACTTCTTTCAAAAACATTTAAAAAATATTACTGACCCCAAACTTTTGAATGGTAGTGTATGTAAACTTTTTTTCTTTTCATGTTTAACACAACATTTAAGTTGATTTTACATTAATGTTTTATACCTCTTCAGATGCAGCTGTACACAGAGGCTAAAGAATCGTATCTGCTTATTCTGCTGTCACAGGTCTCAAAACTCCATGGAAATGGTGAGGGCAAAACGGTTCATGCATCATACAATAGGAGCAGATGTTATGCATCAAACACTGTGCATTTGTTTATGTTTAGTTCATAGCAGTCCTAATCTGCAATTTCCAGGATGATCACATCTAAAATGCAAATGGCTCATTGAGACATATATGGAACCTTGTAGTGGATATAGTTTAATTTTCTGAGGTATTGTTTGATTGTCCTGGTCTGAAAGTTTGATTAGCTTTGTCTGCAGCCTATCATGCAGTTGTTTGGAGAGCCAGAGCAGGAAGAGGGTAATGCTAATTCCTTTCTGATGGATCTCACTGCCATCGCAAGACCATATGGTGAATGGAAACATCTTCCTTTGGAAATGAGAGAAACTATTCATGCTCTCCAAACATGTTTGAGACTGCTCATGCTACCCAAACATGGGCAAAGCCACGACTGAGTTCTTAATCCAGAAATCTTAGATTTTCTCATTTGACACCCATTATAATCATTACTCTATTAGTTCTGTGCAACTGTCTTAAAATATATATGATATTATATTATTGTTTGGAGAGCATGAATTTCTTTCATTTCCAAAAGAAACATGTTCCCATTCACCATATGGTGTTATGATGCATGGCAGTGAGATCCATCACAAAGGAATTAGCATATATATATACACACTAATTCTGTATATTATTATATATTTAATTATATATTTAATATTTATATTTAATAATTTAATATTTAATCAGCACATTTTATTGTAGAATATTTTTATTATTTTTTATTTATTTAAAAATATATTAAATATTTTATATAGAGATTACATTATATATTTAATGTAATGTATTAATGTATGAATTAGCACACATACATACATGTGCATATATATATATACTGATTATATATATTACATTATATATTTAATACTTATTTTTTAAAATATATTTAAAATATAATTTTTTTTTTACAGTAATATAAAGTATATTATTGAATTTTCTAACTAAAACATTCTTGGCTTAAATTGTATTCATCCTGATTAAGAATAACTAAAAAAAATTATAAATAGATATATAGGTTTATTTACAAATATGTCTTAGTAAACTTTGAAATGACGGTCTTAAAATTCATACTAAATTGGTTAGTTTTGCTTATTTTAGGAGGAGGCAAATAATGAACATTGTGTGGACAAAAGCAAAACAAAGTCATCAAGACTGAAGTCACTGGACACATTTCGAGGGTATGTGCCAAAAAATTTCTTTTCATTTATTTGGACTAAAATGGTAACAACTTAATTTTGAACCTGTTGAACTCTCTCAATTCTACGAACTTAATATTTATCAATTGTCATTGACTTGATGGCCACATTCACTCAGAGAATGTATTGTGAGACTAAGGAGATTGTAAGGGGTCACAGGCTGGACATACACTCACTCGAGCCATTGTTTATGGTGGTCGCTCTAGGCATCATCTCTAATATCTTTTGCTTCTATGGTGGGGAACAGTGGATTGCTGTTGAGCAAGGGTGATGTGATTTAATCGGGAAGCCCAGCAGGGCTTGATGGTGGCTTGGGGGCAAACACATAAGCACGCCTCTCCCGAAACAGGAAGCTGCTGTGGCTTTGACCTCTCACTTCCCATTAATTGATGTAATAATACAGGCATCATATCAGCACATATTCAGCAGGCTGTAGATCTGGAGCTGGAGAGGATATGACTTCCCAGATCAAGATTTGTGTAATGGATAATCCATGTGTGTTGCAAAAAGTGCTTTTCAGATAGCAATCACCAATGGCAATTTGTACTATCAATGACAGTAAGAATAACCGAGCTTTTATGGTTCTTAGAATTACTCGTCACCATAATGTTTTCCCCACCTTTTTATGTGAAACTTTTAGCGCAATTCATAAATGCTCCATTCAAATTCGTAATGATATTCCTTGTAAACCGCAGTGCTGATAAAAACAGATGTTCCACTCAGTCTAAACCTGCTTTTGCTCTTGGAAATGAAACAGTCCATTTCCTTGTTAAGCCTAATGGTTTTATCAGTGTGGCTCGAGGCTTTGGTTCTTTGTTTCACCGTTTCCTTCATTTCAGCCTTAGTATTCTGTAATCTGGAGCTAGAGTGCTGAATTTGAATATGGTATAGACATCATCTCATACATATAGACTCAGAGGATGACATCACAACTGGCTTGTCAGGTCTGTTGATTCATGATGTCGAGGTAATATTGGATTCTGCAACAAATGCATGATATTTCACAAGAGTTTTGCAGGTCCAAAACAAAATCAACACTGTGAAAAGTACACATGGGATCCCTGATTTGGCTATACGTGGAACTTAATAATGTTGGTAGATGTCTTTGGCTCTTTGTGAGAATATCAACCCAGAGAAAGCCCGTAGTGTTGCAACTCCCTTGCTGTATAACATGAAATATTGCCTGTCCAGCAGTGAGTCAAAACTTTTCACTGAAGACAGAAGCATCTGTCATCTGCCCACCGCCCTGGTGAAATTGTTGCGGCTACGGTTTTTCTCAGAGCTGAAGAACAGCGCCCTCAATTCATCAGATGCCATCAACATGATATATAGTATAACTGTAGACTTTGTTTGCATTTTAATTTTTTAAAAAGGTTTTGGTTTTAAATCTCGCCAGCCAAAAGCCTGCAGCCAGTTTCCTCATATTTGTGATTACAAATTGTCGTTGGTGGTTTTGTAATGATAAGTTACACTAACAGCAAAAGTACTTCAAAATGTACCCAATTAGTTAAATATACCCTGTATTTTCCTAAGCAGGAAAGAAGACATTTTTCTAATATACAACTCCTAACTTTTCATAACAGTTTAGTTTTGTTTTTGATGTCTGGAATTTACTACATAATTTGAATGTAAATAGTCCTGTTGCATGTTATTCAACTCCTCTGTTTTAATAATTTGTCATATTTAAATGGTTAGTTCACCCAAAAATGAAATTTCTGTTATTAATTACTCACCCTCGTGTCGTTCCACACCCGTAAGACCTTCGTTTATCTTTGGAACACAAATTAATATATTTTTGATGAAATCCAAGAGCTCTCTGACTCCTCCATAAACAGCAATTTAACTACCATTGTCAAGGTCCAGAAAGGTACTAAAGACATTGAATGAAAAGTCGTTATTTTTGTTTTGTTTTTGCACATAAAAAGTATACTCGCCGCTTCATAAAATTAAGGTTGAACCTCTGTAGTCACATTGACTATTTTAATGATGTCTTTAGTATCTTTCTGGGCCTTGACAGTGGTAATTAATTTGCTGTCTACACTCTAAAAAAAAAAGTGCTATATAGCACTAAAAGTGGTTCTTGGCTCGTAATCATAGGGGAACCACTTTTGGTGCTATGTAGCACCATATCTTTAAAGGTGCTCTACACCTTTGTCAAATGGTGCTATGTAGAACCCATAAGAGGTGCCATATTGCATTCTATTTCTTCAACATAAATGGTGTTAAACAGCACCAACAGTGGTTCTTTGGCTCATAAAGAACTTTTAAAGGGGCTTAACAGGTTCTTTGTACAGCAGTGGTGCTATATAGCACCTTAACCACCCCAAAGATCCACTGAAGAACCATGCAGGGGCTTAACAGGTTCTGTATACGGTAGCGGTGCTATATAGCACCGTAGTCATCCCAAAGAACCAGTGAAGAACCACTGAAGAACCACTGAAGCACTAAGATTTGGTCCTATACAGCACTTAAAGTGGTTCCCCTATGATCAGTCAGAGAGCTCTCGGATTTCATCAAAAATATCTTAATTTGTGTTCCGAAGATGAATGAAGGTCTTATGGGTGTGGAACGACATGAGGGTGAATAACTAATAACAGAAATTTCATTTTTTGGTGAACTAAACCTTTAAGTTTTACCTGTAATAGGTTTATTTGATATCTCAGGTTTTTTACAGTGAAAACTGCAGTATATATAAATCACAATTGTGCCCATTCAGGGATTACAATGAGCTATATAGCTCTGGGATAAAATGACAATGACAAATATACACTGGGAGTTACTGCCAAAATACATTTTTACTTGTTAACAAAAATTGATAATGAGAGGCAACACAAACACACAACATTGTTTTACTGTCTGCTGCAGTTTTTTGATTACTTTCAGGTTATGACAGAAAGACAAAGGAAGCTTAAAGCAATAAAATATGTAATGTGCCCTAGAAGACTTTTTTTAGAAGACTCAACGCCTCCCTAACACTGAGGGTTTTTTAATTAAAATGATTGGCTATAACATGCTATATTGCAAACATTGTGCTGTAGTCTCATCTTGAAAATGACTTAACCTTTGTCTTTGTTACTATGGATACTAATGGATGCAGTCACAAAGTGTGTGTGAGAGAAAGAGAGAGTGTGTGTGTGTGTGAAAGAGAGAGAGACAAGAAAGACAAAGACATGCTTACTTTAATAGTGCTCTTTAGAGGATGGCATGTGATTAAAATCTTGTATCAGCAGGTTAGGCCTAAAAGGAGCAGTAATGGTCTCTGTTCTGATCTCCTAATTGAATTTGGTGAGGAAAAATTTAGATCGTTTAGATAGAGTGAAGTTTATCTGAAGGTCTATACGGTGCTTTGGTTTCTCAGTATGTTCTTATACAGAGAAACCAAAGAGAACACACTTCAACACCATGATCTAAGTGTTGTCAGTTTAATAGCTGAGGGGTTGTCTCAGAGTTTGATCACCAAAATCAATTTCGTGTCCACAGGTATATTTATGCTGCATAGTGCAAACATGCATTTTCTGACGTGCAATAAAAAACATCTCTTGCTGTTGCTAATTCAATGTAGTGTTCCATCATGCACAATAAGTT
The DNA here is from genome assembly GCF_019924925.1 of Ctenopharyngodon idella. Lineage (NCBI taxonomy): Eukaryota > Metazoa > Chordata > Actinopteri > Cypriniformes > Xenocyprididae > Ctenopharyngodon > Ctenopharyngodon idella. The sequence continues at coordinate 9,797,094 of NC_067232.1, read as the reverse complement.
GCAGCTTGGCTTCCTTGCTCTAAGTTACACGTCTACAATAAATTACAGCGGAGGGCTTTAGTCAGCACTTTTGGGTGGGGCGATTCAGAGGACAACCGTTCATTTCCTGAGTGATTCATAATGCTTAGGTTGCATTACCTTACACAGCATTTCGTCTTTGATATATATAACAAATGCTAAACCCTCTTGCGTTATGATCCATAATATTGATACAGTTTACCTCAAATGTACAAGAGACAGTTATGTAAAGATAATTTATCATTTTTGTTTGTTTGTATTCTGTTCAAAATTTTGGGGTCAGTAAGCTTTGTTTAATGTTTTTGAAAGAAGTCTCTTATGCTCACCAAGGCTGCATTTATATAATCAGAAATACAGTAAATATAGTTATATTGAGAAATATAATTAAAATGGTTCTGCTGCTTAGATTTTTGTGGAAACCGTGGCACATTTTTTAACAGTTAGCAATAGCGTTATTTGAATTAATATTTGCTTAATATTCTTTTTGGATAATAATCTTTACTCTGTATTCTGATTACATTTTCAGTGTCATTTGTGTTTACAGATTCTCCCTGACTGTCATGGTGTTTGTGAACTATGGAGGCGGTGGTTACTGGTTTTTCCAACATGCACCATGGAATGGTGGGTTATTTTGCTGATTGTTTACATATATAATGATCTGGAATGAGCTCTCTACTGTAAACCCTAATGCTCAAAATAATTAATTGGTTTGAGTAGGGTAAACTTAAATTAAACAAATTAGTTTAATCAAATTAACTTTTATGAGTATTTTATTTTGATACATCATAAATCTTTACAGACTACCGAAGACCTAATGTACTGATATCAAATACTTACGTTTAAAGTTGCTTTATTGCACCTTAATTCTGCATAAATTTTATACTTCAAATCTACAGCATGACTTTTGGATGAACATCCTCAAAGGACGCAGATGAGAAGGGGTTGCATGTTAAATTTTAATGGGGGTCTATTACGAAGCACATCTCCTGGAGTATTCACAGATGAACTCAATTTAAGGATCATAATGGCCTCTTCATCATATCAGCAGAATTGTATTGATCATAAGGGAAAGCAGATGGATTTTCATATTACTGTGAGGCCTCCTCTGTCATGGCTGTATGAGCATTTATAAATCATTGCTGTCTGAAAATCGAAAAATAATGAGAAAACAATGTTTTTAAGGGCACACGATCTTTTATCATCAGTTAGTATGCTCTAAATTATACCATTTGTTTACAATTAAGTGTGATTATGAGGATAAAACTAATTTTGTCAGTCATTCAGCAATTAGATTATGCATTTACTATGTGTCAATCAAACAGCCAACTTTCCAGCAACTGTAGATGTGTGTGTGTGTGGTTTTCATGTGCATGAATGTCTTTTTCCATGTACGTTACAGGTCTCACAGTAGCTGATCTTGTGATGCCTTGGTGAGCTGCCAGCATGTACTTAACGAATCGATGGAGAATTATTACTTTCCATTTTTGAGATTAATATGGAAAAGAGTGGGACTTCAGTCCAACAGTTTGCATCTGCCTTCAAAACCATTCAGATTTAAAGGCTTTTCCAACCCAGTACCATTTATAATGCTTTGCCTATGCCAATTAATCTTTCTTTCTCTGAGAGTATACATAAAGCTTGTAATACCCAATGAATGCTTTAAAAAAGGCCTGCATAATAAGGTCCAGCAATGCAGCATCAGCCTTAAATTGTGGGTTTGTTTATGGAGATGTTTAAGGACAAAAAAAATTTTCATATAAAGCTGTGCATACACAATCTACCACTCATTCCTTCAATGTTTTTTGACATACAAAAATCAGTAAAACAGAATTACTTAAATTTTGCATTAACCAGGGCAAAAATATGTCCCAGAAGCACACATAAGTATCAGTAGTGATGCCCAGCAGTGAAATGACACGTTATGTTTTTGTATGTGACAGTAATATGGTCTTTAATCCTTTGGCAAGGTTTGTGTTCATCATAGGTACTTCTGTAGTGCTAGCATTCAACTCGATGCATAGAAAAGGTGTTCCATGGCTACAACTTCTTCGCAAGGTTACTTGGAGAACCATCGTCCTGATGCTCATCGGGTTCTGCTTCATGAATTACAGCCCAAGAGATGGATTTTGTGAGTAGGCTATACATACAGTATTGTTAAGTCTCCCTCTACAAGTCTTAATGTAACTTTATTTTATTATTTTATTTTATTTTATTTTATGTTATTGGTTTTGGTAACACTTTACAATAAGGTTCCATTTGTTAACATAAGTTTAAGGGTTAGTTCACCCAAAAATGAAAATTCTGTCATTAACTACTTATCCTCATTTCAATCCACACTGGTAAGACCTTCGCTCATCTTCATAACACAAATTAAGATAATTTAGATGAAATTCGAGAGGTATATGACTGGTCCATAGACAGCAATTTGACCGACACTTTCAAGGTCGAGAAAGGTACTAAAGACATTGTTAAAACAGTCGATGTGACTTAATGTTATATATTGTTTTGTTATTTTTGTTTTGTTTTTGCACACAAAAAGTATTCTCGTCGCTTCATTAAATTAAGGTTGAACCGCTGTAGTCACATCAACAGTTTTAATGATGTCTTTACCTTTCTTGACCTTGAAAATGTTGATTATATTATTGTCTATGGACAAGTCATGTACCTTTCGGATTTCATCAAAAATATCTTAATTTGTTCCGAAGGTCTTACGGGTGTGGAACGACATGAGGGTGAGTAATGACAGAAATTTAATTTTTGGGTGAACTAACCCTAACTGCATTAGTTAACATGAACTAACAATGAACAGTTGCATTTTTATTAGATAACACTAACAAGGATTAATAAATGCTGTAACAAATGTCATTGTTAGTTAATGTTAGTTAAAGGGTTAGCTCACCCAAAAATGAAAATACTGTCATACTCATCCTCATGTCATTCCAAACCCATTAGACTTTCGTTCATCTTCGGAACACAAATAAAGATCTTTTTAATGAAATCTGAGAGCTTTCTGTCCCTCCATTGACAGTCCATGCAACTGCCACTTTCAAGCCCCAGAAAGGTAGTAAAGGCACCATTAAAGTAATCAATGTGACCCAAGTGGTTTAACCTCAATTTTATGAAGCAACACAAGTGCTTTCTTTGCACAAAAAAACATAGTTTACCACAAAATATTAATCTCCAACTAACGTTCACGAGAGCACCACGGTGTGTTGTGTTGACGCTAGAGCAGACGTTGCGTGAACGCTTGTTGGAGATTAATATTTAAAGTGGTAACAACATAAAGTGGTAAATTATGCTTTTCAAAGCACCCGCTTTGCTTCATAAAATTGAGGTTACAACACTGGAGGAGACATATGGATTACTTTAATGATGTCTTTGCATTGACAGTCCACAAAAGTCAATAGTGCACATGCACAAAGTTTGAATTGACATGCTGCATCATCTTGTATTTCATTGGATTTATCATAGCACAATAGAAAGCAAGAAATCTCATTACAGTTGCTGTTCTATTCTGGGTGGCAGTGACTGATACCAGACAAAGAGTGACCTGCACCTTTCAATCTCACTGTGAACTTTTCCATCGCGTAATACGAAAGTGTTACATATTCAAGTCACCAATCCTCGTTTTACAAATGAAGTCCATTAGCCTCTGTTAATGATGGAAGAAAAGAAGCCTAAATTTCTAATCTGGGGCCTCACAGCAGCACATTAGGACTGTCAGGGTTAAGCGAGGAGGGCAGGGAGGACCGTCTGACAGGTCAGAACAGAGCAGTGCTCATACATTAGCCAAAGCAGTATTAGCTGTCTGGCAGGATGGATGTGTAACTAAGTTAACAAAAATATTGTGATACTTTCCAGTGATCTAGTAGCAATCATAATATCTCAGGCCGTTGAACAGAGGTGCACAGAGCAAAAACAAGCTCGGCGTTAATGGTCAATTATCACAGATAGGGTTTCATCATGACAGCTGCACAGTGGATTTTATGGAACTTCATGTAATGTAATTACAGCTTTTGCCCTAAACTGCAAAATTTACTCTCTCCCTTTCTGATACCTCAGCCTGTGAATCACTCGGAATGATGTTTAGAAACCATTTTCCCCCGATGTACCTGCATTCAAATGCAACAAAATGTATTACAATTCATTGAAAATCATTTGAATAACTGATCTATTTAAACATGGCACCAGTGAAGATTTTAGTCAGTCTGTCTCTGCTTGGTCACTGAAGCCATTATCCTCCTTTGAACTTAATTTAAAGAAGCGTGATCATGGAAACATATGCATTAATGCTTTTATCTACCAAAACAGTCCCAGTTTTGCATAGTTTACCCTTTTCTTTCTTTTCATAATTTCATACATTACAGGTAAACACATTTAAATCATTACATTGTTGATTGTAAATGGATCTTTTTGCAAAATTCCTGATTGTCAATTCTTTGATTGATAAATTACAGAGCAGATTTGATGTAGATAGAAAGTGTGTGTATATGGGTTTTAATTGACAGATACCATTAGTCACAGAACCACTTCCTGTCTCTATGTGCAGAGGTGGAGTGTTTCCGCTTTTTATTTGATTTGTTGGATCAATGATCAGTATTATATTGTTTCTTGTGGCCCTTCGTATGTGCCACAAAGAGGTTTTCAATTAACTAATGTGCAGATTATCATCAATCTCTCGCTCTGTATCGCTCGCTCACATCACCCTCCCCGCCAGCATCTCCTCAGATAAGCATTATTAGTCTCCGGCAGGGTAGATCACACCTCTACTGTCCTGCAGTGAAAGACTTCTCACCTCAGCCTGGGTCTGTGTCAGCATAACCATCATTAGCCTGTGTTATAAACATAAATCTTCTCTTCAGTGAAAAACAACACAACACCCTGTATAAGTGTTCAGACCTTAGATGTACTGTAAATGTAGTTTTAATGTATTTTATATTCCCTGCAACTAGTTGCTGTATATTCACTGTATAGGATACACAGTAGTTCTACAGTTAAATTAAATGACAGCTATATACTCTATTGTGATTTAATGAACTGAACCAGGAAATATATATGTGTATATATACACCCACCATTCAAATGTAGCTACGACTTTTTTTGAAAGAAGTTGCTCACCAAGGCTGCATTTATTTGATCAAAAATACAGTCAAAAATATTTTGAAATATTATTAATATTTTAAATAACTAACTATTAAATAATGGTTTTCTATTTTAATATTTAATACTTTAAAATTTATTCCTGTGATGGCAAAGCTGAATTTTCAGCGTCATTACTCCATTCTTCAGTGTCACATGATCCTTAAGAAATCATTCTAATATCCTGATTTGGTGCTCAAGACACATTTCTCATTATTATCAATGTTAAAACTGTTGTGCTGCTTAATATTTTTGCGGAAACTATGTTTTTCAGGATTCTTTGATGAACATAAAGTTCAAAAGAACAACATTTATTTGAAATAGAAATCTTTTGTACCATTATAAATGTCTTTACTTGATAAATTTAAAGCATCCTTGCTGAATAAAAGTGCGAGTATAAAAGTGCTAAATTCTGCAATTGTTTTTTTTTTTTCCTTTTTTTTTCTTTACTGTTTCTTTATCGCATTTGGTTGCTCATTTGTTCAGACTTTCTTTTAATCTCAAATTTTGTTTAATTGTCACCATTGAGTTTGGACTGTTTGAACTATTATCCAATACAATGCAGTGTATTTTTTGAATTGTGAATTGTGATAGAAAATGCCATACAGCAAAGTTCTGAATAAAGTATATTCCTGCGAAAATTTCCTTTAAACCTTGTTAAATCTTTCCAATATTTTACAGAGTTGAATCCAAAGAAAGATTTAAACTTCTTAGGAAAAGCACTTTTACAGCTAAAGACACACAAAAAAGCCCTCCCTTGACATGCTTGCTGGCTTCTATTAAATACAAGCCTATTAAAAATACATCATATATGAGTGTGTTTTTCCATCAATAGTCTGTAATAGTAATCTTGTATGTTTATATTTGTGTGTGTGCATAAATGTGTTAGTATCCTGGTCCTGGCTACGGATACCCGGAGTGCTCCAGCGTTTGGGTTTCACCTATTTTGTCCTGGCAGTGATGCAGACTTTCTCTCCCCACAGAGAGATCCCCTTGAGGGAGGTGGGTTAAACACTATGGCTCACATTTCTCTCAGATCAGACATCTGTGCAGGAAGGCACTTGTTCTGAAATAATGATTAATTGCCAGAGGTTACAGTAAAATGAAGTCAATGTGTTGTCATGTGATTTTTTTTTTTTTATATTACCTTATTACTGTTGAGTTATATAACATATACATGCAAGACTGAATGATTTCTAACCCTGTGTGTTTTCTGCATGTTCCCCTCAGCATAACTGGTGGAACCCCATTCAGGATATGGTTTTATACTGGCCTGAGTGGCTCATCATTGTGTTGCTGGAGACCATGTGGCTGTGTCTCACTTTCTTACTACCAGTTCCAAACTGCCCCACGTGAGTTCATATTAGCGTCAGGCTTTGACCATACATATTTGTAATGAAGATTAACTATCACATTGAACAATACAAACACAGTAATATGGAATATAAATCCTGTGCATTCAGTAATTAATGTGTAATGTGTCTGTCAAGCCTGAATTAACTACAATTCATCCCTTTATTAACATAATAATAATGTCATTCATACATCAAGGTAATTCCTTGGGTGACATATATGTTAGCATTATTAAACAAGCGTGCCGCTGAGAATATATGTGGGACGCCAGTAATGTTGGACATTAACATCACAAATGCGCATATATATGCATCGCAATATGGTCATTTGTGTGCTGTTGTGTTTGTGAGTCTTTGAATGCACAAGGGTTCGTGCCGTACAAGCCCGTGTTCTGCGGCTCTTATGAGATCTGTGATTTATGAGTGTTTGGCGGCCGCTTCAGAGGGGATAATTAGCCAATCTCAGTCTGTCATGTGCACTAAAAGGAGGCAGAGAGAAAGGATTCATCATCCTTTCTCTGCCTCTCTCAGTTTTTCTCTCTGTATCCCCTCAACCTTCCATTTATGTCCTCCTTCTCCTCTCCTTGAAGATTTTTTTCAGTGTGTCTGACCCTGCATGACATTGACGATCACATGCAGAGCACCAGTAATTCCGCCTGAATAAAAAAACATTTTGACCTTACAAACATTGTCTTTGTGTTGCAGCACAGTGCAGCATTCAAATTTTGCTACCTCCAAACACACTTCCATATAAATAATTAAACCAAAAACTCCTCAGATAAACATTTTCCTTGCCCTGTCACTTTTGGCTTTTTTTTTTTTTTTTTTTGTCTTTTGAGCTTTTTGGGGGACAATATACACGCTATGAACAGCACTATAACAATAAATTGAATTATTGCATATTGCAATAATTCAATTGCAATTGCATATTTTAGTATGTTACTAGTAGTGCATCACAGTGTTAAACACATCACTTCCTGTTGTCAGATTGGACATTGTATGCCCGAGTTACAACAACTACCTGTTTCATGGCGAAACATCGAATTTTGTCAGGCCGCCACGGACATGCACTTCAGCGAAAACTCAAGTTTTTTGCAATTTAATGTCACCAAGGTCTTTAGATTAGACTGACCAAATATGATATTTATCTGATTAAAGCTCTAAGAGGAGTTCATTAAAGTACAACGTCGGGAAGTGGCAAAAACTGAAAAAAATTTTGCAGAGAAAATTCAAAATGTCTCACTTCCTGTTGGGTTTACAGATTTTGCTCCCAGGGACTTTTTTGTAGGTATTGGGCTGTTACATGTGTCTACCAAATTACATACTTGTATGTGAAACGTAGCACGAAGGGCGCTTAATTGAAATTGTGTAGGTGGCGCTATCGAGCCATTTTGGCACACCTAATTCTGAAACCCACATCAGACGTAAATTTTCACCACTCCTGACGCGTATGCAAAGTTTCATGAGTTTTCGAGCATGTTTAGGCCCTCAAGAATGCAATTCATTTCGGAGAAGAAGAATAATAGACCGAGTAATTACAATAGGGTCCTCACACCACCGGTGCTCAGGCCCTAAATATATTAAAATAGGAAACAGTTATTCTAAATTGTAATAATATTTCATAATACTTTTTTTATTTTACTGTATTTCTGATCAAATAAATGCAGCCTTGGTGAGCAGACTTTCAAAAACATTAAAATATCCCCAAACACCAAACTTTTGAACTGCAGTTTATATTACGTTGTGTTTCTTTTGCTAGTGGATATTTAGGAGCTGGTGGTATTGGAGATGATGGTTTATACCCCAATTGCACAGGAGGGGCAGCCGCGTATATAGACAGGTGGTTATTTGGAGACAATATCTTCTGGTATCCAACATGCAAGGTGAGAATCATGTACTGATCATCTTTAACCAGTTCAATGCATTACATATCTGATACTTAATACTTGATTGTGATTGACCAATTGGGTTTGTGTGGAAAATATTTGTGTATAATTAGATCTAAAAATGTATATTTAACCATTGCCTTGCAACCAATCTCCTACACTGATGGTTTTGTGTCTCTTTTATCACACCATGGTTTTCACAAATCAATATGTCCATTTATTGACATACTTAATGAGTAGTAATGTAGAAGGTTTCACACTGGGGTTATTTTGCGATAATGACCAGCTAATTGTACAGCTAGTCATAATGATTAAAATGGCAATTATATTGCTATTGTATGAATTGCAATAAGTGTAATATGTATACATTCTGTTCTCAGGTACTGTTTTGACTTTATTCACAATTTTCTCTGTTTTAGGTCTTGTATCATACAACAGAGCCCTTCGACCCAGAGGGTGTTCTGGGTACAATTAATTCCATAGTCATGGGATTCTTTGGCATGCAGGTAATTGAATGTATAGTACAGTATTTCAGCAATTTCAAATAAGCAATTGTGATATTGCTATAAACAAGAATAATTCTATAAACAAGAAGTTAATATTGAGTAATTTACATTTTTGGTACAATATGGACAGTTATTTTGTGTAATTGCGCTAATTAGTTCAACAAAAGTAGTTCCAAATGTAACATCTTGTCTGGAATGCCGCAAACACAGACAATCGGAGTGATACAAACAAAAATAGCAGCACTTTTGGAATATTTTCCAATCAATTTCAAGAACCAGATCTAGCTGTATAAGTAAAAAAATTTAAAAATAAAGTAAAAATAAATTCACTTATTGCAGGACATGCACCAAGACAAGAACAAAAGTGATCCAGTGACAAATGAGAGAGAGAACCCAAACCTGATCCAAAGCCCAACATGTGATTTATCCAAACCATGTATTTGACAGACTATAGATCATTGACTTGTTCAGCATGTTCTCTTCTTGACTCATTGATGAATTTCACTTTTAGTTCAACTAACAATGACAAATCTATAATATTGAACTGGATTTGCTGGCAGCACTCTTAGACAAACAGCTGTTCTGTCTCAGTGGTCCTCGCTGTTGTAGACAGATGTGTGTGTCTCTGGCAAAGGTCAAAAAAGTTTCTCACCCTTTGATGATGACAGTGCCCCGGTGACCGGTGAGAACTAGCCGTGCAAACTCAGTTGCATTGCTGAAATCCCTGTGGGCGGAGGCAAAAAACAGTTAGCGCCAAGCCCGTCAATCAACATGTCTTTGAGAACACGGCAGGTGTCGGCCTCTCCGTCTGTGTCCGTCCGCTCCAGCGTCCTCGGCTGAGGCTCATTCGTCATCACCGAATTAATCAGTAAGCGCGGCCAACTTCACAGCCGTGCATGGCTGCGCAGGGAGCGTTGAAACTTGAGCTCTTTTTCAGGGCCACAACCACTGCTCACATCCTCTCTCTTTGTCCGAACATGATATCAGTAGTGTGACGTATGATAAGCATTATTGTCCAGCAATCTATTTTTCTATTAATTATTTTAGTTTGCTTAGAGGATTATGACCTATTTGGCCTAAAGTACAAGCGTAATATGCATATTTTTGCTATACAAATAAAAGCTTGTGTTTAAGTATTAAGTAGTCTAATACTGGAAATAATCTTTGTTTTTGTCTCCGAAGGCTGGAAAGATTCTCCTGTTTTTTCGTAAAATGAATAAAGGTATCCTGGCACGATTCCTGATTTGGGCCCTCATCCTGGTACGTGCACACGCACTTACACAAGAAATTAAAAAAAGCTGATTTCAACAACAATAACTGTGCAATGCAGCAAAGCCCTCTCTGTAAGTGTTATATTGCTTGTAGATGTAGACAGTTTATGAAATAGGTGGACGTCATATGATATTTGTTTATATGCACTGAATGAATTCCAAGGCAGAGATTGCTATCACGCCCCTCTCGGGACTTAACCGGATGGCTTGTTCGGCTCACGGATGTCTGGTGTGTTTTTTTGTATCTGGAATTTTACCGCTATTATTGCATATTAATTTCCACTGGTTCTTTGGTTCAACAGTCATGACAGAAAAAAAACTGTTATTTGTTTTAAAACCTGTTTTATACCATGTTTAATAACTTTAAAAACATATAGGCATTAAAGAATCATGTTTGACTTTTTTCTAATATTATGAGAAATTATTATATTCAAAAAATTATTTGATAACACACTTTAGATGTCCTGCATGAAAATTGTTACTGTACACTGCTGTTCAAAAAATTTGGGGTTAGTATGTTTTTTTTTTTTTTTATGTTTGTGAAAGAACTCTATAATGCTCACCAAGGCTGCATTTATTTGAATAAACAATATCTTAAAAACATTATTATTGTGAAATAATATTACAATTTTAAATAACTGATTTTTAATATAATATATGTTGAAATGTAATTTATTATTGTGATGGCAAAGCTGAATTTTCAGCATCATTACTTCAGTCTTCAGTTCTAATATGCTGATTTGCTGCTTAAGAAACATTTCTTATTATTAAATTAAAATTTAAAAAATGTATTAAATTTTGTATCAACAGTTTTGCTGCTTAATATTTTTGTGAAAACCATGATTTTTGTTAAGATTCTTTGATGAATAGAAAGTTCAAAAGAACAGCATTTATTTGAAATCTTGAAATTTGAAAACTATTAGAAATCTTTTGTAATGTTATAAAAAACAGTTATTATTATATATTATAAATTATATTATTATATAGTATAAATGTCTTCATTGTCACCTTGCTGAATAAATGTATTAATTTCTTTTTTTTTTTTTTTAAAAAGAACAACCTTACTGACCCCAAATTTTGAACGGTATATGTATGATGTTTGGGGTCTGAGGGAAAATTATGTAATTTTGAAATTAATTATTTTTACACATCAGCATTGTCTCTGGGATCCCAAACATGTATAATCAATCTCAGCAGAACATGAGTTAAACTAAACTATGACCTCTGCTAGGTTGGCGCTGAGATTTGCACTGGTGAAACAAAAATGTGATTAGATCTTAGATTGAGATTACGATAGGAAAAGACTGGCAGATTTGCGGGTTAAGTGTTCCATTTGGGTGGTCCCACAGACAAAAGGAGCAGAAGCTGGGCTGGGTGGGAAGTGCATGAGGATGTTTAAACCCCCGTCTCAGGGGAAATAGCCATGTGCTACTAGAAATGTTTTTAAGGGGCAAAGAAAGCAGCACAGTTCACTTACTGCTGCCCTTCCCTTGCAGAAAGCTTTTTGATTGCACCATGTGGGGTGAATTTACCCTATCTGCATTTCCACTCTGTATTTTTCTAGTTTTAATGAGCATGACAAGTTAAGCAAGCTCGAGTTATATGGTGTGTTTAATCTAAAGCAAATTGTGTAGCCATTTATTCAAGGTTATTAAAAGGAGAATCATGTTTCTGCACATTGCAGCATATGTTGATCAGAGGATCTACACAAAAAGGGAGTTTGCAGGATTCTTTTCCATGAAAGGCCTTGCTGTAGTGTTTTGTTTTGGACTTCTGGAGGGAGAGCTGCTGGAATGCCCTCTCTAGAGACAACAGGTGCTGATGGAAGGGTTTTGTCTGGCAAACTCAAGACATAAAGCTGTGGATGACGGGGGCAAATGACCTGCATTTCTCAGCAATGCCTTTGCTTGCCATTGGCTTATTATTAATATGAGCTGGCTTATTATTAATATGAGCAAGAATGTTGCAGGTTATCAAAGCTTGCATGTCATTTGTTTATACTTACTAAGGACTAAAGATTTGAAGATGGGCCATTTATATGAGTCCATATATATATATATATATATATATATATATACTACTTTGTATATATACTACTACTTTAATGTTACCTAGGGAGGTTTTTTTTTTTTTTTTTTTTTTTTACTGAAGATATGTAATTATTTTGATGTTAAAGGGTTAGTTCATCCAAAAATGAAAATTATGTCATTATGTGGTTCCACACCCGTAAGACCTTCATTCATCTTCGGAACACAAATTAAGATATTTTTGATAAAATCCAATGGCTCAATAAGGCCTGCATTGCCAGCTCCCTTTTTCAATGCACAGAAAGCTACTAAAAACATATTTAAAACAGTTCATGTGACTACAGTGGTTCTACCTTAATATTATAAAGCGACGAGAATACTTTTTGTGTGCCAAAAATAACAAAATAGCGACTTTATTCAACATTATCTAGTGATGGGCAATTTCAAAACGATGCTTCATGAAGCTTCAAAGCTTTACGAATCTTTTGTTTCGAATCAGTGTTGTGAAAAACGAAGGTCTTACGGGTGTGGAACGACATGAGGGTGAGTAATGACAGAATTTTCATTTTTGGGTGAACTAACCCTTTAAAATGCTTATCCAAGTTTAATATGTAGAAACTATAAGTAAGCCATTTGTAGGTTGACTTTCCAGAAAAGTATGAACACTCTGGCACTTTCAAAGCATTTCTCTGTTTGTTTGACAGTCCTAGTTATTTTTCTTTGTTCTTTCATTTGCATATTATATTTGAAGGATATTCTTTTTCATATACATTTATTTAGTATGTACCCTAATCACACACCCATTCTTCTTATCACAGTGAAGTCTATTGCGAGAGCGTGCTTGTTGTGAACCCAGATCTACAGTACGCAGATGCCTGATCCCAGTATTTTAAATTTCATTATTCCCAAGCCCTATGACAAATCGGGCCATTATAGCTGTATGTTGAATCATATTGGCCAGCATTATGGGGCCACACTGCTCGAGGTGCTGAAATAAATGAACAGAGATCTATTTCACTTTACCTAGAGGTGTAGCATGATAAAATAAACTAGCTAAAGGCAAAAAATTATGCCACCGCTATTCACACACTGCCTCAGCCTCTGATTGTGCAACACAAAGACAGTTTGTGTATAATATAGCACTGGCATAATATTCAAATCAATTTTTCTTTTTTATTCTGATTTTGTGATCATGTTTTCGAGGATACATAGAAGAGCAAGCTTAGCTGCTGGGAAAGATTCTTTGTTTTTATTAGCTGTAAAATGTCTGTTTACATGTTTTCTTTTCCTCTCAACTTTTTCCTAATGCTTCATCCCTACTCTGACGTCAGTAAAAACATAGATTGTGGATTGGACCACAGAGCATATAACTAAGGATTCAGGCGACCAACAAGACCGTTACAGGCTTCATGCTTCACGATAAACAGTGCTCATCTCATAACGCAAGCAAACAATCAATTATCATTGACATCTCTGGAGAGCTCTGAGGTCTGAGAATGTTTTAAGCAGCACATCTCAACCAGCCTCTTGTGCTGTTAATGTGCTCTTCAAACACGTTATCCTGGTTAAACAAAAATTACCTCCCACCACATCAACAGTCATAAAACGGTGCACGTCTAGAGGGAGAGGGGTTGTCTTGTTGCAGTTTGCATGAAACCTTTGTCAGATTGTGGGATGATTTGAAGCCGTTTGTGCTTCGGCGTCCCAGTAAACAAGGCCCCTGATTTAATTAAAGTTCAACGATCACAACTCTGCAGTTTGAGATTGAAATTGAGCGATTGGCCCACATAGCAATGATTGTCCCACATCCTGCCTGCATAGCCTGGAGACTCAATCTAGAGCCAGCCAGGCCATTTCCACACCATTGATTCTGTCATCTATACAAATGATGGATATCCTCCTAACAAGCAGGTTTGGATGCTCAACTGTCTATCCTCACAAAAGCACAAGATTTTCTTTAAATGAGCCTGTTTTAACTATACTTTCACTGCAAAAATGAATAAAGAAATCAAAAATTTCTTCTTCAGTATTTTTGTCTTGTTTTCCAGTAGAAATATCTAAACAAGATATCTAACTCAAGATAATTTTACTTGAGAAGCAAAATTACTTAAGATATTAAGTCTTGTTTTCTGAAAAATTTCTCAAAATTAATTTACATTTTGCTTAAAACATGAAACAAATATCTGCCAATAAGAAAAATCTTAATTTAAAAGGAAAACAAGTTTACTTTTCTTACCCCATTGGCAGATATTTTTTTGTTTCAAGTGTAAAGCCACTTCACTTTGATCTCTTTTTTTATTTTTTTTTCAGAAAACAAGACCTGATATCTTCTGTCATTTTGCTTTTAAAGTTAATGTATCTTGATTTAAAGGGATAGTTAATCCAAAAATGAAAATTATCCCATGATTTACTCACCCTCAAGCCATCCTAGGTGTATGACTATCTTCTTTCAGACAAACACAATCGGAGATATATTTAAAAATATCCTTAGTCCTCCAAGGTTTATAATAGTTGTGAATGGGGGGCTGTGTTTTGAAGCCAAAAATAATGCATCCATCTATAAAAAAAAGTAATCCATAGGACTCCATGGGGTTAATAAAGGTCTTCTGAAGTGAAGCGATGTGTTTTTATATGAAAAATATCCATATTTAAAACTTTATAAATTCAAATAACTAGCTTCCGGTGGACGACCATGCGCAGAATGCGTAAGGTTGTATGACGCAGGATGTAGGAGTATTGTAAGCTTAAACGCCTCTCGCGGTTCAAACAAATAGGGCTGCGCAACAAATTTAAGCACCTTTCTCTTATATCGAAATCCTCCGACATTTCTCTTTAAAAATTAGCGTTTTAGACTTATAATTCATGACCGGTGATTTGTTTTGCTCTATCCTCGGCGCCTCCGCGTTTGTCATTACGTTGTGCGTCAGGTCAAAGGATACTCTTCCACCGCAAATCGACTTGCGCATTCTGCTTATGGTCGTCCACCGGAAGCTAGTTATTTGAATTTATAAAGTTTTAAATATGTATTTCTTACAAAAATGCATTGCTTCACTTCAGAAGACCTTTATTAACCCCCTGGAGTCCTATGGATTACTTTTTTTTTTATGGATGGATGCATTATTTTTAGCTTCAAAATGCGGCCCCCCCCATTCAGAACCATTATAAACCTTGGAGGACTAAGGATATTTTTAAATATATCTCCGATTGTGTTTGTCTGAAAGAAGATAGTCTTATACACCTAGGATGGCTTGAGGGTGAGTAAATCATGGGATAATTTTCATTTTTGGGTGAACTATCCCTTTAAGAATGTTTAGATATTTGAACTGGAAAACAAGACAAAAATACTAAGGAAGAAAATCATTTATTTTTCAGATGCCTTTAATGGTTAGAACTGAGAATATAAAGCAATCTAAAAAAATGTTGCTATGTAGAAATGTAAAACTTGAGAAGACTGAGAGTTTTGCATGAGGCATGAGGAGATGGATCTGTGTTTTGCGTGTTAGTTTGAGGGGCTTCACCTCCCGGGAGCCTCAGCTAATCTGCTTGATTCTTCATGGCGGTGCTGCTTTTGAGTTGTCTGATAATGCTTGCTTTACAGGTCTGCATTGATTTGAAATCTGTTTTATTCTGATCCTCAGGGAATCTCTGCAGCCATCCTTTCTAAGTGCACAAGAGACGAAGGATTTATACCTGTCAATAAAAACCTTTGGTAAGTGCTTCCTGACCCTCTAAATCCAGCCGCTTCTCCATCCACAAAAGAAGAGATGAGACTCCAGCAGGAACAAATCAGGGGCTGCTAAAACACGCGTTTACTTACCTCTAACGACAGAACGTCCTGTAAATAATCACCCCCACTGGCACAGGAGTGAGACGCAGCGGGTGATACATCCACTGTCCAACTAGATCACTCTTCTTTACAGCCAAGAGAGAGTGAGCAGTTTTATTTTCCCAACCATATATCTTGCCAAACTCTGGCTTATCTCATCCGCCTGTTGTGAAATTGAGTAGGATGAGGTCAGCCCTACATCTTCAGACCGGTGCACATTAAATAATTTGTCATCTAACACCTTAGAATAAATAATGGCATGTAACAGAAATGTTCAACACATTCATACCATTGTTGATCTATTTTACAGTGTATGCCAAAAAAAAGAAAACTTGTGAGGTTTAAGCTTAAAGCAAAAACTGTTGCCAGTGGGAAAAAAATAACTAAAATAATTAAAAATAAATGAATAAAATAAATGTTTAAAAAAATCTTTTTAAGGCAGTTTTATTTTAGTATTATTTATATACATTATAGTATTTATTTATTTAATATTAATATAATTTTTTTTATATTTCCATTTCTTTTTATTTCAGTTCAACTTAAACTCTTTTTTTTTTTTTAATTTTTAAATACATTTGTTTTATAATTATATTTTATTTCACCTTTATTTCAATTAATGAAAACATATTTTAATAGTTTTAGTTAACCATAAAACTGTTTAAAGGATGTTTCAACTAGGAAACCCGGCAAAAAATACTGATTATTTTTTTGCATATGAGACTTGCGTTATGGTTTTTCACATTTAATTTGACCTCATCTTGCCTTTGCTGTATGTGCACTGTCTCTGAGACCATGCTTTACTGTACCTGTTTGAGTACAGGCATATACCTGCTTAAATTTTTATAGGCAGTTCATCATACCAGCTTATTGAGCCCCTGAGTATGTCCGTCTTCATCCCTAAAAGTAATTAACTCCTAGCCAAGAGTCTTTTTTGGCCCGGCTTCAGCTGACATAAACGATGCTCTGGGATGCAGCCATTTTACATTAGATAAAATTCCATCGAGCATCCTGGCACTTAGGAACACAGAGGCACATGACTTATTGACATGGTTGTACTGAGCAGGTGCCAAGGCTTCACTTTGGATGCTTATGTTTCTTATTGGAAAACTCTAAGCACAGAAACTACTATGTGTCCATCCATTATTTAGTCCCCAGTTCTCGTTGTTACAGGAAAAGTTTGGCAAAGTTTTTCAATAGCGCAATGCACCTCTGGTCCTTTATGCATATCTTTCAAAGCTTATTTGTGGACTTAAAGATATGTTTCTGCACATATCTGTCTTATCAGATCATACAACACAGATTTTCTGTCTGTCTTCAGGTCCCTGTCATTTGTGACATGCATGGGCTGCTTGTCCTTTTTGCTACTGGGTGTGATGTATTTTGTTGTGGATGTTAAGGAATGGTGGGGCGGCCAACCTTTCATTTATCCTGGTACGAGAATTCACTTGTTTAAAGCATCGTTTTATAAGCCAATCCAATCCAGAAAAGCTTACTGTGCATTTTCTTTACAGGGATGAACTCCATATTTGTCTATGTTGGCCATTCTCTGCTGGGCTTTTACTTTCCGTTCAGCTGGGAGATGCGTTTCCAGGACAGTCACTGGGAGCAGCTTTTCCAGAACATGTGGGGTACCGCACTTTGGGTCTTCATTGCCTACCTGCTGTACCGCAAAAAATTCTTTCTTAAAATCTGATGCTGCTGGGATTTTTGTCTCATAAACGTCCATTGATTTCTCTTTAGTTTAAGTTAGAGGATAAAATAAAGTCTTAATTATTAAATTATTTAATTAAATTATTAAATAAGTACAACATAATGTTTACATATTTAGTACATGGTACTATTTGATGTATATTAAACAGGACCATCTTGGATCCATTTATATTTTTATATTCGAGTAGTGATGAGTGTCTCTTTTCATGTTTGTAAAGCTGAATTTGGTGTATTACTGTGTTCATTTAGTTAATAGGCATAAGAACTAAGACCAAGGGATCAGATTTACTGTCTTCCATGGACACCTGCAATGTTTTATTTGATGTCAGTTGTGTTAAGACCTGAACGTAGTGATTAAATCAAATTCACTGAAGTGGTACTTAACAAATTAGAACAAGCGATTCTGCCACTTGAGGGGTAGCCATTATATATCGGTTGCCATGGCCACCCCCCCTCGCTGCTGTGAGACAGAGAGTGGGTACCATCTGCTCTTCAACTGACAGCCCTTTAATAGGGGTCAAGCTGGACGGCTCACTGAGGAGTGTTTCTGGGGCCAGCACTTTTCATGCTCTCACTAATGCAAAATCAGGGAAATTACACGACAGATCTCATGCACATACGGAAATTGTCATGTAACGCAAAAAAAACTGATGTTTTCTGTCAAGTCGTATTCATGAGGTCGAATTAAGTCACAAGCACACATTTTTTCATGCTCTGCAGCAATGGTTCCCCACTGGTTTTGCATAAAGATCCTGACCCGAAATTTGTTTATTAGACCCTGTGGTAGAAATTTCCCAAAAAACAGGTTTAGAACAACATGAGGGTGATTAAGTGATCATAAATATTTATTTTGGAGTGAACTGTCCCTTAAAGATCATAACCTGGTGTCCCAGACACCTATTAACTTGAGCAGTGTCCCATCCTCAGAAGACACTTGTTTTCTTAATGATTGGTTCAGTCCCCATCTTTGCCAAGCATACCCTTCTGTTACTAAGCAGATACTTTTTTTCTTTTCTTTTTTTGTTAGTGCAGATATTTCCCAAATTTAGATTTGTAGATCTTAAAATCTAACATTTATTATTAGATTTTATAATTTATTAGAACATATGAGCTTTGTTCATGGTGTTTGAGTATGAGGTCATCTGTGTAATTTGGTGAACTCCTATCAAATTATAGATAAATTTGTACATACATAATTTTTGATTGGACGTACGACCTTTGATGTCGACAGCAAAAGATATAGTGTCCTTTTTTAAAAACCGAACAGCTTTACTGATTAAATTAAATGAGTTCATTTCACTCAAATACTACTGAAAGTTCATTGTACTTAATAGAAAAAAGTTATGTGAACTCAAAATCTGATATCAGTAAGTGGAACTTAAACTGAGTTGCAGCAGATTTCTAGTTCCCAGCATGCTTTTCGTCAGACTGTAAGGAGAATAAATGTGAATTAAGTGTTATTTTGTGTGTTTTTGCTCAAGATTAATATAGGGGGAGATGTGTCATTGTTTAATGCTCTGTTATTTTGCTATTTAAAGGTGTTTCTGTTATGTTGAAGTTTTAGGGTTACCATCTCGGTGAAGAGTAGTGCATGAGGCTGCAAAACTTCAAGGCTATATATACTGCATGTTGATTAACAATTCATGCAAGTATATAGTGATAGGCTCTTTGATAGTTACATTAGCGCATGCTAGCACTTAACCATAAAGATTATGAGTTTGTTTATTCAATATTCAATTAAATTGTAATTAACAAGTTTGTATTGTACAAAATTAAATTTCTAAGTTCTACTAACGTAATCTTTGAGTTAGTTAACTTAAAAAAAAAAATGAGTTGGTTTACTTAAATGTTTTGAGGTAATAGGTGTCCACAAAAGTTTTGAGTATTCTGAACTTATCGGGTTTTACAGTGTATTTAGTTTGTTATCTTAACTATGCATAACAATTTGGTTAGTTGCGTTTTATGATTTTCTTTACTTTTAAACAGACTTGCGACGCTTTTCTGTTCAGAACCACTGATCAACAATAATAAATTCACTCAGAAATTAGCCATTGCTTGAGGTTAGAAGAGTATCACCAAATCCGGCTATAAGTGGTCAGAAGAGATGCTGTCAGGATGCGAAGATTTAATCTCACAGAGTTCTCAGAAATGGCTCTGTGCTGACCTCTCACTCATAAACAACATCTGCAGAAGCTGTTGTGTCTTTTTTAATACAACAGTTGTGTTGATCCTGTTGTAAGCAAAAATATATATTTATATATGTAATGTGCATTTTGTATATAGTTTTTGTATCATCTTAAATCTGCTGCACCAGAGCTCTGGATTTGAAGGATATGTATGGTCTACTGAAGCGGTTGAAACATGTGAACCTGTTCACTCTGCATGAAATTCAATTGAACCCCATTTCTCTCTGTTAGTTAATGAGAAAGCTTTTCATTTTGAGTATCACATTACCCATTTAAACTAAGTAGAGCTTATGAGTGAAGCAAACTGGTCAACTGATTTTGGGAATGGACTAATGACTAGTGTTGTGCTACTCCATGTCCCAGTGGGAATATGGACTTCTTTTAAGAGCTATAGCTTTATGTACCACAGTAAGCACTTTTTGAATCAATATTTTATTAATCAAGTACTTATCATCATTATTATTTAATGCAAGGCATGTACTGTAGATGCAAAGCTATATTAGCAAAATACCACTGAGAATAGCTCCACCATGTTTGATGTAAACAACGCTTTCCTATTGTCTACTTGTGCAGTACTAATGAGAATCTGTTTGACAGAATCTGACAGTAAAAATTGTGATCTTATCTATTATAAGACCGCCTTTCATCTGAAAATGATCTTGTCAAGTAACCACTTTTTTTTTTTTTTTTTAAAAGGGAGGTATATGTCATGAATCTGCCTATGCATTTGCCTATCTATATTGATTTACATTGCCCATATGTCTGAAAATACCACTGTGTGTCTGGTTTAGAGTAACCTGAGCTTTTTTAATCTGCATCATGTATATGGTTATGAGCCTACATGCTGCTATGTAAACAAAACCATCCTGTGGTTAATATGCAGAGTAAGTGAAATATTTATACGGCATAACAAACATCTGAACAAAAAGGTGGAGCTGGAAACAACATCTTTGTGCTCTATTTTTATGGGCCACAGTTATAATTGTTGTGTATTGTTGTTTTTTTGACATAATTTATTTGCATTTAAAATGACTATAAATTATAATTACTATACTGTCATTAAATTCATTTAACTCTGTTAGACAGTTATAGATTAATGATTATCTTTAATATTATTAATATTAATTATATTTTAATAATATTTATTATATCGGATTAAAGTTGTAATTAATTTTAGAATTATATATATATATGTGTGTGTGTGTGTGTGTGTGTGTTCAATTAAAGTGCACTGTCTGGCAAGTGGCTCTGGTTGTTTATTTATTTCTAAATAGGACGCACATTTTTGCTATTTCCATAATAGCCCAGAATTGGAGGGTTTTATGATTGTAAAATACCCCTATTAATCTTTTGGATACAAAACAACAGAGAAGTTATTTTGTTACCAAACCAAAGCATCTTTGGTTGCCCTCTTTCTCTTATGTATGCTTAATTTGAAGTCTCCACTATAGTTTCATTTGGCATCCATCAGGGCAGACGTTGATTGGAGTGATTGCCCTGTGATGCACTGGTGGGTTGCCCTAGAGGCAGAGTAATGCATCATGCTTACCCCTCTTCACAGAGAGCTAAGCAGTCAGCTGGTCCAAGAGCACCACGGCACAGACATAGACTGGTCCTAGACACTGCCAGACATCAGGGCCAAAATGGGCCGACACCATCTTGAACTCACAACAACCCTCTTAATCCTTGGCCTATACTGACAGTATTAAATTCTCTAGAACACTGTTGTTTTGAACAATAGGCTTTGGGTGTGGTTTGTCCTGTTTGTTGATTATTGTGCCTGTGCACCTGATTCTTATTAAACACTGTGTTTTGGGGCAAATAAAATGTTCCTGCAAGGATAGTTTATTTACTTTCATTAATTTTATTAGTTTGACAAATCTTATTTTGCTCATACTTTTACCCTGCACCCCTGTTTGACATAGATTTGGACTTATTCTCTTCGTAGTGCATGATTTTAAACAGTTCACATTTTTATTTTTTAGGCTAATATAGAGTGGGGCTAGTTGTCACACAAGTCAGTTACTGTATCAACACATTCCTTAAAAGTCTTGGATACAAAAAAACAAAACTCATTTCCACTGTTATTGACCAGGAAAAAAAAGATTGTTAATGTAACATACATTAATCTATTGTGACAACATGCCCAAATTGCAGCATGTTTTAATACTACATGGAATACGTTGTCACAATGAAACAACGTTTTTTTTTTTTTTTTTTTTTAGCAAAATCAAGCAAAAATAACAAAAGGAAAAAAACAACAACTGTGATACAGTGCAGTCCATGAACAGCAAAAATGTTAAAACTTGTGACAACTTACCCGAACTTGACAAAAAATATCTTTGAAATAGAGAGAGAGAGAGAGAGAGAGAGAGAGAGAGAGCTTTTTGCACAAGCTGTTTGAAACCAGCAAAGATAATTATTACTGTCAAAAATTAACATGTATGGAATTGAAAACCTTATAATCACTGAGATAATAACATTTTAAAGGTAATTTCCCCTTGTGTTCCCCTTATAACGCAGATATTTGTAAATGTATCTAAATCTCTTTAATAATTTTACACTGAGTTACTTGCTGTGTGGGTTGTGTCTGCACTGCATATTTAAAAGGATAGACTCTGGGAAATGAGTGTGTTTATAAAAATTATCAATAATTAATAATATAACCTAATGCATAACATAATTGAAAACTAAAAAGTGATAATACGCAGTTACCTTTTCTATGTTGCCAACATAATTTGAATGTCCTGTAGTTTTAATTCATTAGGAACTCTTTGACTCATTGGACAGCCGGCGATGTGATTCAGGACGGAAACACACATCTGAGGAAATTGGCTGGATGTGATGTGAACCTCCCCCTGCTGCGCTCTGTGTGTGTGTGCGCGCGCGCTCACGGTCCAGCAGCTCGCGCTGCAGTCACCCGTCAATGGGACACTCACGTTAAGGACTTTTGTGGCTCCTTCGCGCGAATCATAAACACTGTAAAGTTCTGTTTTGGGAATCAGAATACTTTTGCCTGTTCATTGTGAAAATACACTTATGATTGACAAGTATGGGAACTACGCGTGGAATCGTTTGGGGAGACATCGCTGTGCTCCTTCTTCTCCTATCTGAAGGTAAGGATTAACAGTCTGATGTCACCTCGCGCGAAGTGTACGATATCTAGCCCTCTTTGTGTGGGATAACAACTGTATTGAGATCTAAAATTGGTGAATTACTGTTCAGAGACAGTACTTAAGCTGTACACTTGTCGTATTTTAACTTAAATAGAATTGTCGCCTCTGGTGTGCATCCTTCAGAAACCAGTGACAACACAGGGGCTGTGTGTCAAAACCTAGAGAGCTACCTACCTAGACTATGTTTTGAGCAACATATGCTCCTGTAGCATCTCAGATGACTCCAACGAACCTTTTTTTATTCCCTTGTTCTTCAGAAATCCTCCTAGATCCACAGATCTGAAGAAACTGTAATGTGACATCACATACTTCTTTTCATTTCAAAAGAACCCTAGATAGTGTAAATTGTTCTTTATAAGAGGGTTCTTTGCTGAAAAAAATAACCTCTATTTTGAAGGGTGTTGAGAGGTAACTCAGTAGTTTTTGAGACAACGCAATGATAGCATAACTCTGCTCTTTTTCTGCATGCTTTTCTTTTCCTTTTTCCTGAATATATATTAAAATATGAGGCCTCATAATTTATATAAATAAATCTGGAAAGACAGTAAGCTAACCTTTGAATATTGTGTTCTCTTGATTACTTTGATTTTCTCAAGCATGTTTTTGACTCATGGAAAACATTTTATTCTGTTAACTTATCGAAAAGTGAATGATTATCTAAAATTAGCAAGGATACACTAACAAGTCAGTTTTGCTTCCTGGAAATTATGGATTTCATTTGAGTAATGAAGAGCAAAGTAATGTATTTCACAGTTTTTGTTACTATTTTTAATAACAATTTTATCATAATTATACATTTCATAAAACATAATTTTACTTTACTATCTTACTTACATTTAGTTTCATTTTGCACCCTATTATCTCTGTAACGTTGGCAACAAACAAAAGAAAATACAGAATTCATCTGTATATCCAGGGGGTCTGCATCTGCCCCCCACACACGGGCCACTGTATGGTACTGGAGAGAATTACCAGACAGTTTCATAGAGGCAATCTGGAGCTGAAGCCAAAATATGTGCAACCCTAATGTGCCACATGGTCCGTGCAAGAAGTACGCATGTCTCTATATACGTCATTATATTATAATCCCATTTAAAACCTCTCTGCCCAACTGTACTAACACACCTCTCTCAAAATAACTGGAGTTAACTAGAGTCGAACACGTTCCTGAATAGATCCTGTGGCCAGTTGCATTAAAAAGGAACGGTCACTTCGCAACAGCTTGAATACTGACAAAAGTGAAACATAGCAGAGGTTTCACAGCTATTCTGGTCATTCGGAAGACATTTGGCAGTGTGTGAATGCAAAAGTGTTGCATTTGTTTTAGCTCAATAGTGGTTCTTGGATGGCAATGATTGTGGTGACTGAATGATCATTACTTAAAGAGTCAAAAATAAAGATGTATTCTAAAGTTTACTGAATCTCTCAGTCTAAATAATGGGAAATTAATGATCTTGTTGACTCATCATGTATTCATCTGTCCAGTAAACTACCAGGAATTATATAATCAAATACAAAATTTCCAAAAATGACTTCATTGTGCTTTTTGATTATCATATTACTAGATATATTAATATATAATGCTTAGTGTGGTATGACTGAAAGGCAATTGCAATGCTTATTGAATTATAATAAAGCATTTTAGGGAGTTAAAAACATAAAGTTAACTATAACAGTATATAACAGAAACAAACATATTTTTGATGTGAGCTGATATTCTCATGAATCTCTATTAATAATTGCTTTTATTATAATTTTAAGAATAGTTTTGACTTTATTTAATATATTAATTTTTCCATCCACTCTTCTCTGGGGGCAGTGGCTCATCATGTGTCTTATTTTTCAGTACGAGTTTACATTTTAATCAATCGTTCTCAACACAAACTTTTAGAATTTACCATATACATTTACGTGAATATTATCTTGGTAATCACCAGGTGGTAAAGAACAATACGATTAGATCTCATCCTATTGAATGGCTCTTGTTTTAACCTTTGTTCGAGATGATGCGGAAGCACCTTGATTCTTTGCCGTGAGGAAAAACAAAAGCCTGGAGCCGAGAGGTGGTCAGAGGGCAGGTGTGCAGCAGGTGTGCTTAGCTCTGGGCAAACACATTGTGTTTGTCTTCCGAAAGGAAAATACTGCCAGTAAAATAATAGAGTACACAGCTCTCTGATAACAGATGAGGCTTAAAACCCCTCATTAAAGACACAGGATGGTTGGCAGCGCCTCCCGCAAAATGGATCTCATCTATTTTATGACAAGCCATCCCATGAAAATGGATGATGACAAAAGCAATGGGTTTTGTCCATGTTGGGGATGCATGTAATCGTGTCTGGTGTCGCCACACTTGCTTTGATGGTTTGACATTTAAAATACAGTTTGTTTGGCTGTTTTATGCAGTTGTTTGTCCTTGAATGCGTCATTAGTATAGTGATGCAAGATCTCTTGTTTGCTGTTGATAAGAGCTCAAGTTTTCTCCTTTGTCATACGTTTCTTTCTTTACTCTATGCTAGTCACCAAATATATGGTTGACAATTTATTTTTTATCAGTATCTTCTGTGCATGCTATTCATTTTCAGCAATGCAAATGCTGCATATTGTAAATAAAGCAATAACATTTTTTTTAAATTAATAGACGACTAATAAGGCGA
Source organism: Ctenopharyngodon idella (assembly GCF_019924925.1). Lineage (NCBI taxonomy): Eukaryota > Metazoa > Chordata > Actinopteri > Cypriniformes > Xenocyprididae > Ctenopharyngodon > Ctenopharyngodon idella. The sequence continues at coordinate 9,771,343 of NC_067232.1, read as the reverse complement.
TGAGCTTCTTTAATGAAGGAGAGTATATGTGTGATTTATAATGAAATATATCCTTTGACCTCTAAAGTCACACAGCTGTCCATTGCTTTCCATCATGCTAGTTGTTTGCATAAAATAAGTCCAGACCCCATGTCATGTATTGTGTGTGAGGCATTGATTTGTGGATACACAGCTCTGACCCTGTTACTTTATCTGTTGGAGTGCCATGGCTTCTAACCTCTGAAACCCTCACCCAAGAAGTATTTCCCTATGATCAGGCCACATGAGATTGCCCATCCAATGGGAAGTTACATTAGGGAATCAAGTTCAAAGCACCTCACAATCCTTCCCTGCATTAGGACAATCATTTTCATCAACTGTCATTGCAGACCAATAAATCTCCCTTTGATACGTTGCACTGTTTTATTTTGGACTTTATTGCATTAAATGGTTTAGTTTAGTTTGTGTCTTTAGCAATGTATATACAGGAAATCCTGCCAATTTCCTCAGCGTCATCACTTTCAGCATGATTGGAAAAACAGATATGATTTAGGTAGTTGATTTTTCATATTCTCTATGCAGATCATTGTTCATACCTTAAAGAAAGAGGCCAGATCACTCATTTAATTTATTTTAAATCTTTAATGAAGTTCAATGACCTACTATTTTCAACTTTTTAGCAACATTTTATACTGCCTTTAAAGGAATATTATTTAGTCCCCTTGTAGTCAATCATTTCATCCATTAAAACTCATCTTTGATCACCAAAATGAAATATTTAAACGTTTTTTACTGTGAAAAAAATTTCTTTATGCCTTAAAATAGCTTGAATGTAACTCTGCATCCTTGCTTCATTTAGTATACATGGATTTATGAATATGATAATTAGCCCCGCCTCCACTCACTCACACAAGCTCAGAGATCCACTCGGTCAACTTACTGAGGTAAATACTGCACAATGGTGTTGTCTTTTACAACATCGGACACATTTTGGTAATTAATATGATTAGCCTTTTACTCGACTATGTTATCAAACAGCTAATAACGTGTTGCTAATGTTAAACAAACCATGTTCACGTTCGCCATCTCTGAGTCAGACAGCTGCCTTCTAACAATCAGTACATACGCTTTAACAACTCAGAATGTCAGTGGAGAAAGGCATATAGTTCAGTAACATCGTAATATACATCAGACATACATACACCTAGCTTCTCTTGAGACTCCCCTGCTTCAGAGCGGTAACAGTCCCTCCAGGATTTTGCAATTCTGCGATCGCTGAATTTTTCGCAAAATCAAGCAAACTCCGCAATATTCAGAGGAGCTTGCATTTTTTCTTAATTGCCGCAGATTTTCGACAGGAGTTCAGAGCAGTGGGCCGATCTCGATCACACGACACCATTATTACACAGCACTGGGAAGAAAGCACTTGAATTCACCACAGAATTAATAACATAACTGTGAAATCTTGTGAGAAGCATTCACATTTGTCGCAGAATTCTCTGTTAAACCGCAGATATCAGATCAAGCAGTGCCGATGTGGAAATCGTTTGATCTGATATCCGTGGTTTAACAGAGAATTCTGCGACGAATGTGAATGCTTCTCACAAGATTTCATAGTGATGTTATTAAGTCTGCGGTGAATTCAAGCGCTTTCTTCCCAACATTGTGTAATCTGAAAACCATGAGAAACATTGTGCCATGAACACAAAGTGTAGGCTAGTGTAACGTAGTAACACTTGTGTTAATAACTTGTGAGTAATAACTTGTGGCAGAAATGGTCTGTTTTAAAGTGCTTTTAAGTGCTTCACACAAATTTTCCCACTACTTCAAAGCTTTAAATATTGCACAATTTGAATGTTATTTTAATGTGATGTCCAAAACATTATTTGTTCATCCTTCATAGTTTGTCCCCATTTGTAAAACTAAAGTTTGACAATGTAGAAATTTAGAAATAAAAAAGACAATAAATTACCACTGTTGTATATGCTGCAAAGGAGCACTTATTGGCTTATTAGCCATTTCCATATTTTTAATATTTATTAAATATAATAATAGAATAAAAGTTTATATTATCTGCATCTCAACTCAAGCTCTGTGCTTTTCTGTCAGCCCTCACAAGCGCTGCCAAATCATGGGCTGGTGCCACCTTTGAACTTAATGGCACCAGTGCTACTGCCCTCAAATGTTAGTCTGGAGCCCTGCAATAGTTCTCGAGGTCAGAAAAGTAATAACAATGTTAAAAGAATGTTGTCTGTGGTATATTTTCACAGCAAAACAACAAGAAATGCTGCAAATATTGCTGCAAATTTTGAGAAAAGCTGCCGTAAATTCAGTCATTTTAGGCCGCAAAAATCAGAAAAAAAGTCCAGCGAAATCCTGGTAGGACTTTCTGAGGCCCGCGGGCATGTTGACGTGAAGGCTTTTGTCCTTGAAAGAAGGCTCTTGTCCTCACGATGATCCTTTGTACATGCACATTAATGAATATATCAAAATCCATGTTTAGACTAATTGCAGAGCTTCTGTACCTATTGGAGTCATATCCCAGATTCTTCAGTTAGTTATGGGTCACATTTCTCCCCTTGCATCAGTGGAATCTAATTTGCTTTGGTGGAAGGACAAGAAGACATTGATTGAAATTGTGTCCCAAGGGCGTTTGGGGCTCTCGATTTCTACATGGGTCTTTACATGTTATTTTCTAGTGGTCATTGATGCATGGTGTGTTTGACTGATCATTTACAACAATGAGCAACCAACACAATGGCTTAGTTAGGACTTAACTGTCCTCGTTTGGTCTTGAGTTCGTTTGGAGGGGGAAGGGTGCTGGATTGTGAATGGCTGTCATTTTGAGATTCATTCATTACCTGAAAATGAGTCAGTGGAGTTTCTTAAAACAATTACAAGACTTTTAAAAATGCACATACAACATTGGCATCATAATACTGAAATCATTTTCACTGTGAAAAGTGGTAACCTGCAATTGTTACCTTATTTACATCTGATCTTAAAGCTGCAGTCCAGAAGTTTTGCCTCTTTGTTGCCATCTCTGTTTGAAACCTGCAATTGCAGTTATATGCAGAATTATTAATGTTACATGCATTGTGCATTGGCACGACGGATGAATCTAATGTTTGGCGTCAGTCACCACATCGGTGTGGATACTGTACTTCGGAAACACAGATTTTACGTCTTGGAAGTATGACCAAAATAAGAATTTTCACCGGAAAATGTCATCTGAATAAGTAAGTAACATGTCTGCCACTTTTGTTCTGACCAACTGAGGAAAAAAGCATTAGGTCTACAATAAATTGCGCTACCAATGGTGATTAAATGTAACGATCGCTTAGCTTGGATCATGCCAAACTGTAAATTATTATTATTGTTATTATTATTATTATTATTCTCAAATTGTTAATGTTAACAACATCAGCATTGCGTGCCTATGTGTATTTAGTGTGTATTAGCGTTACCTGTAGATTTCAGGTTCTGTAGCCACTTTTGCTTTTGACTACCGGTGAATCTCCAGTTGTCACTGATGACTGTTATTTGGATCTTTCTGGATTACAATCCGCCATCAAAATGATAAGTTTAATTATTTCAGCTGCTATGAGAAAAGGCTATAAATGATCCACTACAAGCAGCATCCTCACATGATAGCTGGGACTTTCTGTTTACAGATGTGACGTAATGACGCAAAGACGAATGGCTGCATGCTTGAATTTCCCGCGGAATCCCACCAGTACCACTCTTATTATAAAACATTATTACAAGCTTACCGTTGTGAATCGAGCTAAGGTAAGGAGATAGTTTTGAAAACTGGCTGGTTATATACTTGATAATTTTTAACCAAAAAAGTTACAGACTTCAGCTTTAATTTTAAATTCAGATTTGTTTGGTGTAATACAATATATTTTATTTGTTTTACTGATTGTAAATAATATTCTGACTTAAATAAAATCACTTCATTTACATTTAAGGTTAGCATCTTTTTCAGTACATGGGTGGCTTTATATTGCACTCTTAAAATGCAAGGCTTAGCATTTAGGAAATGCCAGCTCTTGATGACCTAATGACTCAAACTCACTAGTCCATGTAAATTCACCCACTGGCCCATTTCATCCTGCACTGTGAATTTTAAGACTCAGCAGGTAAAAGCCACAAAAACGTCAGTATGTGCAGTTTGAAGCAGTGGAGGTGAACGCTGAGGAATATACTGAGCAATGGATCACACTGGAGGTTATTTCAAAATATAGCACAAAATAGTAAAGAAATGTGAAAGAAAGACTTCCAGGTTTTGTTTCTGTTTAGTCTAATCTTGATTGTTGTTTTGTCTCTGTCTCTGGCTTATATTAGAACATTAAGTGAATAATGTTGGTAATTGCTTATGGTAATGATACCATCCAAGAGAACATGTTGTTCAAAGGTCCCTCATTTATGAGCTCTAATGTCCCGTCTAATCCCAAAAGAGATTATAAAGTAAATTCAAACATACTTCCTTATCCCACAGGAGATGTGAAATTAGATTTCTTAATGACGGACGTCCATTCCGTGCTTACATTGATGGGATGCTGAATTACATTTCTGACATTGAATTTCTGATGATGATGGATATATATGGTTGTTTGATAACAGCTTTAGATATACACTTTAGATATGTTTAATTGTACCCTTGTCTGATTCTATTATAGAAATCTACCTTGTCGCATTTGGCTAATTCAATAAATTTGTACTAATTGTACAATTCTTGTCCTGACCCTGCTATCTCATACCTTCTCAGTGTCGCATACTAAAGAAAAAGAAACCCGTTCACATTAGAGTGAGGGGAATTTAACCATAATAATCAATAATAATAGTCCCATATTGAATTATAGCGTAATTGGCAGCCTTTTAGTTAATTAAATCGTTGTGGTCACAGAGTAATGATTCTCATTAATATATTATAGAGATGGAGTCTTAATCATTTTGCTTTGTAATTAAGTATGTTTACTTTGATTAGTCCTCTTACACTGCATCCATACTATGTCATATGGATCTTAATTCAGGAAAAAGACATTAGCTGCTCCAAATAATCGGCATAATTTTTATACTTCATTTTATATCCTTTTGTATCTTTCTTATTTATTAGAAACACACTGAGATCAATTATAATGTGAGAAATTCTTATTATTAATAAAAACAATTATTATTTTATAGTTTATTATTTATAATTTTTGATCATGAATACATGTCCGTAGGTTTAGGATGCAGCTACTACACTACTAACATTTAACTTTGCTGATTTTAGGTGGCTTGTAATGTGAGAGTCTGATGGCATCCTTTACATATTTTCACTAAAATGACATGCTTAATGCAGGACAGTTATTGGCTGAATGTGCTCAGCTGTTGATTAATATTGTTATTGATTGGCCTGCAACTTCTCAATTTGGTCATCACTTTGGACAGATGCTGTGCACATTGACCTTGGCTGGAAGGGCAGGGGCCAAGGGGCCGACATCACCATGCTTTATGATGATCCCAAACAGAAAGAAGTTCGGATTGTCAGACTGAATCATTATCAAGATTACACTATATTGATATTTACAGCCGTTGTAGCTGCAGACATGAAGCTAAATGGGAACGCTAGTGATTGCAACAAACACATCCCTGTGTTTACATACAGCATGTCATGAATGGAGCCCTTTGAGGAGTAAGTGGATTATGGAAAGTGGATTGCTCTGACTGCTAGCGTGTTTCCGCCTTTGAGTTGAGTTCAAGGAAATGGCAAGAAAGACCCATGCGCTCTTCCAGCTCCCATGATCTCATAGATGGTACATTTGTGCGGCGGTGTGCATGTTGAGCTAATTGAATTCTTGTCTTTGAGCAGTCCGGTCCAGAGGTCGTCCCCCCATTAACCTGTTCTCTCGCTGAGAGATCTTGCTTGAAAACATGCAGACCTCACCAGAGTGGTGACTGATGCTAACTCAGGACATTGTATATGTCCATTTGGTTTCAAATGAATGCTCTGAAACAACCGTGGATTTATTTATATTCAGAACTGATTGGTCTCTTGTTATTTAATTAGCTTGTTGCATCATCAGAAATGTTTTCAAGTAGCTCAAGAGTCACTTTAGGTTAAGAAAAAGAGAGCTGGCACACCTTCTTTTGACCCATGACAACAATGAACAAATCGCTGATGGAAATTATGTGCAGATGTTTCATATAAGTCCTAATTCAAAAATAATACGACACGTGATTTCACTCGTTAAGCTTATCCTGTCTCGTTTGTGCGTATGTGTGCGCTAAGTTCAAAGTCGATTCGCCTGTGAGCTGAAATCAATATGTCAGATTGCATCATAGTGTTTACAACCTTGATCCATGATGTGGCTGTGAGAGGTCAGACCAGTGAGCCCAATCTGATCAAGTGATCAGCCATAACTCCATATATCCTCCCGCCCTTCTGCCATCATCCTAATACTCACAAAATGCTCATCCACGTGTCACATCCTGTCATACTCGTCTCGCTGAATACCTCATGTCCATCTTGTGATGTCACAGAGTCATTCCTGCTGTGTACTGATTCTCTGAGTTAATTAGCTTGATATAAACTGCTTTCGGTTGGCTTCCGGCCTGGAAATAAATTGAATTTGGAATGATTCAAATCAGTTGGATAGACTGTAGTTTGCAGCTGCCCACCGCAAAAGTTTAGAATTCAAATGACTTAATGTTTGCTTAAGATTACTTCTTACCTCGACTAGGACCATCAAAACACTGATTATTGAGGTTCTAGAAAAGTGTAACAATTAGGCTATGAAGATTATGGTTTTCGTTAAATGCTGAATGTGAAGTGAATGTGCATACACACGCTTTGAACCTGAAAAAGATCATCATATTTAAACTTGGCGTCATGATCAGTGCCTACTTTGTTCTTCATTAAATTTAATCACACAACATTTACGTGAATAATTAAGGCGGAAAACTGATCGATACATTGAAACTGCCGTTTGAACAGTGTTGTTAGAGCAATTTATTCATGCTTGTTGGATCCTTGTCAACGTTTGGTCATTAATCACTGGAAGCATTTGGTTTTTGCCAACACTTCTCTACTTCTCTATCTTCAGATTGGAACTCTAGCTAACTAATTACTGAATACAACACGGTTGGCTCTGTTTACACTTGGCATTATCTTGTGTTTACATTTGACCACATCAGTTAGCTTCTGTAACCAGATAACAGGTCGGATCTCTTTTCCTTGCACAATTAATTTAAAAAAAAATTGAAATTACAATTTCAGCTGCCGCAATTAAGTAAACATAGAGTGTTAGAAAGTATTATATTTAGATGTACTACATCAAAGGTTTCTATTTACAGCATGTTTTTTCAGCATTGAGAACAGATATTATATTGCAATTGCATTTTTAAATCATGAAAATGTATGATAATGTCAACTTTTGACTGTCAGATCAAATAATGTCAAAAGTTTTATCAAAAGTAATTACTTCTGGTTCATTTATAACACAGGAAATGTTGGGTCAAATTGAAAGTATTGCATTGTGGGATACAGTGTTGCAGTGTGCTCTGTTGTATACTGCACAATTTGACATAATATTCTTTCCATACAGAAAATGTGCATAGTATATACTTTTGTATTAAGAAATATTTGGATAAGTGGTCACCCTCGCTTATATGCTTACATAATTTGTGCAGTTTCCAGCTGTCAGTCACAGTCCCTGGATTCTGCAGTGGAGCAACAAGGCAAAGGGTTTTGCTTGCATTACCATGTTCTTAGTCTGGGAATCCTTATCCCAGGAGGACCACACAACTACTCCAATTTCATGCGTTTATTTAAGTACAAACGAAAGTAAATGCCATCAGCCCTGCTCTGAGTCTCAGAGTGGCATAGCTCTGCTAAGCACTCCACCTGATACACTGACACAGGATGATGAATGAGTGTCACAGCAAATCCAGTGGCTTGTTCAACACAGTATCTGCATCAGCTAAGATTAATGCTGCCATCCCTCAGCTCTCCTGCAGCTATGGTTTATGAACCAGGCGCACAAGCCTTTCTTTGTACTATTGACTTTCTCTGAAAAATGCACCTGAAATACAACATGGATCTCACCTAACACGGCTCAGACAGCTTCTTTTAAAGAATGAATCTTCAAAAGTTTTTTTTTTTTTTTAGGTTCAGAGTTTGGTCATGGCACACCTGTTACAGTTTTATGTATGGTTTTATTGCATTTTTTTTAATATTTTTTTCTATTCTATGCATTATATTAACAGGAAAAATATTTTTAAAAACCTATAAAATGACATTTCTTTCTTGAATAGACATATTTTGTACTGAAACAGGAAGATAGGGTGGGACATTTCAAAAGCCTCATCCTTTGTTTAGCATATATCCTTTAGTTCAAGTCACATTCTTGAGCCGTTATTTGCTACTTTATAGAGCAGGAAGATAGCATCACCCTGGTTCCCTAGACAAAAACCCAGTAGGATTTTTCCAGTGGCTTTAGGATTATTGCAGAAAATAAGCTTTGTGACCAACAAAAGTTTATGATTCTTACGTTCATCTTTTGTTCATCATGATTTTCACAAATAAACAAACCCGATCTCCTGGCACTGCATATCTATAGCACTTTTGTACTTTAATTTGGCATGCTCTTTAAGTGCCGAAATCAGGAGTCATTTTTCCTAAACACAACTTTTATGAATTTTTAAGCCTAAATTCAGACGGTTAAAATAGAAGAGCTAAATGTAGGCTATAAACAAACTACACCACAGTCACATGACTTCAACGTCACCACCATTAGGCTTCTGACAACTCTTTCAGTCTTCATTTAAAAACATTTTCCCTTTGAGTTGAGTTAGAATTATTTGCAAGAGCATGATTATAAACTCAATGATGATGTAAAAGCAGACTAGTAAATAGATGAGTTTACCTGTTTGGCGTGGTGACGTTTAATTTCCTTGACAACCTCTGTAGTCCCATTTAGTCACTTTAAAAAGTCACAAGAGGGTATTACTGATATATTTTATGTTGTAGAATAAAATGTGAAAATATCTTCATCTTGTGCTCACCACACACCCTATTTCAGGCATTTAACCAAAACCCAGTAAAAAAAATTGACTTCAGGACGATGGAACTGGAAGTGATAAATTGCTTTTTCCCGGATTTTGGCCTTCAAAATATGTCATATCTGCAGCACTGTATTGCAATTGCTATTCAGAGGCAGGTGGTTTTATGGAGGGGCATTCTCATTCTAGAAAGCATTTGATTGAATAAAAAGTTGGGCGTGAGTGTCATCAACGTTTTTGATCCATTTCCCTAGATGATAAAGACTGTAAATGTAAGCATTTATATCTGCTAAACATTTGTGTTACCTTTATCAGTACATTAGAATATTGATGGTTTCAAATCTAATAGATATGCACTAAAAACCAAATAAGTTTAATTTTGAATTCATGAGGTCTTTAAAGAATGTTTTATGTCTGCAAACACGACTGGTGATCCCATAAAGGAAAGGAACACGAACCAGTTCTGTGTTGTCTTTCTGTCTTGACAAGGCATTTAATAAAAATGGTTGTAGTGTTCCTGACTGCGTCTCCATCCTTCAGGAAGGTTGGCCACATTGTATCCATCAATCCGGCCTCCTGTCATCCCAGCACAGCTAAATTAAATCAATGTCTGAAACCAGAGACAAGGCTTCAACTGCAGCAACAGAAATAGAAAATCTAGTTTTGCTGTCTGCTAATGATATTAGTACGTTCCTAAGTGGCCGCCCACCGTCGTCGGACAGGAACACAGGAGAGATATAATTACAGCCTGAACACTTGCATCTCCATTTACTGGTAAAACACATGGGGATCTTACAGTGTTTTATAGATTACCCTTCCCCCCACCCCCCATCCACACTCGTCCTGCAGGTAATGATTCATTTCTAGGCAGTATTATGTTATCCACTGTAATTAAACTTCTCAAGGTGAACCCAAGGAGAATTGGAGACCGCATCATATTGACCATGTGAGAAATTCATTAAAAGACCAGTGTCAATGTCATATGAGACGCTGTTTCATTTTTCGATGACAGAGGAGCGAGGGCTATTTCAACAGAAAAGCGGATGTGTTTAATGAGTTCATTGTGTAACCTGCCTACTTGTGTGGACGTTTCTGTTGTACAACAGATTGAGATAAGAAGCAGATCAATAAGGGGAGATTTGATGGAGTTAATTGCAAACTATTGAATGCATCATGTGCCAGAGGTTAAATTGTGTGTTTTTTAAATTGAATGTTCTTTTTTATCATTTAGAGAGGATCAACAGCTTAATGTTGCTTTACCAAATGCACTTGCACAAAATACCTTTAAACAGTAAAGATTATTTGAAGAAATGCTCATATTGTTCATTTGTGGCAAAATGTTGATTACCACGAAAAAAATAATAATAATAACAACAATTTGGACTCGTCTTTAAAACAAAAAGAAAAAAAAATTTAGGCAATGGAAATTAATTGGAGCCATTTTTTTAAAGCAGAAATGTGAAGATTATAATTTTAGAATCTTACATAACACTTACATTAATTATTTTTTTATATAATTTCTGTATTATTTGAGCTGTGAAGTAGTTGACATTTTTATGGTCATTTTAGGTGTAAAGTTTTATGACAACAAAGTTGTAAAATTTGATTTTCTAACCTTTTCTTTACACAGAGGAGGTTTGTAAGCAATTGAGGTTTTTTTTTGTTTTGTTTTTTAGGTAAAGGAGGAAGAGGTTAACATTTATTGAACCCAAAGTATTTCTTCATGGGAGTGATTAAATTGCTCAGTTTTCTTTATTGGTGACGGGTATATTGAGGATTGCCAAAGTTAACAATGGCTGGAATCAGACTGAAATGATGAATCTCCACAATGCACGCAGTATGACATTTCTTGTGTATTTTGGACAGGTTCACTTGGACTGTATTTTCCACAAAGTGTCTACACAGAAAGCATCTTCGTGGGTCAGCCGCAGGGATCACCAGTGCTTCAGGTCCATTCAATGCTGGAAAGCTCTAAAGAGAGGCCCTATTTCTTCCTGTGCTCCCACAGAGAAACTTTTGCACCATGGTTTCACATGGATGAGGCATCTGGAGTCCTTTCAATGAACAAAACCCTAGAGTGGAGTGATTTCAGTAGTATACGTGAGTTTGACATAGCAGTTTTATTTCAGACTGAACTATTGCAATGTTACTCACTATTTTAATGATACATCACATCATCTATCAGAGAACACTGTACTGATGTTAAAAACTTAGTCTCTAAAAGTAGTCTCTATTGTATGACTGAAGCTAATAGTTTTATTATTTTTGTCTAAAGCCTAAATATGCTTAAAACATATTTCATTTGATTTATTTAACTAAGATAAATTTACTTGAGATCCAAAAACATAATAAATCTCTTTTGTCATAGAATGTCTTCATTAATTAAGTTTACATATTGTTTATGTGTACAATACATCTCAAAATTTGTTAGATTTTTAGGTTAAAACAAGAAAAAAATGCCTTTGAGGTAAGAAATATTAAGTCTTAATTACTCTCTGTATTAAATATTCTCTGCAAATCTCAAGCAATTTTGCTTCAAAAGTGTTTTTTGTTTTAAGGATGTGTAGATATTTTTTCTAGTCCAAAAATACTGATTACAAAAATATTTTTTTGCAATGCAGTGTAATGTTATTATGTATATTTACAGACAATGTTTCAAGAGAATCCTGTCAGGTGAACAATGGGTTAAATGACACTCTTGTTAAAGCACTCATGCCTCAAAAACATGCCTCATGATATCTCTCCTCCAGGCAGCAGCTCGGGCAGGTCCCAGAAGGATCTCAACCTGAAGGTCGGAGTCTCTCCAGTGCCCCCGCAGAAAGGGATGTGCATGTTCCTTCCCAAAGTGGAGGTCAAACTGGTGTTCATTAATGACACAGCGCCCTCCTGTGGTCAGGTCAAGCTGAGCACTTTGTGCTACCCTGATAAGGACTCAAACCCCCACATCATAGAGAACCGTATGCCAGGGGCCCTGCGGCAGCTCCAGCGCTTTACCCGCATGAGCATTTGCCCCAACTACACCATCAGTTATGGCGTGGAAGCAGGTATGAACCAAACCCAGTGAAAATGTCAATGCTTTTCTGCATATTACAGCACTGTAGCAAATTAGCCAAAAAGGAAATATGAACAATTAATTATAACTCCTTATAATTCATTATAAATACTAACAATAAGTTATAGCAAACCATCAGTTTCTTAGTTCTAACGCACCCTTCTTTAAAAGGGGTAGGGATACTTATTGTATCAAATAATGAGACTAAGTTTGGTACTTGCATGTCTCACCCATTTAAATAAAACTGTCCTGATGCATTTTGTTGAGGCTCCAGTTGATCTTTGCAGAAGTAGTCTTGATGAGAGAGAACCAGTTTGAGTCAGAGGATCTTTGGTGAATGGAAAGACAAGGCCACAGTCTGGCACAAACTTAGGGGACCTTAGAAGACTTCTAGCTCAGCATCATCTTCACATCAGAATTTTTTAGAATCAGCCCGTGATCTTGTGATGAGTGATCTTTTAAACCATAAGGATATCACGCCTCCAGGGGGTCAGAGAGCCAATGGTAACTTAAACTTTCAGAAAGGAAAGTTTATGTTCCTTTGTCTTCGAGCATGATGTTTTTCTTCTGTAATTTGAATGGGTGTTGATGGAGAAACTATTAATGATTTATATAATACTAATATGGTATCAACATATAATGTAAATGATCATTCATACCAAACATGGTATACATGTGACTCATTCAAAGAGTTTAATACATAGGCAAAACACTATAAAAGAACTTATGATTACATAGGAAAATTGGATACATGATTGTTCATATCTCAAGTGTTTATATATAAAGGGTATAGGATTAGGATGGACTGTATATAGACAAAGTGTACATTTATCTCTTTCCTTTGAGTTGTAAACCAGTCTTATCTTGAGGATTGGTCTTTGTTGCTACGGTAAACAGAGGCCTGGTGTTCAGGGATAGCTCTGCCTCATGGTTTGCTTGTTGGAGGAGGGTTATTGTGGATTATTTGTCAAAATTACAAATAATTGTGTGTCTGATCTGTCTCAGTCACTACAGCGCAGTGAGATTAATTTTCTGTTATTGCTTGTATTAAACTCAGAATCTCCAGTTCCATTTGCGGTCGACGGCTCCACTTCAGAACTGGTGGTCACTGCACCTGTGGACCGTGAGGAAAAGGAAGTGTACCATCTAGATATAGTGTGCATGATACAGACAGAAGAAGAGCTGCATAAGTACTTTACTTCTCTGCACTTGAACATCTATGATGAGGATGATAATCCTCCTTACGTGAATGGGACTGACAGTGAGGACATCATAATAGAGTTTAACCGCAGTGAGGTGTGTATCAGACACTGTCTGGCTGTCTCACAAATTCATGGCCTTTTTAAATTCATATATGAAATATGAAAGTAACTGAATAATGGTAATCTGTTTTCTTTTATAGGGTACTGTCTATGGAACTCTGTTTGTATATGACAGGGACACAACGCCCGTTTATCCCACAAACCAAATTCAAAATAAATTGGTGGGCACCCTAATGACAAATGACTCCTGGATCAGAAACACTTTTACTATTGAACACAAATTTAGGGAAGAAAAGGCCATCTTTGGCAATGTCCGCGGGACGGTTCATGAATACAGTGAGTACTTTTTTTTTTCTTTTTCCTTTTTACACAAATAAGCTTAAGACTTTGATTCCATCCAGTCGGAGGATATTAAACAAGTTTAATATTTTGAGCTGATTTTAGATCACGTATTGTTTTCATTTGTCATGCACCTCAGTCATTTAACATTTAGTGTTTTAAAAATTGTTCAGATTTTAAGTCATGTATTGTGTATTCCAGCCTTAACCATTTAAATCTTTGAAATACAGGATGGTTGTTGTATGAACATGACCAAGAGGACTGTCATGTCGGCCAGTGAAACAATTACTGAGAACACATTTAATAACTGAATAGCTTTTTTACATAACATACAGCATTGTTCTTTATTCTGTTGTCTGCCCTCAGAGCTGAAACTCAGTCAGAATCTGTCTGTGACTGAGCAACGTTCATTTCAGTTGGACTACCTGGTCAATGACACCACTTTTCCGGGCCCCGAGGGAACAGTGCTGTTACATTTCAATGTGACTATCCTGCCAGTTCCTATTCGCTTCTCCAATATCACCTACTTCTTCACTGTCTCAAAGAAAGCAACGACATACTCCCAGGTGCTTTAATAATGTTTTTAGTCATTTTGTGGAAGGAGGAGTAGAGAAGTGCTATTGTAAATATTAAAATCTGCAATATTAAGAAACAGATTTGCGATTCCTGAAGATAATACCAGTCTTTGCAAAAGAATACTTTTTATGCAGTAAAAAGAAACATTTTAGGTAAGTTTAGAGTTTATGAAATGTCATATCAAAGCTGGTACAAATTCAATACATACGAACATAATATATATATAGATGTTTAAATAGACAAGAAATACTCAGTTGACCTATATCAATACATTTCTATGCCCATGTTTTCAAGTGCACGTGGAATTATGATTTGTTGTTGTTGTTTTTTTATTTGACAATTTTCATATAATAAATTAAATTGCAATTTACTTCACATATTACTCCAGATGATCCCCACTGATGTGTTGTTTGTTTCTTTATTAGATTGGAAATGTCTGTGTGGACAACTGTCTGAAGTTTAAGGGCATTTATGTCACATATCAGTTAGAGATCGCAGACAGGAACATCTCTGCTGATGCTCAGTCGTGTTACATGGCAGTCAGCCTTGCACAGACCCCAAACGATAAGACTGGTGTGCTCTATGTGAACGACACTGAGGTGTTACGCAGACCGCAGTGCCAAGAGCTGCAGTACGTAGTTATTGCCCAGGAGCAGCAGAACAATTTTCAGGCCAAGACTCAGCTCGTCATCATTTTTGAGGGTGAAGGTAAGGTCAAAAGTTTGCAAGACAATGTCCAGTCATTAACCATAGGTGTGAAAGCAACAGACCTGTTGATCCAGCTGCCAGTGGGATTGTGATTTTGTGCTCTGCTTTTTCCTGTGTGACTGTGCTGCATAGCAGAACTCATGAGGTTGGATGAGCAACGAGTTTTGGCTTGTGCAGAGAAGAGACAACGAGGGGAGTGTGAGGCGTCTCGAGGCCTGGGAGCCCCTACAGGCAGATGCCAGTGGAGACAAGGCAAAGATAAAGGTTACCCACAATTCCCTTGACTTCTAAAGGGGCATAGAATCAAATACACTGCACTTACTATATTACTGTGGAACTGTTTCTATCATTCGAAAGGACAAATTCAGTGTCATTGTGTTACTTTTCCAGGAATATCTAAAAAGTACTCCACCTGTTCCCCTGACCTCCGCACGTGTCCAGATGGTTACTGTGATGCCATTGAGAGCAAAAACATATCCATATGTCCTCAGGATTGCTCCAGTGAGACTTTAAACTTCTACTCTGTTTTGAGGCTTTCATATACTGTTTAGTTAGATCAGCATAATTCTGCAGTTATGCTTTTAGGAAGTGCAACAACTACACTGTAAAAAATCTTTTGTTGATTCAACTCATATTTTGTTATGAGTTTTACTTATTTGGAAAAACGTATCTGACAAATTATAAAGTAATCAGAACTGATTATATTTAGCTATGAAAACTTCACTTTAGTTAGGTGAACTTAAATTGGAGTGTTATGACAACTTCACTTTAGTTAGCTGAACTTTAAGAACTGTAGCTGCAAAGCTGCTAAAATCAATATTGAATGTATTAGTAGAATATTAATTTGTAAATTACATTTGATTTAGGCTAAAACGAAGGCAAATTAAAATCACAGCAACACATTTCAATACACAATTACATTTATTGCAAACGATTCACATTTTGCACACGTGATAAAATCAAATAAATTATTAAATAAATTAATAAATACCCAATGAGGGGGGGCCTCGGACTTGCTGTTCGGAATTGGACCAGTGTCTCTGATTCCTTTAAATAAATGAACTGAAGCGGTTAGGCCGTTTTTTTTTTTTTTTTGGTTTAATTTAATGAATCTGTGCCGATGATTTTAAAATAACATTCACATTTTAATGTCTTTGTAACTCATTTATATACCACAGACAGTAGTGATAATTAAAATAATATTTTCAATTTAGAAATAATGATTTTACTCACAAAAGTTGACTTTTTTTATTTTGTCAAGTCAAATACTTTGGTCAAATCAGTGTTCACAGTAAATTAAGTTTAGTTTACAACAATTTAAAAAAAATTTTGCAAAAAGCCTGCAAAAAATCTAGTACAGTTGTTTCAACCTGCGTATTTGAGTTGAAACAACAATTATACTTGTTCATTCAACTTGTGGCCTAGTTGAGGACAAAGAAACTTAAATTTTCTTGTCTGGACAATCTATGTCTACATAAAGAAAATTAATTAAAGTAATTTAATTGCAAAATTATTTTTTTACAGTGTATAAGAACATGTCTTTTTTTCAGGTCTGCCCATAATTGGGGGTTACGAGAGGGACCTGTATGGAATCAAAGCTGGACATGGGACCTGCTACTGTTTTTCAGGAAAGTGCTTCTGTGAAAAGGATGAATTGCCAGGTGAGCTGTATGATTTTTTATTTTTTACATTTTTCATTAGAAGCTACATAAGATATAAACAGGGCTTGACATTAACTTTTTTGCTCACCAGCCACTGTGGCTAGTGGTTTTCCAAAGTTACAAGCCACTCAGCATTTTCACTGGCCACAATTTTGCTGTTGGGAAATTACATTTTATATAATTAAAGTTGACTTTGACATGCTAAAATTATTTGATTACTTGATACTTGACTACATTTTACTTGATTAGCTAGATTTAAAACCCTTTCGAACATTCAAATGCAGATTAACCACCAAAATCAAGACTAGGCCTACATGGTATATCGGCTGGTATGTACAGGTGGGCAAGGGGTGGGTAAAATGACCATAATATGATACATTTTATAATTG
Organism: Ctenopharyngodon idella; assembly: GCF_019924925.1. Classification (NCBI taxonomy): domain Eukaryota; kingdom Metazoa; phylum Chordata; class Actinopteri; order Cypriniformes; family Xenocyprididae; genus Ctenopharyngodon; species Ctenopharyngodon idella. The sequence goes on along the minus strand of NC_067232.1, from coordinate 9,754,326 downwards.
TATGTTATATTTGTTAGGCTATATAAAAAGAACAAAGAAGCAAATTACAAATATAATAGTAAATTAAATAGTCTAAACTCTTTTTTTCAGATACAGTAGGTTTATTTAACATTTATTTAACATCTTTTGTTGTTTGATTAACATTAATGACAGACAGGTATTTAATTGGGCTTCTGAATGCATGTATGTAATATACTGACACATATCTAGTTTTTACCAACCTGTTTACATCCACTTAAGCCATAACCAACTGTATTCACGCGAGATACTCCACACGATGGGCATTTTGACATCTGTGTGTGCGTGTATTTGACTATTCAGCACGCGCGACAAAGAGAGAGCGCACCTGTTGTGTGTCATTCAACGCCATTCCGCCAATCCCGCCTTCACTAACTGCAAGTTAATTAATAACGAATTGTGATCGGATTGTAATTTTGTGTTACGACGAGTTTAGCTACCCTTCATTTGACTGTAGGCTGAAATTATATTTAACCCGCCAAAGTGGCTAGTGGGAGTGGCTGTCTTACCCGCCACAGCTGAAATCTACCCACATTTGGCGGGTTGGCGGGTGTTAATGTCAAGCCCTGGATATAAACATGTTTCCCAGAAGTCAAAATAAGTACAATTTGCCTCAATCATCCAATTCAAAAAGTTTACACCCTCCTTGTCTTATTTCAGCGTGTTGCCTTCTTGAGCATCAGTGAATGATTTCACCTTGTGTAATAGTTGTGTATGAGTCCCTCAATTGTCCTCAGTGCGAAAAGATAGATCTCAAAAGTAAACAGTTACTGTTGAAAAGGATTAAAATATGAATAAGATGCTAGAAAATCAAACAAGAAAATGTGCAGGACCTAAAGGATTTTTCTGAAGAACAGTGAGCATTTTAACTGCTCTGGACAAACAAGGGACTCATGAACAACTATCACAAAACAAAAACAGTCGTTGATCATCTAGGTAAAAACACACCGAGATTAAGATTAAAGGGTACAAAACTTTTGAACTGGTTCATTTGTGTAAAATCACTTATTATTTTGTCAAAATTAAAAATAACAAGCAATTTTTTATAATATAAAGTTACCACAGTACAAATATTAAAGCCAAAAATTTTTATCAATGATTTTTTTTTTAAAGTAAAATCACTAAATGCCTTCCTTCTGCTGGAAAAATAGTCTAATGTTTTTTCTTTAACAGAACCGTTGGGTGAAGCGGTCATGCTTTATCATGAATAAAACACAGCTATCGCCCAATCAGAATCAATGACTGGAACTATATATACAGACAAAAATTGTAATGCTTTGTTTCTAATTGTTTTTCAGAGGCTTTTTGTGACAACACGTGTAAGACCGTCATTGCAACTGGTGTTCTCCTATCCTTCATTGTCTCCATTATCCTGTCCTCATACTTTCTCCACCGTTATCACAAGAGCACACCTAAGCCACCCATCGCCTCAGCTGAAATGACCTTCCGCCGGCCGGCCCAATCCTACCCAATCAGTTACTCAGCCAATAACGTTCGTCGAGCTTCTCTTGATTCCATGGAGAATCAGGTGGCCATTGACACCTTCAAAATACCTGTAAGTGTTGCTCAGTGTCTTTACTTAGTTTTCAGTCCAGTTCATTCATACATGTTGATTTTTTATATAAATTTGAACTGATTAATGAAATTATTATTGAGATTGTTTCTGTTCTGTCCTTTTCTCCTTTCTGTTAACAGGAAGATCCAAAGTGGGAGTTCCCACGAAAAAACCTAGTGCTTGGTAAGACTCTTGGAGAGGGAGAGTTTGGAAAGGTTGTGAAGGCCACAGCTTTCCGGCTCAAAGGAAAAGCTGGATACACTACAGTTGCCGTAAAGATGTTGAAAGGTATGCAGCTCAAAATCCATGGCACAGATGCAGTTTGCATTTGATCAGATAACTTTTTAAAAGCTGGAAAATTCACTCTATAATGAATCCTAAGCATCCTTTTTTTTTCGTCACAGAAAATGCGTCTCACAGTGAGCTTCGAGACCTCCTGTCAGAGTTCACATTGCTCAAGCAGGTTAATCACCCTCATGTAATAAAAATGTATGGAGCTTGCAGCCAGGATGGTAAGACATTTTATTAAAATGCATTTGTTTTTGCTTAGCTCTGTTTGCTCTGTGTGCTTACACAAGTTCCTCTGTTCAGGTCCATTATACTTAATTGTTGAATACGCCAAGTACGGCTCACTGCGGAACTTCCTGAGAGAGAGCCGGAAAGTTGGACCAAGCTACATGAGCAACGATGCCAACCGCAACTCAAGCTACTTGGAAAACCCAGATGAGAGAGCTCTGACCATGGGTGACCTCATCTCTTTTGCATGGCAGATCTCCAGAGGAATGCAGTACCTGGCTGAAATGAAGGTATGTCAGCAGTTTAGGGAATATCCATCACAGAATATCAAATGTTCCGTTTTAAAGAAATGTTATAATGAAAAAAAATGTGTTTAGCTTGTTCACAGAGACCTTGCTGCCAGGAATGTACTGGTGGCAGAGGGAAGGAAGATGAAAATATCAGACTTTGGTTTATCTCGAGATGTCTATGAGGAAGATTCATATGTGAAGAGGAGCAAGGTGATACATTTTGTTCAGTTGCATCATATCCTATCTTTCACAGATGCTTGAATATTTGTCTCATTCATTCTCTAGAATAACTTATTTGGATGCCAAATGTTTCCTACATATGGTTTAATGCAATTTTACAATTGTAAGACTTTATGTCATAATGTGCTCTCAATTTCTAGGGTCGTATTCCTGTCAAATGGATGGCTATAGAGTCTTTGTTCGATCACATCTACACCACACAAAGTGATGTGTAAGTTATGGCACGGTTTCATGCAACACACGTAACTCTAAAGGCCCATTCACACAATAGGACGATAGCATTAACGATAAAGATATAGTTAAAAAAAAATTCTAAATATAAAAGAATAGCAGAGTTCACACCACAACTATCACTGGAATCACTTTTCAGAATGATATTTTCCATCTGATGAACAATATAAACATTGACAGCCAATCAGAATCCATCCTGTTTAAGGAGCTCAAGCATTTAAAGCGGCAGACTACAAAACTGCAGCACACGCTTAGAACAAATGCGTTGGTGTAGACGCTAATATAGTTATCGTTATAGAAATTTTTATAGTTATTGCTCTTGGTGCGTGAACAAGCCTTAACCCTAGCTAACATGTATCTATACAAACAATCTCCACTTCATATTTAACATTTGAAGAATTAGTTCTTGGAATAGGGTTTCTTCCATGACAACTTTCTAATGCAATCTCTCTCTCTACTTTGTTTTCACTAGCTGGTCTTTTGGTGTCCTCTTATGGGAGATTGTGACTCTGGGTGGAAACCCCTACCCAGGCATTGCTCCGGAACGACTTTTCAACCTTCTGAAGACAGGCTACAGGATGGAGAAACCAGAGAACTGCACAGATGAAATGTGTGTTTAACAGTCATCCCGTCATCAGTTGAATGTATTGTAGAATTAAGAGATGAATTAAGAAATCATGTTCCAAAACCACCATGTCATCATGGGATATATATCATTTTAACATTTAAGTTAGCATATTTAGCATTATATGACTTGACAATGTACTTATTTTTTGTGTATTTGTTCTGCATTTCGCTTGTATCATTTATTCAATCAGAGATATTCTGTATCAGGTGATGAATGATCTGTTATGTGATGTAGGTACAATCTGATGCTTCGTTGTTGGAAACAAGAGGCAGATAAGCGTCCCACTTTCTCAGACATCAGCAAAGAACTTGAGAAAATGATGGTGAAAAGCCGAGTAAGAACACAATGAACACTTCCTCTCACATACAATCACACACAAAAAATCTAAACACTTCTGAATGAAATCACAACCTGAGCTGAACCTGACTTTACAAGTCATGTATAAACTTTATAAGTTAAACATGAATAGTATTTACACACTAATTATCTTATGCATACATTACTGTTCAAAGGTTTAAGGTCAGTAAGATTTTCAGAAATTAGTACTTTTATTCAACAAGGACTCATTAAATTGATCAAAAGTGTCTTTTATAATGTTACAAAATTTCTATTAAAAATGTCTTTTTTGGACTTTCTATTCATCGAAGAATCCTGAAAAAATGTATGACAATTTATACAGAAATATTAAATAGCACAACTGTTTTCAACATTGATAATACATTTTTCTTGCATATTGATAATATATGTTTCAGCATATTACAATGATTTTTGAAGGATCATGTGACACTAAAGACTGGAGTAATGATGCTGAAAATTCAGCTCTGCTGTCACAGAAATATAGTAAATACTAATAGTTAGTATAAGTAAATAGTTGTTAAAATAGAAAACAGTTATTTTAAATTGTAATAATATTTTACAATAATACTGTTTTTACTGTTTTAAATAAACGCAGCCTTAGTGAGCATACGAAACACCTTTTAAAAACATTAAAAAATCTTACTGACCCTAAACTTTTAAACGGCAATATATGTTTATTCATTTATGTTGTTATAATGATGAAGAATTCCTCTAGGTAAGTGATAATGTAAAACAAAGGATGAACACAGAAGAACCCTCCTGCAGAGAGTAAAGGTTTTTACTACTTTGTCGATTTTCAACCATCATAACCAAATGTAATTATAACTTAGAATAAATTAAATGTTAAACTAACTTTATTTCACAATTATTATAATTTGACAACCTGCTCTCTAGTGAGGGATGTTGACTAGTGAATAAAGACAAATCTCATCATAATGTAAGTCTTGCTCAAGAAATGTTTATTTTTTGACATGAAATATGTAATGTTACACTAAACAGTTATGGTACCTTTTCTCTCATTGGCATAACTTTGTGTTTCCCTTCATCAGGACTATCTGGATCTCGCGGCTTCCACGCCGGCAGACGCCTTGCTATATGACGACTCCCTCTCTGAAGAGGACACACCCTTAGTGGACTGTAGTAACGCCCCTCTCCCTCGAACCCTCCCCTCCACTTGGATTGAAAACAAGCTCTATGGTAGAATTTCCCATGCATTTACTCGATTCTAATACAGGGAACAAAATCAGTTTATGTTTGTGCCTTCCATAGGAAGTGCTGTGATTGTGCTAACGGCATGGTTGCCAGTGACTTATGAATACTGCTCGTGTTTTATAGACTCAGTTAGTGCTTTAGTGTCTGGATCTAGGGATCAGATGTTTCATTTGGACCTGCTTCCGATGTACTCTATTATTTGAAATATTAATTTTAAAAGGCTTTATTGTCCAAGTATTATTACTACTGATCAAAAATAAATCCATTTTTACACATATTCACACAACTTAATATGTATTATGTTCAGCTAGGAAAATATATTTTAAGATGTGGTTATGATTTACATCATATGTAAAATTTCTATTGGTTTGCAGGACTTTAGGTTAAGTTTTACATTTGAAACAGGTCCCGTGTGCTCTGGATGTGCTCTCTCTGTAATATCATGAACATATTACAGAAAATGAGTGTTTAAAGTAGATGGAGTCAGTTCTGAAAGCAGTAAGGCTTTTGAATTAAACTCTTCTTTTAGATCCTAAAAATATGCAAGACTTTCTTAGCTTTCCCTAAAATTATGGCATTAATAGTAGAATAAATAAGCAATAAAATGGCTAGGAGTAAGACACTTTCTATGCATGGGCTCTTTGATGTCAGTTATTTTTGGGAGTACACACACACACACACACACACACACAACCTTTTAGTGGAGCACCGATGATCTGTTTCATTTAAAAGCATGTACATAGAATGCCAAAGACAACAGGAGCCACAATACTGATGTCATGATGATGTCATAGAATATATGATATCACCACAGTGGAATATTGACATGAATGACCAAAAAGCACTCAAAGGACCAAAGAATGATTTCATGCTCAAATGAACCCGTAATTCATGCTATTTTATATAACTATGTTCAAAAGCTAAGCTGAGTTTTGTTTGAGAGCCTTACTGTCTGGACTTAATGCTTCCTCAGTGCAGAAAAAATGATATGTTCTCGTTTTTAGGCATGTCATACCCGAACTGGCCTGAGAAGAGCCCGGTACCGCTCAACAGACTTGATGCCACTAACCCTGTCTTTACAAGATATGCCAATGATAGTGTTTATGCAAACTGGATGGCTTTGCATTCTCCCGCAAAAATTGTGGACACGCTCGATAGTTAAAAACGCAAACCAAAATCATTGGTGGAAAAGACGTGGGGGGTGGGGAGATGTGTATATTTATATGATACTGTATATATGTTGTATGATGATAAAGTGGGTTCCCTTTTATTTCTGCTGTTGTGTAGAAGATGGGAGGGTGGTAAAAGATTTCATATTGGCTGGAATTGCATAAAACATGCTTCAAGCAGCTCATAGGCAATTGTTACCACAAGGCCCTGTTGGCCATGTTGTATCACTGCATGACTCTGTACAGTTTAATGTCCATGTTTAAGTGCCTGTGCCGCTTCTGTTAGAGAACACCAGTTATAAATGCATGACCGAGACATTCTTGGTCCCACTCCAGGAATTAAAGGGAGCTTCTTTACCATCACCTACTGAAGATGTTTGCCTCAAAGACTGGACATGTTTATTTGGAAAAAAAGCCAAGTTTGTTTCTTCTTGATCATGCGTCATCTGTCATATGACAGAATCAACTACTTTCTGTTTTTTAAATATTCATATTTTGCTCTGTGGTAACTATGAGTTTTGAATATTTCCATAACAGAGTATGAACATGTTTAATTTAATGTCATATGGTGATTTAATTTTCATTCCTTGTAAAGACATTATTTGTGCAACAATAACTAGGCCTACAATACATAAAGCTGAGTGTGATTCCTCATTATGTTGTCAAAACATTACATTTCAATAAATAAAACTGTTAGAAGATGTCAAGGTTTCGTTGTTATTTCATTATCAGACTTAATAAAAGAGTGAAAGAATCATAATTGTTTATATAAAAAGTTTCAAATGTTATAACATCTGGCCATCCATGATAGCAGACACATTTTTATACTGTGACCACAAAAATGAATGAATGAAAGATTTATTGAAATCAGACACAATAAAAGTTTTTCCTCTCATACAAACAAAGTGGAGCAGCAGCACGAACACAAAATAAATAGAACCCTATAAAAGACATGAAATGCAACTTTAAAAAGGAAGTGGGTTAACTTTCAAAACAGACTAATTTTGTTAATGATAGTCTTTAACAATTTTTAAAACATCTAAAGACGACATACCGACTTTTATTTTGAAATGCTGCGGCTCAAAGCGGAAATAACATGCGTTTTTATTGTGCTTCCTTTTTTTCGTTGCCCCGTGGCGTTCTATTCCCACATTTATTATGCTCGGTATTCTGTTGAACAGTTGCATAAAGAAGCGGTTACCGACAGCCACATACAATCACAACTACCGAGGTAAGTGTTGCACATTGTTCGCACATTCCATGTTCGTTTTATCCAAGTAAACAACTTCAATCTCGTTGTTTTCTTTCGCTAATTAAATTGTTAGAATTTTAGCCATTATATCTTTTCATCAGGCAGATGTTTTGCTGTGCGCACAAAGCTGTTTTCGGTGAATATGAGTAGTTATACTGTGTATGGAGTCAGTCGGCAAAATAAACAGATAGGGTGATCAGGAATCCGAGCCCGCTTATGAAAAACATTGATATAAAATATTCATTATTAAATTATTATAGTTAAAATATTTAAATTATTGTCTTATTTTTAGATTCTTAAAGTTTCGATGCTCTAAGAATTATAGTCCACTGCTTAACAATCTGAAAACTGCCTAGCAACAATTTTACAATATAAATTTACATATTATCAGTTTGCAATCCAAGTTACTTTACTTTTGTGTGTGTGTGTGTGTGTGTGTGGATATTCGTTTAATAAATGAATAACGTTTTAATAAAGAATAGTATCATTAATATTTTTTAAAATGGAGTGACTGTTTTCACGTTAAAGGCTGTCAAGTTATTTTATATAGTTTTTAATTATTTGAATATTTGTTTCACTATTGTTAAACTTTAATTTTTTGTCAGTTCGTGTTTGGTCTAAATATATTGATTAGAAATTATATTTTTCATGATTTGAATCTCTTTTTAGATGTGTTGCTTCTCATAACTGAGGAATATTGTGCAAGCAGGATGACAGTTTGTCAATGGTATATTCACACATCTCTGAGGAATCTGAGCATGATCGGCGTGCTGTAGTCTCAGAGGAGCATCATTACAAGAGAAATGTGACACTAGAGCACACCCTTCGCTTTGCTTGGGAATGGATTAAAGTGAAAGACTTCATCCTTCCTAAAGGTTACGTTTTGACTGGGTGGGAATGCAAAACTGTGGCTGGTAAAGAGCACCCTGCCTCTCAGAAATGCCCAGACGGGGGCTTCCTCTGCAGGGGCGGGCGCGCTGGCTTCTCCTGGGTATATTTTTGCTCCTGGTGCTGCTGCTCTTTGCTTACCTGCTGGAATGCACGCCCCCTGCAGATGTGAGTCAGGTGCTGCCTGGCCTGGGCGGAGATCCGTATGGGAAGGAGTATTACCAGGCCCTCCTGCAGGAGCAGGAAGAGCGGCATCTCAGCCGAGCGGCCAGCCTCAAGAGGCAGATCGCACAGCTCAAACAAGAACTCCAAGAGATGAGCGAGAAACTGAGAATACTTCAAGAAAAAAAGGAGGGTCCCGGGCCACAGAGCCTGATTGATGGCAGAGATCAAGAGCCGAGTGACCTCTTGGAGTACCTGCACTCACAAATCGACAAAGCAGAGGTGAATACAGGAGCGAGGCTGCCAAGCGAGTACGCGCTTGTGCCCTTTGAGAGCTTCACCACCACAAAGGTGTACCAGCTGGAGATGGGCCTGACGCGCCACCCCGAGGAGAAGCCTGTGCGGAAGGACCGGAGGGATGAGTTGGTGGAGGTGATAGAAGCGGGTTTGGATATTATTAATAACCCAGAAGATGATGACGGACAGGAGGACAACATCCCCATGCAGAGGCAGACGTTCACAGAAAGCCATTTTTTTGAGGGTAAGAGCTGTTTAGATGAAGTATACACTATGTACTTTACGCACAGTGTGTTCAGGGTTTGTGTGTATTTGACAGCGACTGTTTGTATTTGAGGATAATAAAGGTGGTGTGAACTTTGCACAGCACAAAATATTCAGTAACTTGAGCTGCTTTTGTGTACTCGCTATTCTTGGCAGGACTCTACAGGACCGAGAGGGACAAAGGCACACTGTATGAGCTCTACTTCGCTAAAGAGAATTCCCACGAGTACCGTCACGTCACCCTCTTCCGTCCATTTGGGCCCCTCATGAAAGTGAGGAGCACGTCTGTAGACGCCGCCAGCACCATCATTAACATCATAGTGCCACTGTCAGGCCGTACTGAAGCCTTTGTTCAGTTCTTGCACAACTTCAGGTGAGAAGGTCACCATAGAAAGTTTCAGGAAGTTTACTCCTGAAATGTGTGCAGTGTAAATGTGATGACGTATTTGTGTAGGCCAACTCAAACGTTAGCATCACCCTGGTTCCCTAGACAAAAACCTAATAGGATTTATTTCATTGGCTTTTGGATTATTGTAGAAAATAAGCTCTGTGACCAACAAAAGTTTACGATTCTTACATGTTTTCTTCATCGTGATTATCTTCACAAGAAGATGACCTTTTATGGATTTTGAAGCCTAAATACAATCAGCAGAAAAGCTAAATGTAGGCTATAAAGAAACTACAACACAGTCGCCACCATTAAGCTTCTGAAAACCATTAAGCTTCTTTCAGTTCTTTATTTAAAAACATGTTCCCTTTCAGTATGTGTTAGAATTGTCTGCAAGAGTGTGATTATAAACTGAGGCTGTAAAAAGCACAATAGTGCGTAGATGAGTTTCACTGTTTGGCTGATAACCCAACAACCTCTGTAGTCCCATTTAGCCGCATGTTAGCAACTGCCTTTTTTAGGATATATATATATATATCTCAGTATCTCACAGAAGTGAGTACACCCCTCACATTTTTGTAAATATTTTATTATATCTTTTCATGTGACAACACTGAAGAAATGACACTTTGCTGTCCCCTCAAAATAACTCAACACACAGCCATTAATGTCTAAACCGCTGGCCACAAAAGTGAGTACACCCCTAAGTGAAAATGTCCAAATTGGGCCCAAATAGCCATTTTCTCTCCCCGGTGTCATGTGACTTGTTAGAGTTACAAGGTCTCAGGTGTGAATGGAGAGCAGGTGTGTTAAATTTGGTGTTATTGCTCTCACTCTCTCATACTGGTCACTGGAAGTTCAACATGGCACCTCATGGCAAAGAACTCTTCGAGGATCTGAAAAAAAGAATTGTTGCTCTTCATAAAGATGGCGTAGGCTATAAGAAGTTTGCCAAGACCCTGAAACTGAACTGCAGCACGGTGGCCAAGACCATACAGCGGTTTAACAGGACAGGTTCCACTGAGAACAGGCCTCGCCATGGTCGACCAAAGAAGTTGAGTGCACGTGCTCAGCGTCATATCCAGAGGTTGTGTTTGGGAAATAGATGTATGAGTGCTGCCAGCATTGCTGCAGAGGTTGAAGGGGTGGGGGGTCAGCCTGTCAGTGCTCAGACCATATGCCACACACTGCATCAAATTGGTCTGCATGGCTGTCATCCCAGAAGGAAGCCTCTTCTAAAGATGATGCACAAGAAAGCCCGCAAACAGTTTGCTGAAGACAAGCAGACTAAGGACATGGATTACTGGAACCATGTCCTGTGGTCTGATAAGACCAAGATAAACTTATTTGGTTCAGGTGGTGTCAAGTGTGTGTGGCGGCAACCAGGTGAGAAGTACAAAGACAAGTGTGTCTTGCCTACAGTCAAGCATGCTGGTGGGAGTGTCATGGTCTGGGGCTGCATGAGTGCTGCCGGCACTGGGGAGCTACAGTTCATTGAGGGAACCATGAATGCCAACATGTACTGTGACATACTGAAGCAGAGCATGATCTTCTTCCTTCGGAGACTGGGATGCAGGGCAGTATCCCAACATGATAACGACCCCAAACACACTCCCAAGACAACCACTGCCTTGCTAAAGAAGCTGAGGGTACCTAAACCCTATTGAGCATCTGTGGGGCGTCCTCAAACGGAAGGTGGAGGAGCGCATGGTCTCTAACATCCACCAGCTCCGTGATGTTGTCATGGAGGATTGGAAGAGGACTCCAGTGGCAACCTGTGACGCTCTGGTGAACTCCATGCCCAAAAGGGTTAAGGCAGTGCTGGAAAATAACACAAAATATTGACACTTTGGGCCCAATTTGGACATTTTCACTTAGGGGTGTACTCACTTTTGTGGCCAGCGGTTTAGACATTAATGGCTGTGTGTTATTTTGAGGGGACAGCAAATTTACACTGTTATACAAGCTGTACACTCACTACTTTACAATGTAGCAAAGTGTCATTTCTTCAGTGTTGTCACATGAAAAGATATAATAAAATATTTACAAAAATGTGAGGGGTGTACTCACTTCTGTGAGAGAGAGAGATTTTATATATATATATATATATATATATATATACACAGTTGCAAGAAAAAGTAAGTGAACCACTTGCTGAAAATGTGAATAATTTTAATAAAATAAGAGGGATCATACAAAATGCATATTATTTTTTTATTTAGTACTGTCCTGAGTAAGATATTTTACATAAAAGATGTTTACATTTAGTCCACAAGACAAAAAAAAATAGCTGAATTTATTAAAATGACCCAGTTCAAAGGTATGTGAACCCTTGATTCTTAATACTGTGTGTGGTTACCTGGATGATCTACGACTTTTTTTTTTTTTCTTTTTCTTTTCTTTTTTTTTTTGTGATGGTTGTTCATGAGTCTCTTGTTTGTTCTGAGCAGTTAAACTGCCCAATATTCTTCAGGAAAATCCTCCAGGTCCTGCAGATTCTTCAGTTTTCCAGCGTCTTTTGTATATTTGAACCCTTTCCAGCAGTGACTGTATGATTTTGAGATCCATCTTGTCACACTGAGGACAATTGAGGGACTCAAACACAACTATTAAAAAAAGGTTCAAACATTCACTGATGCTCCAGAAGGAAACACAATGCATTAAGAGCCAGGGGGGTGAAAACTTTTGAATTTGATTATCAAGGTAAATTGTACTTAATTTTTCTTCCGGGAAACAGGCAAGTATCTTCTGTTGCTTCCGAAGGGCAGTACTAAATGAAAAACAATGATATTTAAACAAAATAAGAAAAATTGGGACATTACCATCCTGTTCAAAAGTTTTCACCCCGGCTCTTATTGCATCGTGTTTCCTTCTGAAGCATCAGTGAATGTTTGAACCTTTTTTAATAGTTGTGTTTGAGTCCCTCAGTTGTCCTCAGTGTGAAAAGATGGACCTCAAAATCATACAGTCACTGTTGGAAAGGGTTCAAATATGCAAAAAATGCTGAAAAATTGCAGAATCTGCAGGACCTGGAGGATTTTTCTGAAGAACAGAGCTCAGTTTAACTGCTCAGAACAAACAAGAGACTCATGAACAACCATCACACAACAAAAAAACAGTTGTGGATCATCCAGGTAACCACACACAGTATTAAGAATCAATGGTTCACATACTTATGAATGGGGTTATTTTAATAAATTAAGCTTTTTTTTTTTTCTTTTTTTTTTTTGGGTCTTGTGAACTAAATGTAAACATCATCTTTTATGTAAAATATCTTACTCAGGACAGTACTAAATAAAAAAACATGCATTTTGTATGATCTCTAATTTTGTTAACATTCACATTTTCACAAATTCTGCAAGTGGTTCACATACTTTTTCTTGCAACTGTATATGTATGTGTATATATACATATATAACTCAATTTTACAGGTTTTTACTTTGGTACTTTTTAATGTTTTTACTTTTACTATGGTAACTCTCATGTTAGTTGACGCCGTCGTCTTATAATGTGTTAGTTTAGCAAAATCATCTGAAGTGTAGAGATTCATTCTAGGCAGATTCATACATGCGTCTAACTACGGTTGCAGACACTCGTTCAACTTGCTCTTGAATGTTCATGGGCCGGCTTTGACCGTTCCAATAAGGTGGACGGCTTACATATAGCGGCCCATAGAAACAGCCGCTAATGAGGCACTCATTGGTGTTCAACACTAAACTTATTTCGGCATTTAACTAAAAAGACTTCAGGATGATGGAACTGGCAGTGCTAAAATGCTAACTCGTTTCTGGGTTTTAGCTTACAAATACATGTAATTTCTGCAGCACTAACTAAATTTCACAGACAACACAGTCACCGATCATCACACAGAACTCCCTTTTACTCAAGTAGCTTTTTGATGGTCAACACGTTGAATTCACATAACCAACTTGAACCCAATGTCATACGGTTGAACTTCTCAAGACGTGTGGGATGCAGCAACACAGAGCCAGATATTACACGGTTTTACAAGGGAATGTTTTTCAGAACAGGTTTCTCTTTGGAAGTTTTGTAAATGTTGTGGTCAGACTGTGTTTTCTGTGTGCAGGGAGGTTTGTATACAGCAGGACAAGCGGGTGCATCTCACAGTGGTGTATTTTGGTCAGATGGGCTTGCAGGAGGTGAAGGCGTCTTTGAAGAAAATGTCCAGGTTTGAGCTTTAAAAATGTTCTGTCTACATGTGTGTCACTGGAAAAATTCTGTTTGCCAACATCCTGAATGGAGGAAACCCAAGGAAAAGAAATTTGCTGTTTACCCATCTTAATGGGGCAGTAGAAATGTTCTTTTGAAAAACTGTAATTTTCTTAAATAGCAGGAAGTAAGCTTCCTTTTTCATAATTATTGTGCGCAGAGCTCGTAGAGTAATTCACATTATCTGTACACTACCATTCACAATTTTTTGGACTCAGTAAGATTTTTATTTAAAGAAATTAATTCTTTTATTCAGCAAAGATGCATTAAGTAGATCAGTAGTGACAGTAAAGGCGTTTATAACATTACTAAAGATTTCTATTTCAAATAAATGTTGTTCTTTTGATATTCCTTTTAAAGAATCCTAAAAAATATCAGAAAAATATTAAGCAGCACAAATGCTTTCATAAACATTAATAAAAAAAAATATTTCTTGAGCAGCAAATCAGCATATTAGAATGATTTCTGAAGGATCATGTGACACTGAAGACTGGAGTAATGATGCTGAAAATTCAGCTTTGCCATCACAGGAATAAATTACATTTTAAAATATATTAACATAGAAAACAGTTGATTTAAATATTATTAAATATTAAATACTATTTCACAATTTACTGTTTTTCCTGTAATTTCGATCAAATAAATGCAGCTTTGGTGAGCAAAAGAGACTTCATTGAAAAACGTTTAAAAATCATACCAACCCAGACTAGTAAAGAGTAATGTATGTAGATTGTAAACACGTGTTATTATCCAGTATGGTTGGCGTAAATCTTCTAAGCTTCATTTTGTTTCCTACACTGTTATTTATGATCCTTTCCAGCGAGGAGAACTTCAGTAACTACACTCTGATCCCTGTGGATGAGGAGTTTTCACGTGGCCGTGGTCTGGACATTGGAGCTCATGCGTGGGAGAAAGGGGGGGACGTGTTGATGTTCTTCTGTGACGTTGACATCTACTTCACCCTGGAATTTCTTAGTACTTGTCGGCTTAATACAGCTCCAGGTTTGTCTGGATCTCAACAAGCATTTATATCTGAAAATTCATGGACCCATTACTAGATAAAACATCCATATTTCTCCCATTTTGCACTTGTTTGATTGCACAACTGAGCAGTAATAATATCAGTAATAATAGGATATGTAGCAAATAAATAAATGACATTTTCTTGTTTTATGCATGTTTAACAGAACAGTAAAATATCAAATCAATTTTATACTAAAAATATAATCACCTATGTAATTTTATAATAGTTTGTTTGTTTTACTTATATAATACTGTAATACTTATAGTTTATAAGTTTTTTTTTTTTTTTTTTTTTTCTTCCTTGCAGGTAAACGTGTTTTCTATCCGGTGGTTTTCAGTTTGTACAATCCAGCTATAGTTTATGGAAATCTTGAGTTTCCACCCCCAATTGAGAATCAGCTGGTATGTAACCTCATGATTTTTGTATGCAACTACATATATTTAGAACATATGGCTTTCTAGTGATACAAAAGAAAATAATACAATTGTATGCTGTTTATAGATTCATAAAAAAGATGCCGGATTCTGGAGGGATTTTGGATTTGGCATGACTTGTCAGTATCGCTCTGACTTTCTAAGCATTGGTAAGTTAATGTGGACTTGTAGATTGTAGGAAATAATGTTCTAATAATAATTTTCTTATTTAGGGTGACTGGCTTTTACTCATAATTCTATTATTCAATCAAAAATAAATAAGATTTTCAGTATCACTAACCCAATCTTCATAAATCATTCTAATATGCTGATTTGGTGCTCAGGTAACCATTTCTTCTTATCAATGTTGAAAACAGTTGTGCTGCTTAACATTTTTGTGGAAATGGTGATCATGTTTTCAGGATTCTTTGATGAATAGAAGGTTCAATGAATTTGTTTGCACTTATTAAAGCATTTATTAATTAGAAATCTTTTGTAACATTATAAATGTCTTCACTGTCACTTTTGATCAATTTAATGCATCCTTGTTGAATAAAAGTATTATTTCTCTTTGAATTATTCATTGTTTCTACAAAAATGTTAAGCAGAAAAAAATGTTTTCAATATTGATAATATTAATAATAATAAATGTTTCTTGAGCAGCAAATCAGCATATTAGGATCATGTGACACTGATGCTGAAAATTCAGCTTTGTCATTACAGAAATTTCATTTTAAAATTTATCAAAATAGAAAACAATTATTTTAAACTGTAATAATATTTCACAATATTACTGTTTTTACTGTATTTTTTGATTAAATAAATGCAGCCTTGACTTCTTTCAAAAACATAAATTGTAATGTTTCCAAAATTTTGGCAGGTATATATACTCAAAACAAAATAAATTCAGCAACATTAGATTAAGGCAATGTTTCATGTACGCCAATAATATGTATTATATTTTATTGTAGTAACTCTTCTTGTTGTAAAATTAAACAATGAAACTTTTTTCCTTTTGTAAATGAATGCATACATGAGAATACTTTAAAACGAATGCATCAGATGCATCAAAATACAATAAAAAGATCCTTTTCCTGTTGTTTCATATAAACAAACTCTGCTTCTCTTTTCTAGGAGGATTTGATCTGGAAGTGAAAGGCTGGGGTGTAGAAGATGTGCACTTGTACAGGAAGTACCTACGGAGTGATCAGATTGTGATCCGCACTCCGGTATCAGGCCTCTTCCACCTGTGGCATGAGAAGCTGTGCGCAGACGAGCTGACCCCAGAACAGTACCGCATGTGCATCCAGTCCAAGGCAATGAATGAGGCGTCACACTCTCACCTGGGCATGCTTGTGTTCAGGGAGGAGATCGAGACTCACCTTCGAAAGCAGGCCTACAAAACTCAGAGCAGACCAGCAGAATGAATCAACAATGCAGCAAGGAGCACAACTTTGTTGATAACAGCAATGAAGAAATGGGTCAAAATAATTGTTTTCATATTATCTGAACTAAAGTCAAATCTATATAATTATCCAAGGATTACAGAAGACTTTGACAACAAAGACTAAGTGTTATGAGAGGATGGTACTGATTGGTACTACATAAAGCGTTTACACTTACTTTGATTTACGTTCTGAAATAGTTTGCTTTAATGCCAATTTATGCCAGTTTAGGTGTTAAGCACCTAACCTTTTTGGATTTGTTTACTACATGTGTGAATAATGACCAGTCCCTTTGGGGAAATAAGTTACTGGAGAGATTGTTTGGGCCTCATTCATGAAAATAAGTTTGTGGAAGCAATTCATAAATTTGTTGTGTAAATTGTCTTGTTGAAGTGAATGCAACAGCTTGCATAAAAACATGTTTTAGGGCTGGGACAATACATCGATTCTCGATACAATTATTCTGTATCGATTCAGATATTTTCCGAATGTATCGCCAATCGATTCTGAGCTTAGTTTTTAACAGCAGATGGCACTACGTGCTTTAGAAACAACCGTACTCTGCCTGCTTCCAATTTACTTGAACCTAAAATAATCATTCGTAAAGTTCGAAAAGGTTGAAGCGAATTACAAGGGTGTTCGCAGTGGGCTGTTTACATTAATTTCGCGTCATAAAAGGTGCAAGTATATTTAACCACTTACATGACTCAGCCGAACGCACGAACGCTGTCAGCACTCTTCTTTGTGAGCGTTTGAGTGTGCGGTTAAAAGCTAGACTAGAGCGCCATCTGCTGTTAAAAACTAAGCTCAGAATCGATTCAAGAAAGAATCAAGATACGTTCGGAAAATATCAGAACCGATACAGAATAATTGTATCGAGAATCGATGTATTGTCCCAGCCCTATTTTATACAAATGATTTGCACAGAACTTGTTCTACTCTTGATTTGTGTAAAGCATGTTTTTGTTTTTTGCCATTAATTGACAAAGCCATGTTACATTTTTATATTATTTCTGTTGAAAATGTGTATGGTGTGACAAAAAGGGAGATATGTTGCTAAAAGGGACAATCATCCACATGTGGATGTAGTTACACTTGCCATGCTGGATTTGTACTGTAGGTTGTTTCTGCTGGAACAGTATTCAGACTCTTCCCCAATCTTCCACATTTTTGCTGTGTGAGATAGCATGGACCTGATATGCATTGATGCATGTGTCAAACCTTTACTTTGCACCATGTGTGAGGACACTGGTCAGTGCCATAGCGATATCTGTCAGGGGTTTATGTTACAGGCTCTAAACATCCAATGCTTTGGCCTGTGCAACCACTTTGAAATGAATCTGTGGTATATAGTAAATTGAGGTATTAAAAAAAACAGCTGTTGATGAAGACATTATGTATTAATTCCACTTAAACTGGCAGGTAGATTAAAACTAACCGTTGCTATCTATTGTAGAGCCTCCAATTGATCAGGATGTTGGGTTACATTGCTCATTTTCTAAAACAAATAAAAGGATTACAACAAGCTATTTTTAATGTCCCTAAAATAAACCATGAAGGTGTGTATACTGATATCATCATTGATTAGATCTTGGTGCTAGATCAAAATCAACAAACTCACAGAACTTCTGGGAAGTGTGAACCAGAAAACGTAGACCTGCTATTTGATCCCCAGCAATTCTGTCATAGATTTTGCTTCCAAAAAACAAGTTTGTGTGCCAGTAAATATCAGTTTACTCAAATATACAGAAGATAACATGGGCTAACGAGCCAGAGCAACACAACAGCTACTAATAGTTCAGTTTATTATGACTTCTTGGTTGTAGTTTTTACACAGCATAGTTAATATTTCTTTGCTAACTCTAGATAAGTTTGTTAATACCATTTGAAATTGCACTCAAACTTCTGCAGCTCTATAAGCTATAAAAATGTTATTTTAAACCGTTGCAGTGGTATTGAAAACCACTATTAATTTCTTAATTTAAGACACATAGAATAATACAAGTGTATTCATTTTTATACAACAGACTACAGGAAAATAAAAGAAAAGAAAATAACAAAAACTGCTGGGACAGTCCCAGTTGAAGAGTTGAAAACTGTTTAAAATATTTATTTATCTTCAAAGTAATATGACTTCAGATGACTAAGGTGTTTTAGTGACCAATTACATCAATGCACTGGCTGATCTGGCCGTACGTTCATGGTCTTATAAATTTCCTTGAGAAGAAGCAGAGCTGTATCTTCAGATTCCCTGAAGAAAGAAACAGAAGAGTCTGTATTGTATTTCACAAAACGACTAATACAATTACATAATGACAATGTATGATCACGTACCAGTAACACAGATGACTCTGGAGTGCAAACAGGTATTCGTTAAAGCTCTCGATGGGTTTCTCTTGCAGGACGTAGTCAATGCGATTCCCTCCGTTCAGCAGGCCCACTTTTACTCTTGTTTCCTCTTCCTTCTGAGGCTCTGGACTGTCGACCATCTTACTGTCCTCTGCAAACAAATGTTCAGATTCAGATTTTGATCCAGTTTGCATTGAAGTGTGCACAGTGAACTGATGAGGCTGAGGGGATATGCACTGTGGTTGACTCACCTTCCCCTTCTTGCATTTCCTCTTCTGCTTTGATCTGACTGGCGACCATGGCGAGCTGTTCGTGCAGTTGAACAGAAGAGGTGTGAGCACGAGCAAACTCATTTAGAGTCTGCCAAGCACTCTTCAGAGAGCTGATGAAGCCTTGCTTAATGTCAGAGCCCATCCTGGATAAACTCTCTTTTAATTCTGAATGCAAAAAAATGTTAAAATTAAATCTCATACTCAGGAAACGAAGAAAATGCATTTCATTATAATTACAATAATTTTTATTTATATATATATAAAATAATTAACTAGCTAATTAAATATTTATTATTACTTAAAACGTTTTTAAAAAAAAAATATGTATCTTTTTTAAATAAAAATTTAATAATTGAAATAATATTTAAAATAAAATATTTTTTGAGGGTTAGTTCACCCAAAAATGAAATTTCTGTCATTAATTACTCACCCTCATGTCGTTCATCCTTGTTCATTTTTGATGAAATCCGAGAGCTTTCTGATCTCTCTATACACAGCAACATCATAACAAATTTTAAGTCCCAGAAAGGTCGTAAAGACATCATTAAAATAGTCCATGTGACTACAGTGGTTCAACCTTAATGTTATGAAGCGATGTTGCTGTGTATAGGGGGATCAAAGAGCTCTCGGATTTCATCAAAAATATCTTAATTTGTGTTCCGAAGATGAACGAAGTTCTTACGGGTTTGGAACAACATGAAGGTGAGTAATTAATGACAGAATGTTCATTTTTGGGTGAACTCATTCCCTTTAACTGCAAAGAAATTGTTACATACCGAGATGAAGCCTCTTCCTCCCTTTATGATGAGGGATCAAAACCGGCTCCAGTTCAATGTCTGGTAAGATCATGGGTTCGATTCTGTATGCAACTGGATCCAGCTGAGAGCACAATATCATTAATGTATTAGCGACACAGCTAACCCTGAGAATGTTAAAATTCCAAATCTTGTTCATTATTCTTCATTTACATTGACACTTTAGTCGTAAACCACGTGATTTCCAAAAGATCAAATGCAGCTGTAGAGAAGCAGAAGACAAACTAAGACAACTCACTGGATGGTAGATGTTGAAGAACCCTTTGCAGGTGGGAAGCTGGTAAGACTCTTCGATTTTCTCCACCCCACGTACTGTCAGAAACATCCCGATGGGAGAGCCGAGAGCAAAGAAATTCACCGGTTCAAAGTCCAGAGCGTGATATACCACCGACACCTGGAGGAGAACATCCAAGATTGTAGAACACGTTCACGTTTCAGACCCACAATCAGGTTCTGACAAAATTACCTTCATTTAATCATATCGGTCCATTGATCAATTTGGGATGGTGTATATTCGAGCTTTACCTGTCCTGTGCCTATTTCGAAATAGTTGTAATCCACATGGATTGAGGACATGTTCCTTCCCACTGGCAGTTTGCTGATGGCAGTATCTGGTATGGGTTCTGTCTGGACAGGAGGTTGGGTCTCTTTCGGTTCCTGTTTTTCTACAATTTTCTCTTTCACAGCCTTTCGTGCAGCCTGTTGAGAAGAAAATGTGTTTCAAAGCGTCACATCAGAATGGACAAATGAAAACCTGATGCAATATAAAGACGGAAAATATGCCTGTTTTGCAGACTTCTCTTTGACAAAGTTGGCAAGTTTTTTACGTGGCCCCAGAGGAATACCCATTTCCTTTAGGTCATCTATTGTGCACAACAGCTGCAATAGAGATGGAGGAATAGCAGTGATGAGTTGCTTATTGTTTTCAAAATAAAAATGTGTAAAAACAAATTTAAAATGCTCTCACCAGAGACTCAACATCAATCTTCTCTGTTTCGAAGGTGCTCAGATACTCAGACAAACCCAGCATCTCCAGAACAGATGACATGTTGCCAATCTCCTCTTCTTCCTCTTTGACCTCTTCCTCAGCAGCCGCTACAGTAGGCACTTCACTGGCCTGGACCACAGGACTTACCTACAACAATTAAACACAATTAATATAAGGTCATCTTAAACTCCCACAGATAAAGGTCATGTGTTCCAGGCGGATGCCATAAACAGAACATGTCATATTTTAATATACAACCTTAATAACATTTTTAAGATCATCCTCATCCAAAAAGTATTGATACCTGTTTCACATTAAGCGGAGCATTTCCATTGGTTACTGGACCTGATAAAGGAGAGCTGACCTTCTGATTGGACAGCAGGTCAAAAAGTATCAAAGAGCCTATAGATTAGGGGAAATAATAAATTAAAAGAAAATTGTAATACAAATATGAATGCTAGTTCAGTTCAATACATGGTGTTGTTACACACTATAAATGTACTCTAATAGTGCATCACTTTAGTTAAATTTTTATCTTAATCATTTAAGACCATGATTCAAAGCATGTAAAAGGAAAGGTCTCTCACCCAAGCTGTGTCCAGCCACAGACACTCTTCCTTTGAAGTCTGGGTTTCTTTGCATGAATAGTGCATGTAAGCGGTTGATCTCAAAAGCCACGGTGTCCATAATGGTCTGGCAGTAGGTTGGGCTGTTGTAGAAAAGCACGTCTAAAAGCGTTTCATTAGTGAAGTGACGCAAACGACCTGTGCTGGGCAGAGTAATCTTCTTTATCCTCCTACATGATTCAAAACATAAAAAGACAGAAAGAACTACCGGTAAATTACAAAACGTTTATGATATTACAGACATCATCAATTCAGGCAGAAATGTATAGAGAATTCAAGTTCATAGCAGAACCAATTGTACAGGGAAGGAGCTTTTTTTTTAAGTTTCTTAAAGGTTCCTAAACTTTCTGACCAACTAATTTCTGTATTTTTTCCCCCCCCCAGAGAGGGATAAGATTTGATCAAAAATACAGTAAAAACAGCACTATTGTGAAATATTATTACAATTTAAAATAACTTTTTTTATATACATTTTTAAATGTAAAAATGAAAATTCTGTCATCATTTACTCACCATCAAGTTGTTCCAAATCTGTATAAATTTCTTTGTTCTGTTGAACACAAAGGAAGATATTTTGAAGAAAGTTTGTAACCAGGCCGTTTTGGGGCACCATTGACTTCCATAGTAGGAAAAAAAATACTATGGAAATCAATGGTGTCCCAGAACTGTTCAGTTTCCCACATTCTTCAAAATATCTTCTTTTGTGTTCAACGGAACAAAGAATTCATACAGGTTTGGAACAACCTGAGGGTGAGTAAATCATGACAGAATTTTCATTTTTGGGTGAACTATCTCTTTAAGGCATCCTTGCTGAATAAAAGTATTAATTTCTTTAAAAAAATAAATAAATAAATAAATTTTATCAGTAATGTGTATTTTGAATAGATTTAACATATTTAAATGATATATTGGTGACTGAAAGGTCTGTACAAAAGAAAGTGATCATCAAAAGCAAAAATGGGAACATTAGTTTTAGGCCTAATATAGAGCATCCAAGTAAGGCTTCTTCTGAATGTGGCTGAACGTTGTGTCCCTACCTGTCAACCCCTGTAGCGTCACCATGCAGAGCCGTGTGCCAGTGCACAGGCAGAAACTCCACACGACTAATAACATGATCATCACGAGCCTTCTTAAAATGACTCTGCAACAATTTCAGGGACACACTGCGGAAGTCATCCACTGTAAACACAAACACAGCTTGATTGAAGCGCAATATAACAGTTGGATTCATTTTTACTGAAAGTGTTTGACTGAAATCCTTAGAAAACTGCATTCATCAGGAGACCAAACTTGCGTAACATACCACACTCCACCATGCTCCTAAACCTCAGATCACAGACGGGGCCGATGCCATGCACCATAAATACCAGATGATCCACCTGAGGCATCTCACCTAGACAGGAAAAGACAGTTTTCTTCAGTGATTCTGCCATGAATCCATTCACCTTCAAATAATACCCAAGAATCTGGAGTTTGAGGGCTGTTTGATGAGTTGTATTTTGAAACATTTTGAAAGTTGGGGGATTTTAAAATGAGAAACAGCTAAACAAATCACTCATTTTTTGTCTGGCTTAAATGAGAACAAAAGACTGATTTACCATCAGGAACTTCATCATGATCATCATCCACACCCCTCTTGACAACCCGAGGTCGAGTCTGACCATCCTGTGTCGTGCCCCACTCATCAGGCACGGCAGACGGCTGAAACTGCACAATCACCTAAGGAACCAACCAATCATTTATGCTACAAGAAGCAGTGCTTACTATATCTAGTGTCTGTTCTAAAGATACATTTACACGACAACGATGTACTAAAAACTGAAAAGTTTTTCCTTCACGTTTTTCTCATACAGGTGACAACGTCGTCAAAACAATCCCCGTTCACAAGCATCTGCGAAAACGGCTAAAAACGCTGTATTATGCATGCCAGT
The DNA here is from genome assembly GCF_019924925.1 of Ctenopharyngodon idella. Classification (NCBI taxonomy): domain Eukaryota; kingdom Metazoa; phylum Chordata; class Actinopteri; order Cypriniformes; family Xenocyprididae; genus Ctenopharyngodon; species Ctenopharyngodon idella. Next base: position 9,730,766 of record NC_067232.1, on the reverse strand, counting down.
CCAGTAGCTGGCAATGTCATTTTGCAAGCAACAAAACCGTTTTTAGTTGAAAATGATGTTGTGTAAAATGCCTTTAGAGCATTTAAAAAAGTTGTACCTTTGGATTGTGCATTACGATGGTCTCACCAGATGGGAATTCCAGTCGTCGATGCCACTGATTAGTGGTAACAGCTTTCTTATATTCGGCCTGTTTACAGCAGACATGACAGTTAAAGCAGTTAAAATGGCATCCTAATAGTCAGTGTTCTGAATACTGATGAGAAAAAAGTATTGGGGAGCACAAACCTCCAGCTTCTCACTGAACTCTTCTGAATAAGGGATGAAGCGACTATCTGTGTCTCCTTTGTAGAACCAGGAACAGCGGCGGACCTCGGTGGGCTCTTCCTCCCAGTACACGGAGGTCCGTATGCGGTCATACAGCTGCACGTCATAGCGCCCTCCATCCGTACACACAATCACATTCTCTGGATCTGGCTGAACTGAAGCAACAGATTGCAAAGTGACTATGTTGTGAAATAGACTAAAAGTGGCCATATGCTCTTGGCATACATAGAAAAACACTTAACTATTGTTTAAAAAACAAATTAAGTTACAGTGACAGAGGCATTTAGCCTAACATTACTCAACTTAGTTAACAGCTGGTTTCATACATCATAAGTCAGAGAACTATTGCCAAAATTTTGGCAGTGCCTTGTGCAATTTTTCTGCCAATTTAAGTGGGTTTGATGAAAACACTCCCTGTCTTACCAGAGTTGAACGTCTCTTCCAAGCGAATGGAATCCAGAATACTAAAGGGAAGCCAGACCATCTTTGACTCCACTTGTTTACAGTAGAACCAGTGATGTTGGATAGACTCATAAACATTAGATGTGTATGGCACCATTGAGTTGGCAGGGACTAACGGTCCAGCCATGCCAGTCGATACAGGGGGTGGTGGAATCTGTGGTGGGGGAGGCTGAAGAATAGCAAAACAGTATAAGGACAAAGTACAATCCTTTTTAAAACTGTTACAAAATATGCCAGGTTTATTAAGCATGCTTAAAAACACACTAAATTGATTAAACTTAAAGTGGCAGTTCTCTCGATTTTATGAACATTACATAAGGATGCACCAATATCAATAGTGAAGTCAATACAAATACGTCGAAACAAATACGACAATTATTTTTTTGCTATAGTTTATAACCGATAAAATATTAATATTTTGTATATATTAATATTAAAACTCAATATTATTTTGTCTAAATAAATTACAAATAAAATATTAAAAACTATTTTTTTAATAAAGTCAATTTAGTTATTACAATATTATACTGTATCAGTATTTATAACTAAAAATATTAAAAATTGTTAGTGGTAATGGAAATAAAGTTGAAATAAAATATAATATAAATGAGAGTGAAATAAGTTTAAATACTAAAATTACTAAAACTAAAACAGAAATATTAGAACAAACAGGAAAAAAAACACTAATAAAAATGACAATAATTGATATGTAAATAAAAATATTAATAATTCTATGTGTCTATAAATAACACTAAAATATCACTATTGTACAGTATGAAAAAAATAAGATTTTATTTGATGTTATTGTATTATTAGTGTTTTTAAAAGTTAATTTTAAATGAGCATTAGATGATGGCAAAGGTAATCTAAATGTAAAATACAGGACTTGAGCATGAATAATTAAATACCAATATCGGCTGCTATAAATCAAATATCAATTGATTACAATAAAAATTAAAAAAAAAAAAATCTCTAATAATGGCCAACAACCAACTAGGTATCGTGCATTTCTAATATTAACTGCAGACGGTCTCTGTAGAAAATAAACAGCTCTGATAATGGCAGCAGATGTCATTTCGAGTATGACAGAGCCAGGAAAATCCCTCTTATATGCAACTATAAATTTAAAGACAAAGATGCCATTACATGACCAACCTTGGTGAAAGCTGTAGGTGGAGTCTGGAACGAGGGAGCAGGTGTCACCTGAGAATAGGGGTTTAGATGCTGGGGTGTTTGGCTGGGGGGCTGCTGCTGTAATTCAGGAGCCATGAGATAGGGACTAGCTTTGCTACTGGCAGCTGTGTGACGGTATGGATTATAGGACTGCTGGGAGCTCTGTGGAGGAGGAGTCGGTGCATTAGGCGGGGGAGTGTATGTACCCACAGGAGTCTGATTAGCAACAGGGCCATACTGCTGAGTGGGGTTCATGTGAGATATTGGTGGGTTTAGAGGCAGACTAGCTGCAATGGATACAGGTGACGGGCCTGTTGTTGATGGAACAACAGTGGCAGGTGGAGGCGGGCATGGATGTTGCCCGATAGAGGCAAACGGGTCGCTGCTGTTGGTGGTGTTTGAGAAATAACTGAACGTGGAGGCCTGAGGAGCTGCTGATGACGTCTGACCAAGAAAACTGTCTTCTTCTCCAACTTCACTGGCATCATCTTTACAGAGGATGACATAAAGAAATGTACATCAAATTTAGTTTATAATATTAGTATATGATATTAATATATATTAGTATTTACATTCTACTATTAGTATAAAGAAAAAATACACAAACTTAATATAATTGGTTAGTTGGAATATAATTTAAAAAAAAAAAAAAAAAAAAAAAGTCATTAATTTTTATTTAATATTTTAAAAATTTGAGTGCACTCAGGCTATAATAAATACTGCCCTGGATTTAATTGGTCTTCCTGCAATAATAAAAACCCTCAAAATTACTTTTTTTTTATAAAAAAAAAAACTAAGCTTTAAAAAAATAAAATAAATAGCAATAAAAAAATTTATTAAAAATTATTATCCATTGCTGTGATGTTTTTAATCTATTCACAGGTGAAATATGAAAATGAAAAGTGGAGCTTCAGGATGAAGACTGACTTTGATTTTCCAGATTTTATAAATGTTTTCATAAATATCTGACAGTGTGCATATGGCATTTTTTAAAATGAACCTTGTCCTTCTTTCAGGACATATTAGTAATGGTTCTTCAAAAGATACAAATGTATATTTCTGTGTTCCTATAATACATAATGTAATTTTAATTAAGTTTTGGTGTGATGACAGGTGGTTTCAGGGACAGTGAGTGATAATGTAATGCAAATCTTATCATTTAGATGAAGAGTAATGGCAGTTTTGAGTTAAGAACATAGTAATGAAAACAGATTAATTTCACACTGAAAATGTTACCGTTTAGTATATATATGTGCCCTGTATATAAAAGTGAGTGTAACGTCAACTGTTCTCCTTTACTAATCAAACAAATAAAATTAATACAAAAATCATAAAATATTTGACAACAGTAAAAACGGGAAATTCTGTTTACTGGATTTAAGAGTAAAATAATCTTATAGAAAGCATGAGCTAATTATCATAAAGAGCAGAGACCTTTGAGCTGGAAAAAAAAGAGGAAAGCTAACATCACTAGCCACGTAAAGCAGCTCATTTGAAGACTTTATAAGCTCACCTCCGGATAAAACTGCCGGGCCGGTGGCCTGACTGACAGGTAAGAACGGCAGGCTGAAGTTGAACTCCGGTGCTCCTGAAAACAGCAGATTTGCGCTGCTGCTAGGGATGTTATTGGCTTTCCTATCAGCCATTTTCAATAAAATATTACACGTAGCTTGTCCTCCGGTCGGAACAGGCAGAGCTTTTTTACAACACTTCCTGGTTCGTCACTGTAGAGCTAAAGGGGTTCTCTGGATTTTCACAGATCTTTGCTTCATTGATCGTCTGAAAGGTTCACACGGTCATCGACTCTGATGACTAGTGCATGATATACAGATTTGCGTCACGTTTACGTACTAAGGCAAAAGTAATCAAAGACAACCAACGTCGATAGTTTAAGTTCTTTCGTTTTTCTCTTAAAAACAATCGTGATACTAGAAAGCAAAAGTACTTTTAAAACGCTAATAAATATTAACTTAAAATATGTACAAACGTGTACAACAACTTCTTACTCGAATGGTTGAATAAATGCCAAATTTCAAACAGAATTTTATGGAAACACTCTGAATCATATCGGTTCTTATTATTATTGATATATTATAACTTAATGTAAATATTTATATATAATTCTGAATTATATTTTATATATAATTATTTAATATTTACTTTAATATGACAATGATTATTGTCATTATTGATTATTGACATTGTTTGTAGAAAGGATTTGACTAATTACTACTTTGTTTACTAAAGCCACTATCGGTGAACTACTGTCTAGTCTTCTTGACGAAGACTAGACAGTAGCGAAGCAAACATGCCCCCCAGTCACATGGTAGTTTTTATGACGCAATTTTCCCGCCACGACGTATTGTGCGGCACTGAACTCTGGAACGTGCTTGTTGTAGTTCTTGTCAAAGCAGTATTAGTTTTAACTTTTGTGAGTTTCTTAATCCTGCAGCGATGCCTACGGTTCACGACTGGATCAATAATCCACTGGGTGTCGTTGATGGGATGTTCGGTAAGAAGCAGCAGTCAAAATGTGTTTTTCCTACATATGCATTCATTTCGAAGAGGAGCATGTGATCGTCATTATTTGCTATGATTTTTAAAGTTTACATGTACTTACCTGAATTATACTGTTAATAACCATGCTATGCTTTGTGTTCCTGCAGCCCAAAGTCACTCCAGTCCAGACTGGGAGAAGAAAGTTGTGGAGTATTTCAAAGAGAAACTGAAACTTAACGATGCTCACACATGGGTAAGTTAAGTGTTAAAATCCTATCTGCTCTGGTATTTTTAGTGTTTTGACACATGTTGATAGCTTAGTACAGTATTCTTGCAGAAGGAATCTAAGTGTTTGTCTTTAAGATAGTGGCCAGTCAGCTGTGTACTGATATGAGGAGTGGTTTGTTTTGACAGATGGCATCGATATCATGCAATAGACTTTATTGGAAATTATTAGTGACATTCATCTGCTGGTTTTTCTAGGTTCCATCTCTGAATGATGTTCCCCTGCACTACCTGAAGCCTAATAGTCTTGTGAAATTCCGTTGCATGGTCCAAGATATGTTTGATCCAGAATTTTTCATGGGTGTTTATGAGATGAATGATCCCACATCAAACTCTAAAGTAAGTACTACTAAACCTGATTTAAAAATCCATTTGCTTAGTTTTTATGTATGGTATACATAAATACAGTCCATTAATTCTGTTTACCACCTGGGAATTTTGAGATAAAAGACCTGTTTGAACAATTTCTAAACCTGTCTTTACAGCAGGTGAAATGTGGAAAATACAAAGATGTCACAGAGTGTGGGGTGAGTAAATATTTGCCTTGTTAGCTAACATAGAGCACAGACCAATGCATTTATGTACTAAGCCTTATATAAATGCATGTTTGTTCGAATTCTGGGTTTTTATGGTTGGGGTCAAATTTACCCTAATTTGATTCAATACAATTTATCAAAAATCACACTATTAAAAAAATATATATATCAGCAAACCATTAACATTAATAAACATTTATTTGTTTATAAACTTGTGAATATTATAAAAAATATTTTTTTTAAAAATTAATTTTTAAACAGAAGTGTGGAAAAGCACTTCTTCTGTGTGCTTTCCTGAAGCACAAACAGTAGAGCAAAGCAACACCAAGATTGTGGGTTCAAATCCCTACGGACTGAACATGCATTAAATGATAAAAATGTATGCTTTCAATGCAGTGTAAGTTTCTTCTGATTAAAATGTCTCCCATCAGCATAAATGTAAATGCCCTCAGAGGGTAGTTGAGAAACTTACATGACAAAGTACATCAAAAAAGGGTTTTTTTTGGAGTCTGTGCAGCTGCCTTTAAAGGAACCAAAAATGGGTGAACATGAATACCCTCATTTCATTCCAAACACGTAAGATTTTCTTTCATCTTTGGAACACAAATGATCTTTTTTTGATGAAATGTCCTTCAATAGATAGCTACGGAACTACCACTTTAACATTTCAGAAATGTTCATAAAGAGATGGTATACAAAACTAATTTGTATGAATTAAGCAGTTTAGTCCAAATTTTCTAAAGAGACTCGATTGCTTTATATGATGAACAGATTGAATTTAGGCTTTTATTCACATATAAACACTGATCAACAAACATAAACAGAAGCTCAACTGAACCTGCTTTGAGCCTCCCTGTTTGGAAGCTCAAACTCCCTGCGTAACACACGAGAATGAACTTCATTGGTTCTCGCTCATGTCAAGCAAACATGCTTGATCTTCTGTTTACCACAGCTGATGTGTGAGTTGATGAATAAACATTCATATGTGAATAAAAGTCTAAATTCAATCTGTTCATTATATAAAGTGATCATTTCTCTTCAGAAAATTTGGAATAAACCGCTTAATACATATGGATTAGTTTTACAATCGCTTAATGAACTTTTTTGAAGAGTCAAAGTGGTAGTTGTTTATCTGTCTATGGAGGGACAGAAAGATCTCAAATTTCATCAAAAAGATATTTATTTGTGTTCCGAAAATGAACAAAAGTCTTATGGGTTTGGAAAAACATGAGGGTGAGTAATTAATAACAAAAATTTCATTTTTGTGTGAACTAACCCTTTAAATAGACATAAGCAACTGGACTTTATATCAGCAGGTGGACTTTAACTCAAGAAACACAGTGACGTCAGAGAGACAGACCTTTTATTGTGTCCCCATCCCAGGAGAATCTCAGTGGGTCAAGGAAATATCCTTTATACGGGCCAAAGAACTATCTTGTTTACACTTTGGATTCTACCAGCGTTTTGACAGCATATTATTGGTGGTTTCTCTTGTCCTTATTGACCAATATGGTAGTTCATCTATCCTTAACGGCTCAGAACAGCTACGCTGGCACCAGTCAGGCACGAGTGGTGCCCTCCACTTCCTATGTCCCGAACAGGCATAAGCGCAGCTATGAGGAAGACGATGAGATGGACACACAGCCCCAACAGATGAAAGATGTCAGTCAAGGTAAGAAGGAAAAATGAACTTCATTGGTCTGAAAAATGAATTTCCAGTGAGTATGTGGAAATTTTTAAATCTATCAATTATATGGGTTTATGTTTAAGATTTAAAATCTGACATTTTTCTTCAAACAGGAGCTCACAGCTCTGTGGAGTCTCATGGCAACATGGAGCCGAAGCGTCAGGAGACAAAAGCCCCCAGTCAGGACTCGTCCCCATCACATTGCACATCCAGTCTGGACCTCAACTTCCCTTTGCCTGAAGAAAAGGGCCCAGCCTGTCTTGTTAAGGTTTAACTGTTCCTTCTTTTTAAACTCTTAAACCATCATCTTGACAGACATTCAATTAAATTGTTTTTTTTTTTTTTTTGTAGGTCGTCATTTTTAATGCATACTTTTTAGACTAACACTATAATCAAGTTGTCTTGAGCAGGCACATGTTAACATTGTAATTTGCTTGCTATAATATGATGGTTTGTTCCATTGGATTGTTCCCCACCTACACAGACAGTCGTGTAACTCGGCCATCTTCTGTAATTGGCAGGTATATGAGAACTGGGACAGTTTTAAACTGAATGACATGTTGGAAGTATTTGGCATCCTTTCTGTGGACCCTGCCTTGAGTGTGATTGCAGATGAAAGGTAATCTGCAGCCTTTTTTTGATGGTTGTAATTGCAATAGGAGGTTCTCTATGATTAAACTGTAATATATTGTTTGTTTCATGCTTTCAGAGAGGCGTCTTCACTGCTGGACCCCACAGAAGGCATGGAGACTGTGGAAGAGCAAAGAGTTCACAGCCCGCCAGCATCCCTTGTACCACGACTGCACATGCTTTATGCCCAGCCTCTAGTGCACAACAACCCACTACTGCCCTCTTGTGCCTTGGAGAATAATGGTGACCGTAAGACATCACTCTTATGGATCAGTGAATTAGGTCTTGCAGTGTAAATCAGTGTTGTTTTAGTATTATTTATATACTATTATAGCAGACATCCCACCTGTCCCGGAAGTTCAGTAAGTCTTCCGTGTATTCATAGTGGCTCCCCGATGCCCTCAAATTAAATGTGTACACATCACGTACAAAATGTCATTTTAATGACACAACATCTCATTATTATGAGAAAATGTCATTTTAACGACATATCTCGTTATTACGAGAAAAGATGTCATTTTAACGGCATATCTCATTATTGTGAGAAAAGATGTTGCATTAATGACATCTTGTTATTACAACATAATTGAGTGGAAAAAATATTACCAAAGTACCACCGTACCAAAGCAACATTTCTAATTTTCATTTTTAGGTTTAAATTTTTCATCTAATAATTTATTTTATTTCAGTGGTATTTCAATTAACGAAAAGTGATTTTTTTAATAGTTTTAGTAAACAGTAACAACACTGGTGTAAATGCATTTGAGTAGAGCTGCAACTGTCTATTATTATTTAATATTAATGACATTATATTGACAAGAAGATTAAAGTCTTGTCAATATTAAAAAATAAAATAGAAGAAAATCATTGTTCTTAATTTCTGACTATTTACTTGAACATGTACTAATACTTTTATTAAGAAATTATAATAATAATGACATTATTTTTTATTTTTCTTATTCTTATTAAAATAATATTTTATGTGGTATCAAAGTATTAGCATGGACTATAGACATTTTGTATTGTGACAGTCCTGTCATGTCCAAGTGATTGTTGACTTGGGATGTCTGTGTTTGCTGTCTTCAGATTTAAGCGGTGTTCATGGGGAACTGGCTTCAGTCAGAGCAGAGCTGCTCACCTTCCTCACACATGTCCTGTTGGGGGATTCACTCGCTGCAGAGTACCTCATTCTCCATCTCATCTCCAATGTGTACGTTTTTTATTTCGAGTGGCTTTGTTGCATGTCTGAAGTATTCTGTAGCATGCAGTCCCCGTTTAATTTATGGCACTAATTTAAGCATTTATATTGTATACTTTGGAAAGTCCTATGCCATCTATTTGCTAGATGTATTATGATAATTTTCCACAGTGACATGTTTTTTTACACAAACAAATTTACCCACAGTCCTCAGACTACACATCATGAAATTTGCATTGTGTCTTTATTTTAGATACAGCAGACGGGATGTTCTTCCTTTGGGCAAATTCACATTGAATCTCAGTGGCTGTCCTCACAGCTCTCCATACACTGAGCATCTCTACAAGGTCATCCAACAGCTCGTGCCATCTGTAAGTCATCCAGATGTATCTTCGAATTATATTACTTCTCTCATAGAAATAATAGATTAAATACTGTAATAATAGAAGCTGCCGTTACTACTACTATTAAATTTGATTCCCCATTTTTGGTAGTCATTCCGGCTATGCATGAGTCTGCACAATATGAACAACCAACGCATGGTGCCCCGGAAAGATTACACGGCTAACCGCCTGGTGAGTGGAACTCTTCAGCTGGCCAATAACACGTCACTGTTTCTGGATGAGACACAGCTGGAGCAGGGCCAACTGGATACCACAGGTGAGAGCACTGATTATAGCAGGGAAAAGTAGTGTGCTGACTAGACGTACAGTAGGATTCCAAAAGTCTGAGACCACATTGGCTACATTTACATGCAACCTATAATCCATTTATAATCTTCTTTATGGCTCAGTCGGACTGAAAAGGATTAATGAAAACACCTCAATTGAAACTATTATGCACATGCACAGTGCTGTGATGCATGTGTCAGTATGCTTCTTGCAAACATGCATGTGTTTCATTATGTGAAAGAGACAGAATATTTGCTACATGTTTACTGATATATATTTTTTAGATAAGACATCAAAGCAAAAACACCAATCATCCACACAGTGACATAATTGGAGTAGTTTACTACATTTCTGAACGTTGTGACTAGGAACTGCAAATGTGCTTAATTTTGTTTAGAACGCATGTAATGCACATTTAAATGAATGTATGAATCGGATTGCAAAGTTTAGATTGACTTTTAGAACCTTCAAAGAATCTGAAATCATATTGCATTAATTCGGACTGACAAAAATGAGTGCATGTAAAGATATCTACTGAAAATCTGGCTTTCAAAATTATGTGAACATCATAGTAATAAACAGTAAAAAAACATCGACACAATTTATGTAAAATGTTCTGTATTATTTCTGTCACTAATCAAGTGAAAATGTGACGCTGTACAGACTGTTAGAGGTTCTTGCTTTTATTGAAGCTCAAAATGCTCTTTGGATTGTTCTCAAATCATGTTGGAGAACATGAACATCAGGTTTTACACAAACCTATGGAGTTTATGCAGCTTGAGTTCTGTTAACAGTGGCAAAAGAGAGACTAAAATTCTGAGATATTCTGAAATTCATGTCCATTAACTCAATAAATAATGTGTAATCTAAAAAGCCGTATATAAAGAAATCATGATCTCAGACTTTCCTACTGTAGCGTATGAACAGTAAGTTCATTGCCTGTCAGGAAGTGTGTGCTTGTGGTTTCGATACATTCATGTATTTCTATTTCTAAAAGTCTATTTTTATTCATAATGAGATGTGGTATAGACTTAAAGGGGATAGACTTAGTTGTTCTTTTGCCAAATTTACACTACAGAGGGGGCATAGAGAGCACTTAGGTGGCATTTAGGTGTCTTCAGACTGTTTAATGCTGCTCAGAGGTGGCATAAATGCATTTACACAGCAATCGCAACTATGTTTTGATACTGAGGGATGAGGCGGGTCAGAGAAGGTATAAATTAGCATTGCATTAGAACACTGAATTTTAAGTAGGCAAAGAGCAGTCTTAACTTTGGATTGCCTTTTGAATTGAGTCTCCAACAGCCTTGACATTCTAGGGTAATATCAATACACTTATCATCCAGCCTCTGTCAGAGACCGTTGCATGCTAGAAGGAAGTGTAAACATCCTTTTCTGAAGCAGCTGGAATTTACTTTTAGACTGCATTGCTCTGTTGTTCAGTGCATTTATCTTAGAGACACAAGGCTTTGTGTGCTGTCTGTTCCGGGTGTAGGTGTGCGGAATATCACTGCGCTGGGGAACCTGATCTCCTGGCAGAAGGTTGATTACGACTTCAACTACCACCAGATGGAATTCCCCTGCAATATTAACGTGCTTATCGCATCCGAGGGCCGATCGCTCCTCCCGGTAAGAACATCAGGCCTGAGTCCCTTTCAGCGTTTTATTATTAAAATATTACCCACATGTATTTGGGGGCGAATTAGAGAGACCGGCATCTTAATTTCCAACAGGTGGAAATGACTTGGGTTGAATGCCTCTCCCATGGGAGTTTCCATCGGGCAGTTAAAAAGATGGCCTAATATTTCCATTACAGTCCACAGGGTTGTCGTCAGCTCCCTGGCTGGGCTCTTATCGTGGCTTTGCCGTGATGCTAACAGCCTGTGGAATGTGCTGTGCTATTCCTGTACGTCAGCTCTCTAGTTGCTATGGTGGCAACTCTACCGAAAGGATATTAGAGGGAGAGGGCAGGACGAGCCACTTATTTAATGGCATGAAAGCTCAATACACAGTATTTTACAAAGTTTAAAAAGGCACTAAAGGTTTAGTAGGGGCAGTTTCATGATTCTTTAATGGCTTGGCATTTCTACAAATGAGAATTTGAAATATCACAGTCATTTCAAAAAACATATTCCACAGTAGAAAAAGCAACATTTAAATGAGTCTTTGAAGAGATTTTCTTCTTTGCTTTCTCAGTCTGACTGTCAGGTTCACCTACGACCCACCCTTAATCCACCTAACCTGGAGGAGTACCTGAGCGCGGTGCAGGTGGCGCAGGTTCCATCTCAGCTCAACAAGTATCGCGTCTATCTGAGTATGGCACGTGCCCTAAACTACACCATTTCAGATGAGATCACAAAGGTCAGGATTTTGTCTGATAGGATTGTCTGGATGTTTATGATGATTAAATTTCTTCGCTGAACCGCATGCTACTCTTACTGTTTCTACCATAGAAAGATAAGGTGCAGTAAGAGTAATATGATATGATGTTCCAAATTCCGCACTTGTCTCATGGTTGGTGGTCTTGATCTGTAGGCAGTAGAGGAGGACTTTGTTGAAATGCGAAAAGATGACCCTCAGAGTATGTCTGCGGAAGACCTTCATAGATTGCTGGTTGTTGCGAGGTGAGGTTTTAATTGCCTTTTCGCAGCTAATCTAGTTCTGTTAACCATAATAAGCAAATTAAATACCAATTTGTATTCTGTTTCAGGTTGCTGTCATTAAGTCACGGGCAGAACACACTCTCTAGAGATGGCTGGATGAAAGCCAAGCAGCTAGAGGCCTTGAGAACAAGTCGAACACAGCAGCAGAAATGTGTGAATGGAAACGAGCCTTAAAATATATTGCTATTTACAAATACTTTAACAGTAACCATACTTGTTAATATTTTGGATTAAAATGTAATGTTTTCATATGGCATATGACTTTTTGTACAGTTTTTTTTTTTTACTTCATTTTAAATTTGTGGGAAACCTTACAGACACTGGTGAAGTAGATTTTTGATGTATGCATTGTTAAATTTTGATTTTGGTACTTGCATTGTATATTAACATTTATATGCAAATGCAGACATGTGACAGAATAAACTGCCTTACAGCAAACATGTACACTTATGGCACAGGGGTATTAGAAAAAATAAAGTTTTGAGAACTTTGCATATATAGTCTTACTTAAAATATGGGGTAACAATTTATAGTAAGGTTCCATTTAACTACATTAGTTAAGATGAACAATGAAAAATAAAGCATTTATTGATCTTAATGTTAATTTTAACATTTACTAATACATTATTAAAATCAAACTTCAATTAACAATGCACCACTGTGTTTTTAATGTTAATAAATGCTGTAACAGATCCATTGCTCCTTGTTAATGCATTATCTAATGGGACCTTAAGTGTTACCAAATATGAGAATGACAATAGCAATCTATTCTAACGATTGTTCTGTTATCAATTAAAATCGTGCAATTAAAAAGCCTTACAACAAGGTTCATCAGCATGTTTTGAGTTAAAAATAGCAAAAGCCTAAAAGTGCCAGTGCTGACACATTAATGTTAAATGTCTTGGGCAATGCAACACCAGTCTGTTCCTCTCTTATAACCTGAGTGTAGGAGCCACAAACCTCTCACTCTGCATCTGAATGTAATATAGTGTAGCTCAGAGGAGTCAAGAGGTCTTCACGGGGAGGAACCACATACTGACACTATGAGGAGAATTTATTGTGAGATCAGTGAGTGATGTGTTAGGAAAAAAAACATTTTTCAAGTGATATCTGCAATATTTGGTGAAGACAGCTTGTTGAAAGCTTGTTCTAATTAATCTGTCATCAAAGTTGTAAATGAAATGAATCAACAATTTCTTTTTTTTAAATTATTTACTTAAAAAGCCTCCCAGGTACAGCCCATAACATTTTAAAATACAGCAGTTTACACAATTATTATTAACATAGGAAAATACTAAGGAATGCACTTGAGAACATGATTTTTAAATAAATATTCTGCAAAAAAAAAAAAAAATGTTGGGTACAATAGATGAAAACAGTTCACCAAAAAATAATATGGAGGACGTTCTCTTAAATGGGAAGAAGCTGGAAATTATGTGCTTTAGAAACAATAGACTGTTGGACAAAACATAATATGATACACGTCAGTTCAGTTACAAATATTGAAAATAAAAAGTGGATTCAGAAGCACTTTGTGACAATTTGCAACATTTAAGATGTTGGGGAACAACCACAGAGACCGTGCAAGTCTTTATGCATAGAAAATTAAAAATGTATACATAAACAATCTACCCCACCTCCAAAACAAGAGGAATGTTTATCATAATCCTCCACCAAATTACATTACAAGTTCAAAGGAAAGAACAGGTTGCAGTCCAGTGCATGCTGTCTTAAATAGTAAAAAAACAAAACAAAAAAAAGTAACAAAAATCCGCTTACCGCCAAAACTACTGCGCATTTATTTATCACTATTGCATAACAGCCACCATATATTAAAGCTCAGACAGTTCCAATCTCAGAAGGTTATTAAACCACGTACCAGCTCCAGGAATGTCTGAATGTGTATGCATTGCAACAGTGTTGTGTAACCCACTGCCTTGCACAGCACTATGCTACAGTACATGTGAGAGAATGATAAGAAATGATAAGTGTAAGAAACAAAGCTCATGGCGTGTTTGAAAAATGAACTGCGGCCCAAAGAACTGATAAACCAGCCCTAAAAGCCAATATAATGCTCTCACTGATGTTCACTTGAGATCACAGTGTCTTATTTAGATATTATGTAGCTATTTCAAAGTCTCTTAATACACAAAGATCAATCCCACAGGATCTGCACATAAACGTTGTTAAATAATGCATAATTAACCTAGGTTCTACTGGATATCACCCAGTAAGGCTTTATGTTCTTTCTGCATCTAGAATATATTGAGTAAGGCAGCCTCAAAAGATGATCTAATCCGTATCACTTCTCGATTTTGAACCGAATAGCCAGAGCGAATCTAAAGACATAGCTTAGATACTACAGACAAAACATAAAATGTAACCTGAATGACTTCAATGAAAACAGATTTATAGGTAGACTTGGCATTAAGCAATCTGATAAGGCTTGCGCTTGCCATTTAAGAGTGCAAAAAGTTGTGTCATGGGTACCCTGCATCATGTGTCAAATACTAGTCATTATACTATATGCATATGGAAGTCCAATGCCTTCGCAAATAAATTTTTATATTTTTACAGGTACTTAAAACAGGTCATATCTGCATATGGACGTTCCCCAACGTACGAGCAGAACATTTTAAGATATCAGCAGACCACTGTTACAATATCCCATAGCATACAACTGAAAAACATGAAATAAACAGGATTTTAAGATATAAGCTTTTCTCAAAACAAACACGTAATAATAAATATCAGTTATAGTCATCTGCTAGTGCTGTGAGACAACCATTTTGTTTTGTAAAATGATTTAGTTGCATGATTACATCTACAGAACCCAAAAGAACTGGCAACGGTTTGTTTCCATCAGCTATGATTATAAACTTAAGAGCATGTAAATATAATTCTCTGTCTATAAACATCTCAATTGGAGAGTTCTAAAGGAAACTGCTACAGTACTTACATATAATACTTACAGTTGAATAATATAATTTGACCATAGATCCTACACAACTATTGTGGTCCTATTTTGGTATATTTTTATGACAAACACCACATCAAATATATCCATATAACTGTACGGTCTGGTTGTCTAAGATGCCCACTGTTAGATATTCCAATTGGGAAAGGTTTTAGTTACAGCTACAACAGCCAGTGAATTGTACTGCACAAATGGGGTCACATGACATATCTAGGTCTTGGGTCTTGACATGCAATACAACTTGCCTGTCCTAATCTACCTCAGAGTTACCTACTTCTTAACATGCAAACCAGCAATATATAGATGTTAAGGATTTTTTGACTTGGTCTCAGTCGGGTTAATCTTAGAGGTACTACTCACTACTAAACACTGGCTGTAAACTTTGGTTTGGTTAACTGGAGGGAAACTAGAGGTGTGGCTGGACTTTTGTGAGCATATGCTACCATTACTTTACTGGAAGTCACAATATAACACTAAAAATACATCTGCTAAGCACGCTATATCTGAATGATCCTGGTCTGGCACTGTGTAAACATCGCTCGCAATTCGTTCTCTTGGGTTTCGTTGACAGCGTCTGGCTCTGGGCTTTTCTGTACCTTTGCTACAGCAAAGTTGATGCCTTGGGTAAGTCCAGCCTGGGTTAAACTAGCCACCTGCACCATGGAGCTCCTGATCTTCGCAAAGGGCGACACGACGCGGCTTCCGTTGCCGTCCGCCGGGGAGGGTCCTGTGATGCCTTCTAAACTCTTTTGTGACCCGCATGATGTGGTGGAGCCTGCAGGCTGGACAGTCAGTAGATTTGCCCCTTGGACGGAGGACTCCACCTCAAGTTGAGATGGGCGAGGGAGTTGCTGTTGTGAAGATCCCAGTCTTGCGTCTGGATCCGAGGGGGCTTGAGGTGCTTGCAGTTTGGGTGCTGGAGCCACTTCCTCGAACACCTCTATTGGTTTGGTCTTGGCATCCTGAACAAACTTGTGGCAGTAAGCATCGATAGGTGTCCCAAAGTCAATCAGAATGGCTTCCTCTGCCTCCGAGGCTGTCCCAGGGGACTGGCCATCTAGGCCAACTGACAAGCTATCCGCAGTCTTATTATCACAGCCTGTGACTCGGATGACAGAGGGCACCGCAAGCTCGACGCTGCCAATTGACTGCGAGCGACTGCCAAGTCGAGGTGCAGATGCTACAATTCCACAGCTAGGAAGCACATAGTCTACGTTTTCCCGAGAGCCTGAGCATGGCTGCTCATCTGAGTTGTAGGAATCAGAATCAGAGGAAATCTCATCCAAATGTTTGTCGTTAAGGTCTTTCAAGGCTGCCGAACCAGTACTGCCATCATGGGTCTCTAAACTGCTGTCTGATTTCCAGAGGTTCACGTGCAAATTGGGCTTGAGGAAGTTCACTTTCACCTCAGGCTTTGAGAAGGACCCTAGTTTCCCCAAGGGCTTGAAGTTTCCAATGTTGACGTTAGTCTTTGTCTGCTTCACTTTCTGGTTTAGCGTTGAGAACTTGTTCAAAAGGTAACTTTTGCCTTGAGCCAAACCAGACCCAAGGACTTGATCCACAGCTTTTCCTTGTATTCCCATTATATCCTCGTGTGGTTTGCTGTGTCTCCTGAAACAAAGCAATTAAAGCAAGATTTAACAACAAAGCATGAATTGGCTTTTTTCAAAAGTGTCCTATAATGTGGACATGCTAGCAACCACAACCGAAGCAATCATATCCATATTATATACAAGAAGTTAAAAAAAATCTGATTTCCCCTGAGGTGTGAACAAAGCCTTTGTGTCCTTCGTAAATAAGGTAAAAACCCATCATGTTACAGTGTCTACTGAAGAAACCCACATACAAAAGTTTGTTCTTTTTTACCTCTCTAATTTCTTCTCAATGACCAGGACGTCAAGCCCCATAGCTTGCTTTGTAATACGAAGCATTTCAGCAATGCACTGGAGTGTGTCTGAAATGCAAACAACCCAACAAGTGCAGAGGAAAGGATCAATTATTTAACACAAACACAAAACTCTTCAAGCTCCACCAGCATACACAAGGCCAAGTTATATCTTTTACCAACTTAACCCATAATGTCATTCACAGAATTACGCAATACAGAAGAGCTGAACTAGTGCTACAACAAATCATGGTATCCCAACACAAACCTTTCCCATCATCCTCTGGATTCCGTGTAACAGCCCTCAGCGTATGGAAGTAACCGCTTATCTCCCCATTCTTATAGTGCAGCCGCATGCAGCAGAATTTAGGCTTTCCGAAAAGAGTTGGTTCTGGACCTAAAAAGACCAACATTGGCAAGCTGTCATGATATTATAGAACATTTTATTTAATAGGACAAAAATTACGCCCACAAGTTTATCTACAAGCTCTTACCAATTTCGATCTTTTCAAGTCCTTCTAAACTGAGTCTCTGGTACTGGTTGACTTTGTCCGCCTCCTCATCATAACTAAATAGCAACAGCAAAGTAAAGTGGCATTACTAAATCAATGCCAAGAAAAAAGGATTTCTTATTTTAGAAAACACAAACATTGAGATAAAATGCACTTACTAGGCTACATAATATGCACTGTTGGACAGCAGCAGAAGAACGTCAACATCTTTATGAGTGGCATCTATAAGACTAAAAGTGGGGGGTGGGAACAGCATAAAAAAAAAAGGTCAAAATCTTAAAAGTGAGGCTCATAAACAGTACTATTATACCCTGGGCATATAGGAGAAAGAGAAACACTGGGAAGGCAAAATGCATGAAATTTTACTAGAATGTATTTAATCATCCGATGTTAACTTTGGCCATAATATGTAATGCTTATTTGAGTTAATCTTCATACAAGATATGCTCAAATAAGAATAATATATTATGGTCAGAGCTAACCTCTTTAAGAAGAATTCCAACCCAATCAGTAACAATTTTCAGGCATCCATCACCATGACCTACCACCAACAAATGTTCATAAGATTTGAGGAAATATGGCTCCCTCACCCAAACAATAATTGTACAATATGGAAAAAAAACAATATGTACAAGTACCTCTGAGCCACTGACAAAAAACTGTAGGAGGAAGAGTACACTAACAATATGAATTTTTAAATCAAGCTTTATAATAGATCTAAGTGTTATTACTTTAATTTTTTAATTGTAGTTCATTTTTTATATTATTGTAATTTTTTATTCTTAAGTTGTAACTGAATGTTTCCCAATAAAGAAAAAAAGAGAAAAAAAGAGATTAAATAAAGGGCCATTCACAGAGAACACATTTCTTTATTCCACTGTGCAGCTTTGTTATTATTTTTCTATGTAAATATTGAACGCCACCTTTTTTAGAATGCTGTGTAGATGTTAGTCTAAGATAAAAAAAGGAACATTTTTAAAAAGCACAAAAGACCTTTTGTTTCTTTTGATTTCACTGCCCTGCATCTTGCGTATTTGAACGCAAAAACGCGTCCTGTGTGTGCAGTCCATCAATAAAGAATCTTTTTCTGAAACTGCATCATGCAATTGGCATGAAATGAGAACTCTTCTTAAAGGAAGATATTTTAAAGAATGTTGGTAATCAAACAGTTGATGGCAGCCTTTGACTTCCACATTAAGAAAAAATACTATGGAAGTCAATGGCTACCGTCAACTGTCTGGTTACCAACATTCTTTAAAATATCCTCTTTTGTGTTCAACAGAAGAAAGAAACTCATACAGGTTTGGAACAACACGAGGGTGAGTAAATGATGACAAAATTTTCATTTTTGGGTGAACTATCCCTTTAAAGCACTGCATGATAAAGTCGAGGGCTCTCACCTTGGATCACAGTCGATAAGAGCCCATCCACCATGGAACTTCTCATCATCAGGTAGCAGCAGCTGCATGTACGTCTGCAGCAGGAGGCTGACCTGCTCCTGAGCTCCTCTTTGGCTCTCCTTCTCTTTCTCCTCATGCTCCTTTTCTTTGCTGAAGATGGAGTACAGGTCTTCTGTTACTGGATGGCCCATCATCAGGTCTGGGAGGATCAGAGATACAGTACATGGCAAATGAGGCACTAAGGTGTGTAGATTAAAGGTGAGAATTAAAATGACATTCTTTCACGCTCACCAATGACGGCCTGTCGGTAGGCATCTCTGAAGCGGTTCAGATAATAACGATTAGCTGAGTTCACACCATCCTTCATCACGCCCGCTAACTTTCGCTCTCCTGTTCGTGTGAAATCTCCCTACACAACAGATTGCACATATCAGACTAAGTGGACAAGTTTAGTGGGTAGTCATCACTGTCCTACTTCAGTTATGTTATGAGACTTTAGTCTCAGGTTTTACTCCCATTACAGCCTTAAAAAGACGCTGTGGGAATTCCTTTAGGAAGCCGGTTTTATTTCGTAGAAACTATGAAAACACCAAAGACGCTTTAATATATTATGTTTTTTATTAGACAGATGAGAAACCTGATTAGTTTCATTAGTTTTCGACAAAAAACTAATCATGTTATATAGCTCAACACAGTAAGTCTTATTGTTTAAATCTGGTTTTCTTGATTTACAGCGAGTACCAAGTTTTACCATGCCTAATATTGATCTAGCTTACTGCAGTGTGCAACAAGTGTCCCATAGTAGCCCCCTGTGCGAACGCAGAGTAGCACTATAACAACTTTCAACACACTCAAATGTATCTAATATGATAAAACAGCACTGCTTTACTCCACATAAGCTTGACCGGAAGAAGCGAAAGCGGTGACTGTGGCATAATAAAAGTTCCCTGCTGTCGAGACGTGTCGCGCTCGTCTCTCATTAGCAATTGCTCTAGCGGCCTCATTTCTGCTCGCACAGCACTCAGCCTTGCTCTGCTTCATACTACAGTGACGTTAATAATCTCATCCATGAACATGATTTCTGCCCAAGTCCCATCCTGATTCTTTTCCACCGGCTGTAGATGTGAAGACAACACCTCCCATGATTCCGCAAAATCAAGGCGTCATTATACTATGCCTTTGTTTTGAATAAGCGACCTCTAGTGGCAAAAAATTACATAGTGTGCCTTTAAGAAAAAAATTAATTATCAAAAAAATGATCATCATTAATTTATATAAACAAGTGAATAAATTATTTATAGTTAGAAGATTTATATAATAAAGTCACTCCCAATAAGATGACTGGTCAAAAGATTACTGACTTGTAAATCTGCAATCTAGATGCCATTTGCTGACAGATGGTGGTGTAAACAGGCAATGGGGACAGCATAAAATCAAAGGCAGGCATTCAATCTATTTACCTTCAGGGCAGCTGTGCCAGCATACTGACGGCTAATGGTGTCTCCATTGTTGGCCCACATCACCTGATAGATCCTGTAACACTTGAGGGGCAGTGGCTGCTCGGGTGGCATTACACCAAGTTTTTTCAGCTGGAACCAAACAGATCAAAAGACTCTTTGAATGTACTGGCTTACTGTGAGCATCTGAGAGAGGCATTGTTCTGTGGGCGCGGTATGGCAGCATTTCTAGAAGTCACAGTTTTATTTACACCTTAAGGCATTTAGCATATGATCTTATCCAAAATTACTTTAATTGTTATGTATAAATTTATCCGTGTAGCATGTTCCAGTCTCAAATGTGAATTTGTATACCTGCTGTTCCATGACTACACGGGCGATAGCGGCCTGTACCACATTAGTTCTGTCCAAGCAATCCATGCAGTTAACCCGGAAGATGCCTTCCTGTTGGCAGATGACTCCTGCTTGGTCCACCCTATTTGCAAATCAAAATAGATTGATAACTAACCAGCTGTCCAACTCGGGAGCAGTTCTTGAGAGAATTGGGACTTAAAGGCAAATGAAAGACTCACCAGGCCCATCTCATGTCTGTGATAATGTCATAGATGGCATCAGTGAGAGTCTGCACATTCTCAAACTTCATCCCTCGACTGGGAAGTGACAAAGGAGAAAATTTGTTGTTGAGTTATGACCATAACACGCTCTCTTGTAAAAGTCACAAGGGTGGGTATCTTACCAGTGCTCATGGAAGTCAAATGAAACGTATGTTAGGTTGGGATTATTGTATAGCAGCACTTGTTTGAGGTAAGCATCCCCAATCATCTTCTCACGTCCATTTTGGTCCACTAAATTAATGATGACCTGATGGCAAAAGAAAAAAACTCTCTATAATCGAAGGATATCTATTGCTTTTTGTTAGGGCTGTAAAATTTTATGTGTTGACAAATGCAATTAATAATGCAGGTGGTCGTTTGTTTTGACCATTAACACATTCATTTTGACATAACAATTCTGTTCTGTGTTGTTTCTAATAAAAAAAAAGCTAAACTAAAAAAAGTTTAGTGTCAGAGTTTTTTTTTTTTTTTTTAAAGAAAATAATACTTTTATTCAGCAAGGACAAATTAGATTGATCAAAAGTGACAATAAAGACATTTATAATGTTACAAAAGCTTTTCTTTTCTTTCTTTTACATTTAAGAAATGTTCCTTGAGCACCAAATCAGCATAGAATGATTTCTGAAGGATCATGTGACAGTGTCATTATATATTATTATACATTACATATTTCATTATGAATGTCATCCACGCAAAACTGCTGAATTCAGTAATTAAACACATTTATAGTCTTCTAAAAGAACTGAATGCCCTACTTTTTATACTACATTAAAAAAAGTATTAGTATTTCACTCATTGAAATTATTTTAAACACACCTTACCAGTTTTTTGTAAATCTCAACTTGCTGTTCAAAGTGAGAGGCAAAAAAAGGCATAGTTTCCCTCTCTCCTGCAACAAAACACATCCGAGATAACACATCATATAGGAAACACACAACACTGCAGGTGGATCACAGTATTAAAGTCACAGTAAAGTGCTGAGCCATCACCACTGAATCTCAACATCCTCTCTGAGCACTGTTTAACTAAGAAGCCATAAAAGCACACCTGCTTCACACCTGATGCCATTCACAGGACAAAACATTTCTAGACGATGACTACGCTGATGCATCAGTGATAGCTTGTCAATAAATAGAAGTGCTAGACTGTGCTGCGAGTTAGATCTCATTTATGACTCGAAGAGAGAATCGATTACACAGATATGCCCCACCTTTCTCTATCCGAGGTCTAGGGTTGTAGCGGTACCCAGCTTGGCTCCAGAACACAGGGACAGAGCCTCGCGTTTGTACAAAGGACAGCGTGTGACTGTGCACGTGGATTAGCTGCTCTGTCTCCACATAGTTGGCCACATGTCCGTCTGCATCCACCCCCCTCCGCTTGTAGCGCATTCCTTCATTGCAAAGCACATGATGACATTATCATATTGACGGCATGCAGAGAAAATTTGAATTTTATTTTCCTATGTGCTGTACCTGCACGGTGGCGGCTTCTTCTGGAGATGAGGGCCACGGTGAAGCGAGGGTGAATATCATCCACACAGGTGGGTTCCTGCAGAGGCGTCTCCGGGCTGCTCCTCTCTTCATCAGAGCTCTCGTTATAGTTCACCACCAGCTCCTCCACCTGCACGAAGCCTTGGATGATAGGAATCACCCAAAAGTCCACCTGAGGCACCTGCAAAACAGTATTATCACCATGCAGGGCTGGTTTACAAATTCAAACATTAACTATTAAAATTCTGGAAAATTTGAGAAAACAGTTTTGCACCTGCAGGTCAATTAGGTCTTTGACCATGTGCTTGTTCCAGAAGAATCTATCATCCACCTAAAAGAAAACAAAAACATATTATGGGCATCAGTATTCTGTGAGATTGTCAGATGGAATATGTTCATGTTTGTGTTTTATGGACTTTCTATTAGAAAATACAGAGAGACAGGAAATGACTGGGGGGACAATGGAGAATGGGATTGGAAAATGACACAGGTCCACACCACAGACATTAATCTTTTTAACACTGGTGAATCAGTGTTATTTTAGTATTGTTTATATACTAACATAGTATTTATTAAAATTTTGTATGTGCTATTATTTTTATATTTTCAGTTTTAATTTTGAATAATTTTTGTCACTCTTTTTTGGTTTTAAAATATTTATATTTTATTTCAGTGTGTCATTTTTTCATCTTATGTTTATATTTTATTTTATTTCATTTCAGATTTATTTCAATTGATTAAAAATATATATATTTTTAGCTAAAAATAACACTGTGGTGAACCCACTATTGTTTCTTCCCTTCAATCTTTGTTCATTGTTAGCTATATCTTAAGAAATAACTGATACAAATTTGTCAGAGCTCAACTGTTTAGAGCAATATCCAGGAAGTGTCTAAATATAATAGTTTATTCTTTAAAAAGAGAAATGAAGCTTGGCTATGAATGTCTTGCATCCTGTGTGCGGACAAGTGCAAAATAGAGCGAAACATCATCATTCAAATAAACTCAACAGTTTCCTGCTTTCTCAAGTATTTGCATAATTGTCACCAATCTCAATATTAACAGACATTTTAAAATTTGTCATTATCCTAAAGTCAGTCTTTTAACATTTTTTTCTTATTGAAAATGGAAGGAGTTGAAGTAAATAAACAGCTACTAACTAAATTTTGATTGCAGTCTTTTTAAAAAATAACTTGAAACACTCAATCAGTAGACATTTAACTTTCAAAATACATAAAACAGTCTCTCACCTTTTTCCACAGGGGTTGATCGGACTTGCCTAACGCTCCCTGTCGCTGGACTGTATTGGTGAGGTCATAGGTCAAACTATAGTAAAATGAATCCGAGTCCATGAATATCTTATAGAGCTCATCAAGCAGCCGCCTCTCCAGACGTTCTTTCTCTTTATTCTCTTTGACCTGAAAGGCAGGGGAATACTGGATGGGAGTGAACAAACAAAAGGAGATTAAAGAGACAATGCTAAGTTAAAGAGAAGTACATTTATGGGGGAATCAAGAGGCTCTGTTTTTACATTTTCAGATTTTTTTTATATATTAACGATGCTATCAAGTCAAAGTACAAAGTAGATTAAGTAAAACAGGAATATTTAGTCTCAAAATGATTGCCATTTTAAATTATATCAATTATCAAAATTTCCAAATGACCAATCAACCTTTTTCTTCATGGGAACAGCAACATTAGATTTGATCTGACTCAGGGTCTTTAACAGGAACTTGGAGTCGTCTGGTGACTGGGTGATTTTCTCTGGTTTGTTGATTCCAAAATGATGCTTTTTACAGAGCTGCAAGTGAATGAAAGAAAAAGAATTGTTTATAAAGAGTTAGTGTTATTGCTAACAATCTGCTGTTATTGGTGACAAACCTACATCCATATATAGAGGATATGCACGTGACGTCACTGTCGGCTGGAGTGACTGCGGTTACACCCACTTAGTGGCAAAAAAGACTGAGTAGCAGCATTGGTTTTCAAAGCCACGAACACACAAAACACATTCAAAATGGGAAAGAGCTGTGCAATTGACTGTACAAATAGATTTGACAAGAAATATGAGGTATATTTTTACAGACTGTCGAACACTAAAGAAAAGAGAAGCAAATGGATCGCTGCAATTCACAGAAACAACTGGACTCCAGGCAGCGAAACATGGATTTGCAGTTATCATTTTGTTAATATGTTGAATTTTGGGGTAAAATCATACCCTATATATTGTATTGTTATATACTGTATTGACAACTCATCGATTAAATAAAGTTTTAGAACCGGATGATATATATAACATTGATATAAGCGATCACCCAGATTTAGACCTATATAAAACGTTCACAGGCAAATTTGCTTTATGTATTTCCCTGGCGTCGAAATCAGGCACATATAAATGTCTGGAAACACAGTCCCTGGCTGCATGTCAATATCCATGGATTACTAGATCTCTAGTAAGTTGTAACAGGAACACTATTGAGTCCAACCTTTAGTTTAATAGTTTGTTTTACTCGTGTTTTACTCATGTTTTTGCAGTTTCCCCTATTAAATCCAGTCATCCAGCAAGCTCTTTTGCCACTCAGTCCGGCTGAGGGGGTGTGTTTCGACGGGGAAGTGACGTCAGTGCATACCCTCTATAGTACATGATCTCTTTTTACCCTGCTCAAAGTCCATCTGAAAAATGCTGCTACGGTAATTGCTTTAATTAAAACCAAAAGGGTGCCAGGTTGTGTACTAAAACTAGCCTGCTGATGCCAGAGCAAATTCATGTGCCCATTAAATAGAAAGAACAACTAGAGTCAAACTACACAGGCAGGCTGCTATCTCAAAGTAATTCAAGGCAATTATTCTGTGATAAACTACTCAAGCAGAGATAGCACACCAGGAGAATGGATTACAGTGACCTCTGACTGTTTCACTTACATGTTAAACATCTCCTTTCAATCCCAGAGGCTCTGCTGAGAGACTGACTCCTTAGAAACATCATGCTTCCTCTGGAACCCTTAGCAGCAAACACCACTACTCTTGCACTAATCACATGTCAACCATTTAACACACAAAAGGGCTGAAATACCTAAAGTCTTGGCCTAAGCATCAACTGGACATTCTAACAAATGGGAATGTGGAAAGACAGCCCGGTAAATTCTATCAGGATCCAATAATTTGCTTCTTTTTTTTTTCAAATTGTTCCTAATAAGTGCTTTGAAACACTTAAAGGGGCTATATATAAGAATTTTCATGTATTCATAGCTTTTGTGTAAACAGCTTGTAACAAAATTTGGGGGAAAAAAAAAAAGACCTTCCCGACTTCCTGGAATGTCTACGAAAGTGAAGTTATGTATAGAACTCGGGACGTTTTTGCCAGGAAAATCAAAAGGATGTGACGTTTACGCGCACTCCCGAGAGCCTCTCTTCTGTTCAATGACACAAAATAAATGCTTATACAATGTTCAGGATAATGCCAAAAGTAATGTCAATGTGTAATCTCACATAGCCAGATCTACAGTCTATAGTCTCAAATATACTTTATAATCAAACTATCATAACAGTGTAATTTTAATGACCTCATCTGTCGACATAATGATGGTGACTTGCAAAGCTGGTGCAAACATATCCACGTCGCTATGATCAGATGCTTTCTTAACTGCTGTTTTCTCACAGCTGTCATTTTTGTTGTGTTTCTTCTGTTACTGAGAGGAAAGTGTGCAGCACATATTTACATATTCATCTAAACATCGCTCTCAGCAGTGTGGGCAGCATCAGGACGTTCGTTAACAGTATATCGCTGCAAAGGTATTTTCAACTTCTTTTTATTTCTAAGCGAAGAACTAGAAAAAAGAATTTTGCCATGTGTATATCAAGGCCTTGAATCAAGTTCAGTCTCTTATACGTTATGTTTGTGAGAGTGCGAGAACAAGCAACATGTTTTATTGTTTGCTGCAGTTTCACTTAACGGCCACCTGTGTCACTAATAACAGGGTTACTGAATTCTACATATAGCCCCTTTAAAGGATGTTCATTTCTGAATGAAATTTTTTCTGATAATTTACTCACACACTTCTTTTCAAATGTAGACGTGAACATCATGACATGGGGGTGAGTAAATTATCAGGGAATTTTCATTCAGAAGTGAACTAATCCTTTAACCCTGGGTCATTCTAAAGCTTGGGTAAATGGAATCCTGCGTTATCTTTAATCCAGGGTTACAATTAATCCTTGGTATTCACTAATTGCACGTCAACCATTTACTACACGAGAGGGCTAAAATAACTAAAGTCTTGGGCTAAGCGTCAACTGGGCATACTAAAAAGTGGGAATTTGGGAAGACAGTCCAGTAAATTCTATCAGGATCCAATGAATACTCTCTACCAACATGGATAATGACAAGAAATAACTCGTCAAATGTTAGAGCAACACATCTATATGATGAAATGTAATGTAGCTAAGTTTTACATTATGTCTTTGTCTGGTTCTATACTAACTTTAAACAAATCCAGCATGGAGAACATTTGCAAAAAAACAGTATTAGTCACCTCTAACTCTAGATCCTGTGGTTCATCCTCTGAGAGTGGAATGACTACTATCTTGGTGATCTTGTAGACTTTGTGGTCTCCTGGCAACTGGCCCACCAGTGCTTTCTGGCGAATCAGGATCAGACCCAGAGGAAGATCTGCCCAAAAGGGGGGAGGAAGGGAATGTGTCATGAGTGCAGAGTTCCACGCCTCATTTTCCTGCTCTATCCGGCATGATTCATTCCTATGGCAAACATTCTCATAACAATGACTTCAAAGACATTTGCATTGAGATGAGATGCAGTCATACTTTCACTGACAACTCAATGTAAATCAATAGATAAAAGCGCACCCTGCAGCAGGCAACTCTGAGATCTTTAGGTGGAAAATTTAATGAGAACAGCCTGGGCTCTTTGTAGAAATGGTACAAGGAAATATCAGGTTTGCCCACTGGATTATGTTACAAAGTAAGGCATGTATACTATGTAGCAAGAAACTGATGATATGGCTCATTTATCTGTGTAATCTCAATTATTTTAGCCATCAATAATAGTACAAAACGCAGAGTACATATACAGACATAGCAAGTATTTCTCTGATAAAGGAAGACAAATAATGACATTATACATAATGTCAACCTGTTAACAATAGACAAGAGGTTGACTTCTCAAATCAACCACAGAATGATGAAATGAAAGTATGATGTATGCCATCATGTCAGTTTCACTGTGCATATAATCCCTCAAGAGCTTCCTTTTTAATCTATTAAGAGGCATTTGTTTAATGTAAATGGATGTCTATATATGGATCATCCATGACAATATTCTTTAAACTGAGTATCATGTAAATACCACAGTATGTGAACATGGGAATTATTCAATGCCATTCTATTTAACCTGTTAAAGCTATATCAGAACAGATGGGCTGCAAAGCACTGAAAGACATTTAGCAATTACAAAAAAAAATATTAAACCAAATTTAGCTGAAATGTCTGATGCTGGAGCATCATTACTTTAATTACAAGTCTCTGGTACCCAGTTTCTTCCTGCTGCAAACTGAATTACAGAAGAAACAAATGAAAATCATGTTTCTATTAAATCAGGCTCTGAATGGTATTTTAGCAATAATAAGGTCTGCTTTAGTCCAAGAGCCACCAAATTTATTGCACACATTACAGTGAATTAAAAATGTTAATTCTCGTCCTTTATACACAAAATATACTAGATTGATGATCAGACTTACCGGCATGAAGCTGTATTTTTCCAATAATACCCTCTACAAGGCCCAGACAGACAGGGTTCCATGCTAGCAGGAGGTCGGTTGCTGAAAGGAGGATAATAATAAATGTCACAAGTGTTCAAAACATTTTCTTCAGTTCTTAATAAGGGCTTTTCACACTTGAGATATTTAACCCTGGGTAAATGGATTCCTGGGTTATCTTGCTACACATTTCACCTGCTCACAATTTACCCAAGGTTAACAATTAATTCTAGGTATTCGAACGCTGAAGTTTCAAACTCTACATTCCTAAACCCAGGGTTAATGTTCTTATTTGCATATTTGCCGTTGACCTGAATTCGGACTATAAAAGGTAAGAATGAAACGGTCTCTTCTTTACCCCAATTCACGTTTTCCATTATCATTTGACATTTTTCCTCTCAAACTCCAAAACGACTGTTTATACAATGTGACATATGCAACAATTTTTTCATGACTGTCCAAAGCACGTGAATATGAGGTATGCGATTGGGAGTTTGTTGTTAAGCATCTAGCTGTAAGATTTTAACACCACATAATTTCACACTGTACAAGATTCAAAACCCCGGGTAAAAAGTAGTGCTACTGCTAAACCCACTCTAAATTACAAATGTCAAAAGCCAGGTTCCTTACATAGATGACTGCTGTCTTAGGTCATCAATTTGCTAAGTAGTTCCTCTTAAGCTGATTGATTAGCATCACCTACATTGTCAGGCATGATGTGTGAGGTCTGAGATGGCATGTGCAAAGACAGCATTTTCTGGAGCGTCTGCGAGTATGGTAGCTTAATGGCTCCTACTGTCTTTTGACAGAAATCATAGTTCCACTTGGAAGAGGACGCTCTCAGCACATTTGCACTGTCATGCACTCAACCATCTCCTGACTAACTGGGAAGAGACGTTCACCGCCTGATGATGGATGGCTGGGAGTTGGATGAGCTGCATCATGAAGTTGCCAAGAACTCTTCATAATGACCATCAGCTTGGCATTGGACATCATTCCAGTTTGAGGAAAGTTCTCCAACTACTACACCATGAAAAGCTAGTACATTCATGGAGTTGAATGATATCTTGGTACCCGCAATTACTTGATGGGAACCAATACCAAATACCAAGAAATTCTGAAACTTAATGTTCAGTTCAACATTGCACTCAAATTGTTATGACGATAATACAATTTGTAATTAAAATACATCAATGTGATCTATTCATACAAGTTTGAAGTAGCTAACCTTTAACTTGACATTATGATTTATGCATCTGGCACACTACACTGACTGGGACTGAATAATAAACAAACTATTAAGTAATACAGTGGTATAACCTCACCCAGACATGCTGGCAACTATGGAATTTGTTCAAAAGAACTGAGACTGTATCTATGCATCATGAATACAGTGGAAACCCTTATCCAGTTAAATAATGAAACAGACTGCAACCTAAACCCGATCAGCCCGGCTGAACACACGTGGCTTAAAACAGCTAGAACTTATTCAAATCTTCACAGGCTGCAGTGTCCCCAATACACTGCAAGTTGGACTAGCTTCCCATCTAGTTTTAGATTTGGCAAGAGATAAAAGTGTGTGAATAGGCTGACATTCACAGGTGAGATGAACAAGGAGTGTGAGAAACGCCTGTCATGGTTGAGCATGCAAACCTTTTTGTAAAAAACGAAACAAAAAAACAAAAACAAAAAAGTCTACAAAAAAATATTTCTAGTAAACACATTTTTGTCATTTCTGATAAAAGGCATACGATGCATAAAATACACAAGCGATGTCAAAACTGCCTGAGGTTAAAGAAGCGCATCGGAACCTAGTACTTTATTGGTTTAAGGCCTGGGGAGAAAACTTTCATTTGACTATCTACCACTACTATGACACCTACCACTTTCTCACTTTCTCCAGTAAAACAGTCACATATCTGACCCTGACTTTAACCTTCACCATTTAACTGTCTAACTATATAATTCCCTTGTGAGACATCTAAAAGCATTAGTAATATCCAGCAGCATATTTAGAAATACACACTGGTCAGACGAGTTGATGGACATTTAAATATTTATTCACTACTGACATTTCTTCCCAAACAGCTACAGTTTTTAAATAACGAATTATAATCAAAATAAACTAATAATGTTTAATTAAGGCCATTTGGTGGTCATTTGTAAGCCCTGTAAACTGGTTAAATGCTATTATTCACAGATCTAGCCTGCACTGTTGGAACTGGGCCCAAAGGATGTCATAACGCAAAACCAAGTTAATTTTTTATGCAAAAATAAGCAAATTATATTTTTAGATAATATACCAAATATGCATTTTGTTTATTATTTATTACATCATATATGCATTTCACTCAAATGAAAATTCTGTCATCATTGACTCATCCTCGTGTGGTGTGGCTTTCTTCCATGGAACACGAAAGTATGTTCGAATTTTAGGCACTGACAGGCTTTCACTATTCTCTTTTCCTGCATGGGGGAAAACATGATATGAAAGTAATGGCAACGGAGTCTGTCAGTGCCTAACACTCTACCCAACATCTCCTTTTTTGTTCCACATTTTTGGAATAACAGGGAGTAAATGAAGTCAGAAATGTCATTTTCATGTGAACTGCCCCTTTAAGATTATCACAGATCATAGATCTGACATCTAAACGCCCTTGACCAAAATATACCTGACCCCCAAACCACGTATACTGTAGTAAGTAAAGGGGTTTTAGGCACGACATGCGACCAAAACATCAGAGGTTTGCACAGACACTCGTGTCATGCACGCGCAGCTGTTTTGAAAGTAGGGCAATGAAAACACCACAACTGGGCATCTTTCAAGACAACAGCCTCGCTCGACAAATTACAAAAAGCTGACATTTCCATCTCTTTAATATTTATACAACTATACAACTCAGTGATCCATCTTTTTGTCTCTGTTTTGAAGCAGCGTGTCGCGTCCATTATGCGTGAGAAATGGCAACAACGTAGACAGTGAGAACGGAAACACTGAAACACATGTACACTATTATAAGTTAAAATGCAAGCATTACCCGGTCTCACGGCCACGGATCCATCCTTCCTGCTGCACCACAGCGCGTTATCTCCGCTCTGGAGAATATAATGATCTTTAGCTTGAAACAGCTCCATGTTTATCATAATACCAAAACATAAGAGCGTCCCGATACTAAACCGCTGGATTTGTTCCCGAACGGAAAAACGAGGAAATGAAGCTGCTCCCTTATCGTCCACTGGCAATCCAAATAGACGCCAGCTAACCTGCTAGCTCTGTACCTGTGTAAACGTTTATAATAATCTGATAAAGCATCGTGCCTCTATGTCAGGTACTGGCCGATCATCGAAAATGGATCCTCTGCGAATTTAATGTCAGTTTAGTAAGTGCGATATTATAGTAGTGGTTCGGAAATGTACCGGTCTGTCTAATATTTTCCACTGAGGGGAGCAGCAGCGACTGAAACAATTTCCTCCAGTTATACACACACGTGACCTCCTCCGTCACACCAAACATAGTTCATCTGTGACTAGATGCCCCACCTGTAATACTTGTTTTGATGTATTATTTTATGTTAGATCGTTACTTGTATTGCATTGTATAGAACCTTATATAATTATTGAGCTGTTTCAATATTATATTGCTGATGCAATGTTTGAAGGGTTGTAAAAGTTGGTATTATTCTATGTAAATTCATGGTTCTGTGGGTTAAAATAATGAATCATTCAAGTCAAGCAGTGTCAATTATACATGACATTATGGGGGTCACACTTATCTTAATGATCAAATGTATTTGGGAAATATAATGTTTAATAAATTGATAAATCATTGCCATATTCCAGTTTTGTCTATTTATCTTGTGATTATGATTCTAACAAAAGCGCACGAGCAATAATGTTGCTGTGATGTTTAAAAATATGGGCTTGAGCACTTCTGCTGGAATTATTTCAGACACTATATTAAATGCATAAAATGCAGTACATCAAAAGCAGAAACATGTTCTGTGTGAACTGCAGTTTCCATTGTTTTTCTATGTAAACATGTACTAGTTTCTGGGCACCCTTGACAGTTTATTGCCTTGGGCCCCTTGTGAAATTGCATTTTGGAGGGAGGGGGGACCCTGTCTAAAAAGGGCCCCTAGAATCATCCTAACATTCCACTGTTTTACAGCGCCAGACTGTGTTTTGCATGCAAAATGAGATCTGTGTGAATGGACTCTGAAAATGTGGGCCCTAACTAACTTCTGGAAAAAAAAAATCACTATTTTATGTTTTAGCGAATTGGTATCTCATCTGTATGTTTTTCTACTTACTACATCACTGATGGTTAGATTTAGGGTTGGGGTTTGGGGTGGACCTTAATGCTTATGTTTTTAACTGTTTCCATTCGATTCACATCATACAAATTCATACAAAATTGGCACATCATAAAATGGTTGTTTTCTCATGAGATAGGGTTGAAACTCGCTGAAACATAGGCCTTATACACTTATGTAAAACTTTTTTTTTTTTTAAACATACCAACCTTTTGTTTTTTATTAATATAATATAGACTATATTAATGATAGTCTTTGAAATCCATCCTAAAATGACTGGAGAGATGCAGGAGTAATCAGTGGTCAGAGAAGTGTTGTTCGCTGTCTGGTTTGTAAAGCTGTAGTTGGCAGTAGGCGTCACTCAGTAACTCCTTTGTACATTATAGTCTTTGAAGCCCATCCTAAGAGGAAATAAAATGCTATCTAGATGTAATATTATCCCCAATTGATTACATAATGCTGTGGCCTCACTCTAGTTTTCAATAAACTAGTTTTATTCTGCAAATTTTCCTAAAAGGACTCTTTACTGCTGACTCATTTCTTGACTTTTCTAATCTTAATAGCTTAACCTTATTAATCACTGTGGTTTTGGTTGACCTACATGTTTAGCTAGACCTCTTTATTATAACTAGTAATTCATAACTTGTTTGTAATTTTGATGTTTATCATATAATCCTTTTCCTTACCAAACTCAGATGAGATTACATTATGTTTCATTCATTTTTATACATTTTATGCTGACAAAGTCCAGTCTTAGTGAGCATGATACTATAATTTTACCCTAAAATACTCCAAACACTGTACAAAAATAATACTTAATAAGCCACTGGATGGTCCATGCAGTAGTTATCATGTTTGTTCCTTAGCATTTCATACACAGTTTTTGAACACAGCATACATCTTTTTTTAAACTGTGGCTGTAAATTAAAAGCCATACAACTTAATGTAAGCAAATTGCTTTATTATTTTTATTTGCAGTCATGCTTATGTGACCATATCATGTCGACATTTTAACAAACTGCAAATTTCCAAGCTGTGAACACTGAACATTGCATACTATTTCACAAAACAGACTTGTCAAAACCAGTTTTGTTCGCAGTGTTATTACGATATCAGAATCAGTAACAGGTCATTGAGATAAAAAAGGCTCACAACAGTATTGTGAGACATACAGCACTCCGTTTTAAACTGAATTGAGCTGACACATTATACAAAGTAATATTTGGTACACTCATTTCAAGTCCATTTCAAGCAAGTTGTGATTAAGTTGCCTTGCTCAAGGGCACAATGTTGATAAAACAGAATTATTTTGGTACCTCGAGTTGAATCACCACAACTTTGGACTGACCCTGACTGCTTTAACAAACCATTCCTTAATCATAAGGCGACCATATTCAGTGAGAATTTTTAATGTTTGTTAAATTTAACATTTTTAAGAAGAACATTCTAACTACTGGAAATGTTCATTTTGGCACAGAAAAATAGAATAAAAATATAGCATTATTTGTATCACGGTCATTCAACAAATAACAATACTGACAAGCATTCAAACCATCTCAGGGAATTTTGTCAGCAAAGCTCACTCTCAACAATCAATTATTCTCCTTTATCGTTAATATTAAAAGGCATTATTTTAATATATATATATATATATATATATATATATATATTTATATACACACATAGATACACACACAGTGTATATATGTATATATACACAAAACCTTCCCAGAATCCAAAACCAAAATGAATGCTTTAATAATTAAAATGTATACATTTCTTCTATTTTAGTCAACACATGAAAAATGTTACAAATCAATTCAAAGTTTTTCACTGTGATAGTCCACTTCAAAAAACGTGTGTTCTTGAGGAATATTCAAAAGCATTTTAACATTCATTCCACATTGTACAAAAGATACTTATTGGACGTTAAAATACTTTCTTCTGGTTCAAGGCCTCATTTTCGTGTATGTTTTTGAATAAAACTTGTCACCGCTATGTCTTTTGCTATAAGACACTGGCATGGTGCAGATTTGACAACAGCAGCATCACATAACAGCACACGATTGCACTCAGTAAACAAATCACATTAGATCATTTCCAACAGAAAACTTCAATTATTTGTGCATGCAACTAATAATAATTGTGCAAGTAAAAACAAGAATGGGGATTTGATTAGTGTTCTTCTCAAATTTGTGTGATTATGAAATCTCCTTGACCTTCTCTGTGTTTGCTTGGTAAATCATACTCTGCTCCCCTTTCGCCTCGGGGTATGTGTCACCAGCCAGCCCTTCCAACTGCTCTCCAAACACCTCCAGTTCATCTAGAATGGTCTGAACTCTGCGGACACCATCCCTCCGAGCCTGACGCACATCTGGGCGACCTTCAGGGTCTACCGAGTCCAGAGCCAGCAGTTCTTTGGTCAACATCTCCTCCAGGACCAAGTATCTTTTATCATTCTTCTTCCCATCGAAACATTTCACTTCCTGTGCCAGTTTCTCCACACGTTCCAATATCTGTTGCACTTTGATCAGTCCTGGGTGACTCAGATCTTGTTCCAAAGTCTCCTCAGGCTGGACTTGTGGAGGTGGGATGTCTTGAGGTGTTTGAGGGGCAACGGTTTCCTGGGGTTCTGGTGCTGGAGGAAATTGTATGGTAATATTGGATGTCTCTGATACCTGCGGTGACTGTGGTACAGGTTGTTGTGCTTTTGGCTGAGGTGTTTGTGTAGGTTGCTGTTGTTGTTGTTGCTGTACTGGCTGATGATGTATTTGCTGAGGAACATCATTCACTCTCTGAATGGGAATCTCAAATGCAGGTGGCGCTCTGACAATTTCTTCAACTGGTTGTTCAGCTTTAGGTGGTATTGCTGCATGTCCAATATGTTGCTGGATCTGGCAATGTTAACATATTTACTTTCGTTTAATTTCATATATTACTTCTGAACACTTTAGTAATGATAACACTCAATCCCTGGTTTCACAGCAAAGGCTTAAGCCTAAAGTCCCAGACTAAAATTCATGTTTGTGCTGTTTCAACTGAAAGCAACTGGCACTGACATATCTTTAAAAAAAAATTCTGTCAAGATGCACACCAGTAAGGTTTCTTTCTAAGGCATGTTTATAAAAGCTACTAAAATGTCCTAAGTGAACTAAGGCCTAATCCTGGATTAATCAAAGCCCTATCTGTGAAAACAGGCCAATATTACATAAATGAACATTAATGGCTTGAGCTTATGCCAGAAAAGACCTAATAACCTTCTAAAAACACACATACCTGGGGTCTCTCTCCCATGATCTGAGACATGACTGGTGACTGGGCCCTTAAGGGGACTGGGATGGGACTGGCAGCGCGGTTCTGTTGAATCTGAATGGGCACTTGTTCACGGTAGATTGGGATTTTTTCTCGTGTGGGATGAGAACTTTGGCTAGGCTGGGATTGTAAGGCCCCCCCTACACCCTCATGGATCACCGGAATTGGGATGTAGCCCGACCGGAGACCTGTATTGCTGGGTCGGGGCTGTTGATGAAGGCCACTCATTTGTTGGTGTGTCCCCTGTGTTTGATGAACCTAGTGAAAATGAAAATACAGTTTGATTTTGGAAATAGCTAATACTACCTTTACAATATACACTACTGTTGAAAAGTTTGGGGTCAATAGAATATATTTTTTAATGAAATTAATACTTATATTCAGCAAGGATGCATTAAATTGATCAAAAGTGACAGTAAAGACATGTATCATGTTACAAAAAATATATACATTTCAAATCAATTGTTTGTTTTGTTCATCAAAGAATCATGAAAAAAATATGCCTTAGTTTCCACAAAAACATTAAGCAGCACAACTGTGTTCAACATTGATATTAATAAGAAAGGTTTAAGTACCAACAGCTTTGCTATCAGAAAAATTAATTAAATTTGAAAATGTATCAAAAAAGAAAACAGTTATTTTAAATTTCAATAATGTTGCACAATATTACTGTTGTAATACATTTTTGAAAATAAAGGCAGAAATGCAGAGCAAATAAAGACAAAATGTCTAGGATACTTTTTAAAAAGCAAAAAATAAATAAATAAATAAATAAATATAAATATATATAAACTATTTATTAAAAAAATAACAAATACAGTATAAAAAAAACAAAATATTTAAAATATTGCATTGACTTGGGCAAGGGTTGACATACCAACGTGAAGTGCCACATTAAATACAAGCAGAATATATGAATCAGCAATAATGCGTTTATATTGCCACATTTAGCAAGTGTTCATTTTCAGAAACCTATAAAACTATAACATTTTTAAAATTTAGCAAGAAAATACAGGGCACCAAGGAAAACTTACAAGTGAAAATCCTTCCGAAGCATAGTCAGTAAATTAATGTGAACCTTTCACAATGAATCCAAAGTCTGACAGAAACTGCCGTGTCTAATAGAGTCTAATGGGCTTACCTCAGGCCCATGTGAAGCAGGAGAGCAAGACAAACATGCCTCTGATGGAGCCTGCACTGGAGATCTAGGCCGACAGTGTGCTGTTGGGGTCGGGGAAGGTGTACGTCCATCTGTTCTCAAGTTTTGCTGCACTGCTGGATGGAAGTAGGAGAAACTCGGATACTGCTGCAGCCTGGGTTCGGTGTTTTCATGGGAGACTGGGATGGGGATGTAGCCCTGGCGTAGCATTGGTTGCCTCATCTCTTGAATAAAGGTTTTGTGCATGTCCTGAGGAGACTCTGAGGACATAGAGGGGCCATTTGAAAAAATCTGAAAAAATAAGTAAATAAATAAGTAAGCAATTGAAAAGACTATTCAAAATTAACTTAGTGTTTGTATTCATAATGGTTGTATCCTCATGCAATGATGAGAAATTTAACACCATAATGCCAGTAATGCAATATACTCTGGTAAACATAAGTCTGATCAACAACATTACTTCTGATGATGCTCTTCCTTCCTTCCATCTCTGCTGAAGTATTTAGTAGCTATACGCCAAATTGTTTTGCAGGAGAAGGCAAATAACGAAAGCATGTGGCTGACTGGGTTATTGAATAAGCCCCAACTATTAACAAATGCCATTACAAGCAGCATGACAATATATTTTAACTTGCAATGACTTTGCTATGGCCAAAAATATTAAAAACAAGCCAGATATAATGCTATGTAGATGTTTTTTTGTGAAATAACTTTGCACAATTAGTACCTAGATCATATACACCACAGCCACAATGGAGACAAACTTTAGGGAGTTAAACATTGACAAACAAAAGAAGAGCTTTGCTATCAAGCACAACGTCTTATATGCAAACTCCAGTATTTTCTTAATGTTATTAGTTATGATTATACACATTTTCTGAACTCAAAGTCACTCTTGTATTAGACATATGACATAGACATATGACACATTATGTGATGTGATTAACAGTGTTTTATACCTGCTAAATTTTTCCTATTAGCTTCACATCACCGTCAAGTTGTAGACTTTTACGACTTGTCATACTCAGTCATGTGCAAATTCCACCCATTGTAAATCTGTCTAATGTAAAATTATATTATTTATTATGTTACTGCGGCCAACCAATCAACTTGCTAGTGGGCTCAGTCACTGCTTCAATCCAGTACATAAATGTAAAGCTCGGCTCTAACGCAGCTCGCGTTTTCTCTCATCAGTTTGACATGAAAAGGTCAGTCCGCCCTCGCTCATTGACAAGGCAGTCCAGGATCAAACATGAAACATGAGTGGGTAAAAACTGTACACAGCAACTGTTAAGCGACTGCATTGGCTTACAGGATATACCCAGTATGCTGTCGATTCTAATGCCATGACTCACTCTAGGCAGCATTTTTCAATGGGTTCCTGTGCTGTTGACACTGTGTCTTAAAATACTCTTTGTGAGGGGGAGGGCCTCCCTTACTCATCAATGTAAATCAGAGGTGCACAGACACAACAAACATCAAACAAGATAAAATCTTTAACAAATCATCATGAAACACCTATTCTGATTTTGAAGCAGCAGAACAGCCAGTAAACATACTTTTAGACAGGGTTTTTAACAGGAGGACAATCATTGCTAAATGAAAGGGCGGTCACAGTTACTATACTGCTGCTCATCATCTGCGACGAAATCCAGTCATTTCAATTGGATTCTACGTGTTTGGGAGTATTGCATGAGGGCGAAACAAATTCCCAAGCTTGTGTTCAAGTTGGTCAAGGAAATTTGCTGTGTTGGGCAACAGAAATCTGCTTGGTTTGAAGGTGACTTCTGTGTGAGCTGTGCTTTATACATTGCTACACTA
Organism: Ctenopharyngodon idella; assembly: GCF_019924925.1. Lineage (NCBI taxonomy): Eukaryota > Metazoa > Chordata > Actinopteri > Cypriniformes > Xenocyprididae > Ctenopharyngodon > Ctenopharyngodon idella. Next base: position 9,691,927 of record NC_067232.1, on the reverse strand, counting down.
CTGACAATTTTCAATGGACCATTTTTGTCTGTGAAATTCCATTGAAATTTTGCTAATGCGACCGCAACTTAGTCTATTTTTCCTCTGGAAAACAAAAAGGGTTGTCAACCAAAAATACCAAATGATAAAGTTCAGATGCTGACGTTTAGCTAAATGTTTTATTGTCCACCCCAAATTAAAATGTAATTTACAACTACAAGTTTTTGCACTGTAAATATCAAAACAAAACATGGAAAAACATTAACATGGCAATATACCCATGTTGTTATAGGCCAAGCTTAAAATTCAACACTCTCTTGGACTCCTGGGCCTGAAAAAGGTTAAAACTCCTGACTTAAGTTTTATAATGTTATGAAATTAGGAGAGTTATGTAGTTTTACAAAACTGATTCAAAACCAAGATGCTAAACAGACAGAATAATGGCTAGTTAGCATATGACCTCACGTCCTCTGCTTTTTTCGACATGGACGCCAGGAGTAGCGCCTAGTTTATCTCCTGACAGCTGTGTCTTTCCAGTAGATTCTTGGTGACACTAACTTCGGACAAGTGTTGATCTATCTAATGAAAGATGCCAACTGGCAAGCCCTCGTGTCCCCCCCCCCACACATTTGTTTTTTACTTCCAGAACAGTTTGACACTTCCAGTGTGTAACTTTCAAGCCCATTCATTGGGAATGACAGAATCCTTGAGTGGGTGGATCTTTCTCAAATCCCATGTAAGGGAAACTTTAAGGGACGTGTTATGCTGTTCAGTTCCAGGGATGTGGAGAACAAGCGCAGTGTGCGTAGTTCTCGAGGCTTTAAATAAACATTGTGGAGTCGTTCTAACACTCTCACATATGACTGCAGTGCGTCACACACTAATCACTTCAGCTGAGATCATCACACTAATATATTTCGCCCGTGCATATTCAGTCAAGCCGTTCGAACGCACGCGAAGCGCTATTTTAACAGAGGTGACTGCGATTCACGCGCGAACTAAAGCAAATATATCAAGTGCGTGGCTTGCTCTACCCTAGACAGTCAGTGTCTGCTCAAGTATGATTTGGATGTACTGTGTGGGATCGTAGCCTACGCACTCAACAAAATTGTCTTTTTCGATGAAACACCCTCTAAAATGCCATAACCCAAAGTAATCTATTAAACGCGCCATATCTAGATCTGCATTTTTAAATCGCCTGAAAACCGATCACGTTTGACAGCGCAACTTCCAAAAGCAAAATCAAGATCTGTCTTACCTTTTTCGTGTCATGCCTCGGATCATTCCACGTCGTTGTGCGATTGTTATGATCCACAAAAAACGGCCAACCTGTCTGCGGGTCAATTTTGATCTCCCACCCAGGTGGTAGAGGATCGTTAGTTGCCATCGTTTCGACTGGAGACAGTGTTTTCATACTCTGATATTGCTTCGCTCCCGAATATTGTGCCATTACAGCCGCTACAGACGCTTTAAAGGGTCCGTTTGATGACGTACTGTAAATGGGGATGGGTTTCTGGAAGCACCAAGGTCCCTCCGAAGACTACCGAGAAAGTTCTAGCTAAGGGTTCACTGTGACGCCCACGTGTGTGACCAAAAATGACCCCCTGACCGCCCAGACACAGATCTGCTCCGACACTTTAATCGCTCGCCTCCCCCTCAGGTTTACTGGACAGAGAACACCTGTTGCCTTTTTAGCGTTCATTTCTAAAGACAGACAGTAATGCTTAAAAAAAAAAAAAATCTGTCTGATCTATACTAATTTCTACTCTTCTTCCCATTTGTCATCGATCACATAATGCTAAATGATTTGGGATGTAAAGAGAAGGCCATCTAATCTCTTGATTATTTATATAGATAAAATATAATAACCTTAAAATAATGTAAAATACTAGGACAGTTATAGCAGTTTCAACATGTTGTGCAGCTTTAAGTGTTTTGTAAATCTATTAATTAAATATTTGATATTTTAAATTATTTAGGCCCTCGTGCACCCTTGAATATATAAAGAATACATTGCAGCATTTTTTTTTTTTTTTTTTTTTAAATCATAAAACACACAGACAATTTTCCAAAGGACAATACTGTTTCTTTCACTAGGGGTAATGTTCAGTTAAAGTTTTGGACTGAGAATCGAATTTGGTGATGGCATTCTCAGACGTTTTCTTGTTTTTTAAAACATAACATTTCTGAAAAATCACTAATTAAAAATGTTACCTGGTGTCAGTGCGTCTGTTGTCCTGCCTAATTTGTAACTTTTTTGCCAAAGACCTCAGGCATTCATTGAAGCTCTAACAAGTGGTCACTAGAAAACCAGTAAAAAGACACGAAAGATTAGGCTAAATGAAAATATACAAATACATAACATTCAAAGTCACATAACCAATTAAAAATCTGTGATGCATGATATATTGACACCTGCTGCATACAAGCACGGCGATTTTATCAAGCTCCCCTTTCCTGTCTGATCAATCGTCCTGCTTCTGCACATGCGCAGTGACTGTCTTCCTGACTACCCGGGTTCCGCCATTTTCTACTCAAGATTGAAAGTAACACCAGTCCAGTATTGTTCATCCTAAAAATAAGCCACATTTCAGAAACTGAAAACAAGTTTTGTTAGCACTCCTTCCGGCATCCAAGAATGGAAGACGAGAGCCACCCAAAAACCCTGTAAGTAGCTGAAAACACAAACCCTGTCAGTGCTCAGTGAATAACCGCTCAATCCTTAGCACCACTGACACACTTCTAGCTAACAGCTACCTACAAAACGACGTCCTACAAACGTTTTTGACATCAAGGGCTTTTAGTAAGCACTGCTTAATATCGACAGGGGTGCAGTCAGTTACTATCGCTCACATTTCATACAGTAGAAAGAACGAAAAGTTTTTATCTTCATCCGGCGAGCGTGGGAAACATATTTAGCTGTAGCTTGCTTAAGCTAAGCTAGCGGCTAAGTAGTCGAATTGGCTAAACATCAAAAATAATTAAATCCAAGGCTCATGCAAATAACATAGCTAAATGTGAACTGTATTTTCTCAGTTAGAGTATATGGGTTTAATATGTAAATTAATAAACCACAATGATCGGTATCTGTGTGTTTGAACGAGTATGTCATTGTCTGTTGGTTTAGTAAAGGCCTAATCTAATCTCAGGCCTGATATATTTTCTAGAAGTGTGGATTTTGTGTTTGGTATTGGTACTACACTGTCAGATAAAAAAAAAAATCTCTCCTCCTGATTTAACTGGATGATTAACTGTAATACATCGTTTCAGTAGTTCTGTTATGAGGGTAAATGTGTGTTCCCATCCTGATGTCATACTCATGCACAAAGTGGCTGTCACATCTATACCTGGCTCATCTTTAAATATACATATATAACCGAACATCATTTTTTGCTTGCACAACACATGGGTGTTGTATCTCTGCAAGAAGAAATGTGTATTTTTAGTTTCATAGATATATGGACTCTAAAATATACTTTTGAATTATTTTATCATAATTCGTTTTCTAGTTTGATTTTGAAAACCACAGGAGGACTCTTATCACTGTATCATGTTCTTTTTTTTTTTTTTTTTTTTTTTAACATGCAAATGTTTTTAAAAAATAGTTTTAAAAATTGCTAAATTATAAGGGGGCAAACTATAATTACTGTTCCATAATTATCTTTTTATTTAATGTATCCTTTATCTGCATTTTCAGCTACGTGGGGAATCTTTCAAGAGATGTAACGGAGAACTTGATCCTTCAGTTATTTACTCAGATTGGGCCATGTAAAAGTTGTAAAATGATAACAGAGGTAAACATTCATCACAAATTACACTTTTTTTTTTTTAAATGTTTCCTGAAATGTTCTGAATTTGAGCTCATCATGATGAGTTTGTGAGTGTAAATGGGTTTGTGTGGAAACGCCTGCCAAACTCTACATTTATGAAAATATGTGGAATAAATTTGCTTTAAAATGATCCTAGAACAAGCTAAACATAATTTCTTAAATTTTTTTTTAGTTTTTAAAATCAAACCAAAATGATGTTAATTAGAAAATATTAAACAGAGTCTTCCACCCAATACCCATGATTTTGCAATAATATATTTTCCTGGCTTTTCTTCTCAGCAATCCGATAGCAGCAGGAAGGTGAACTCTTCTATTGGATTTTCTGTTTTGCAGCATACAAGCAATGATCCGTATTGCTTTGTGGAGTTCTTTGAACACAGAGACGCTGCAGCTGCTTTAGCCGCCATGAATGGAAGGAAGATTTTGGGAAAGGTACATCTTGTGGCATTGTTTCATTAGACAAGCGTAACAAGATTTGGGTGGTTTGATGGTTTGTTTGTTTTTTGTGAAGCGTTGCACCCTGAATATCATGTTATCAAAGGTAATGCCTTCAACAAGTGTATTTCTAATGACAGGAAGTCAAGGTAAATTGGGCGACTACTCCTAGCAGTCAGAAGAAAGATACATCTAGTAAGTTGTCTTTTATATCAATTGTGGTTTAGTTTTTTTTTTTTTTTTTTTTAGTTTTTTTTTTAATTCTTAAATGTAACTGTTTGTTAAATGTCTTTTTTCTGCAGATCACTTTCATGTTTTTGTGGGAGATTTGAGCCCTGAGATCACAACTGATGACATCAGAGCTGCATTTGCACCCTTTGGGAAAATCTCGTAAGTTCCATGAAGTCACACCCTTTTGTGGATTATGTTATGCTTTTGTCTGAATAATGTCGAGTGGTGGTGTGTTGTTACTTTGAGCCAGATGACCTCTCTATATAATTTTTTTTTAACCCCTGTTTTCCTAAAACCATGCAAACAGTTTCATAGATTTATTTATTTTTAATTTGGTTACCTTTGGTTATTAACATATCTACTCATTTTGGGAGTAAATTGATGCAAAAATATGCATTTACTTTACATTTGTCATTTGTGCCAGGATTAGTTGCCACATCTAGTCCCAGTTCTGTCAGAAATGAAATCTTTGTTTCTCCTTTATATAAAACACCTACATTTATACAATTGTTTATCAAAGCAGTTGAGAACAGGATGTCATAGTGTTTTAGAGACTATAATTTTGGTTTAAAGGTAGTATTTGCATTGATAAATTGAATAGTCCCATAATCAGTTATGATCAGCAAGCACAAGGCAGTATAGTCAATATTGTGTACCCAGATCGATCTGTTGTGCACCTTAAAATTTTTCATCACTCCACTGCTTTTCCGAAATTGGTAAGTAGTTTTGATTTACCTAAAAATTAAATTTTTAGTTGTCAACACACAAAAAAAATCAACATTATGCACTGCTACTCTGCAAAATTTTCAGAGTCTCCTTTAGCTCTGAGTGTCAGTTAATAGAGCTCTGGTTATTTTACAGAAATGCTCATAGGATTGGACAGGAGCTTGAAGGCTAACAGCAAGGAACTGTGCACTCTGGGAACTCAGATGTAGATTTTTTTTCTATTTACTCTTTGCTTTTTATATTTGTATACTGCAATATTTTTCTATTAACGCTGACGTAGTGTAGACTTTTAACAATCCTCAGATAATTCATGAATATTTGCTTGTAAAATTGTTTTATGATGGTTTTCCTAGTTGTGTTGATAGTTTGATTCTCCTCAAATTCTGAAAATGTTAATTTCTCGAAATTTGCAGCTTCCCAAACTCCATATTGGTGGTAAAGAATTGACCAGGAAAAATAAAGAAATCTGTTAACAGGCCATGTATGCCGTTTAATTCCTTTTTTCTCTTTTGATATTTCTATGTACTCTTGAGTAGAATTAGAGACAGCAGTTCAAACTAGGAATGCATGGTAATGACATTGATGACTTTTACATATATAAGAGATTAAGTACTAGTGATTAAGATGAAGATTGGATCACTATGTTGTGTCACAGGAGATGTCTAAGAAAAGTTGCAATCTTTGCAGGAGCTTTTAAACATGCAGTAGTGTAGGTTGCATGACTTTGTTCTTGTTTTTTATTTTATGTATTTTTTTTAAGTACCAGTAATTAAGAGAATATGCAGTTATTAGTGTAAAGTTTTGTTAGAATAACTTAGGATATTGTTACAGTGTCAGTACAGTGCAATGTGTGTGTGGTTCCTTTCTTTTTTAGTTCTTCTAGCAAGCCTTCAATGGACTGACTTTTCCGTTTTTCCGTTTTTCTTTCAGGGATGCACGAGTGGTGAAGGATATGACAACAGGGAAATCAAAGGGGTATGGATTTGTGTCCTTCTATAACAAACTGGTAAGGCTCCAGTACAGGAACACAGAGTGAAGGTTATTCTATTTCTGTTTACTACAATTCATATTATAGATGTAGTATTACAGATATTCAGTCTACTGGAATGAGTCCTACTGTTAGAGTTGAATTTGCTGTTTGAGTGTAAGTTTTTAGTCAGTTTAATAATAGTACTTAAAAGCAAACTAGCACATTTATGTGGGAAGCTCCTAATTATAAATATGAACTATTGAAAGACTAGTAGTGCTTCTAAGAGGTTATGTTTTTTGTTGTGCTTTAAGTTTACATGTGTTTGTTAAATCTGTTGTTTCTTCTCTTTTAGGATGCTGAGAATGCTATAGTACACATGGGGGGTCAGTGGCTTGGTGGACGGCAAATCCGGACTAACTGGGCAACTCGGAAACCACCCGCCCCCAAGAGTGTGCAAGATAGTAAGCTTGATCTTAATCCACTCTAGGGCTGCACAATTAATTGCAATTAAATCACTCACAATTTGGCAAAGGCTGCAATTATTTAATGCGTAGCTTGTCAGAGCTGTACGGCTCCATGATCAGTAGTAAATGCTTCTCCATCTGAAAGCCAGAGGGCCCTCTCACGCAGAAACTGCAAATATGCCCTGCCGCCGAAGTAGATAACACGTGTCGTTCCAGGAAATCCCTATGTGCATCATACTATCGCTGTAGCTGAAAAAACAGAAGATTGAAACGCTTTGATTGATTAAACATGATATACTTCATTGACAAGCCGCGCATAAAAAAAATAATCGCAGCCTATTTCATAATCGCACTAAGCCAAATCGTTCAAGCGTGATTTCAATGTTGTTTTTCTAATCGTCTGCTTAATCATGCAGCCCTAATCCACTTTGTCTGTCTTTGGTTTGCTAACTGTCCTTGAGTTGAGCTAATTTAATGTGACTGTAATTGGGGAAAATTCCAGACAGCTCCAAGCAGCTGAGGTTTGATGAGGTGGTAAACCAGTCGAGTCCTCAGAACTGCACAGTGTACTGCGGTGGCATTCAGTCAGGTCTTACAGGTATGTGCATTTGCCATTTTACTCGCCCGTTCTGAGTATTAGTATGCATGCTCGCTCTTAGTGCTTTGTGATGTGACTCACACTGCTCTTTTCAAACAGAACACCTTATGCGACAGACGTTTTCTCCTTTCGGACAGATAATGGAGATCAGAGTTTTTCCAGAGAAGGGTTATTCTTTTATCAGGTATCATTCAAGGAACTATTCCTCTGATGTTTTTAGTTGCCATCTATTTAGATGGTTTATGATGTGAACAGTCTATGTGTAATATAAAATATTGTAGAAGCACCTATAATTATAATGAATATGTAAGACATTAATGGTTGCTTATTGTAGTGGTTGGGGCTGCAACTAAATGGTGCCCAAAATTGCTGAAATGAAATCAATGCTCGTTTTTACTCTTTTCACAAAAAAAGGATATGGGTGATATGGATTGACAACTTCTCTTAATCTGCCAAGCCAGCAAAATACCATTATCAAAAAAAAGTCCAAATGTCATCATAATATTACACTGATTTCCCAAAAGGGGGCAACGTAAACTAATGCAAAAAAGAATCGGGCAACCTCGTTACACATCTAAGGCTTTAAAAGAAATAAAAATGCAAATTTTTATACACTACAATTCAAAAGTTTGGGGTCAGTAAGATTGTTTTTTGAGAGTGTCATTTATGATGTTACAAAAGATTTCTATTTCAAATAAATGCAGTTTTTTTTTTTTTTTTTTTTTTAAACTTTCTATTCATCAAAGAATCCCAAAAAAAGCATCACTGTTTTCACACAAAATATTAAGCGGCACAGCTGTTTTGAACATTGATAAGAAAGGTTTTGAGAACAGCATATTTCAGCTTCGCTATCACAGGAATAAATTTTTTTTTACAAATTAATTATTTTAAAATGTTCACAAATGTTATTTTGAATTGTATTTCACAGTATTACTGTTTTTATTTAATCTTTGATCAAATAAAGGCAGCCTTTTCAAAAACAAAATCTTAGCGATTCTAAACACATAATTTATTTGCATGTATAATTTATTATATATGTAATGGCAATGTTTCTAATATATTTATATTATTTCTATTATATATTTGTTATTATTAAAGGCAATATCAAGATTTAATTAGCCACATGGTGACAAAGGCAGTCCTTCTGATTTTATTGTAAACCATAGATTTGCTTTGCTCTTCACATTTCTTCATTCACCAGTATCTTTTTTTGTCAGGTTCTCCTCTCATGAAAGTGCTGCTCATGCCATCGTCTCAGTGAATGGTACCACCATCGAAGGTCATGTTGTGAAGTGCTACTGGGGCAAAGAATCACCTGACATGGCCAAAAATGTCCAACCCGTAAGTGCTTGTGAATTCGCTTTATTAGTAGAATTATTAATCTTAATCTCATTTTAATGTGGTATTAAATCTATCCCATAGTGTTGAGCTATTGTGACATTGTTTGAATCAGGCCAGCATGTGATTTTCATCTTCAGTGTCCTAACAGTAGAAAAGTCAAGTTTAAAAAAAGTTCTTGATGCTTCATTCACAGATGGAGTACGGTCAGTGGGGACATTGGAACCAAATGTACGGCAATCCTCAACAATATGGTCAGTACATGACGAATGGCTGGCAAGTACCATCCTATGGAATGTATGGACAAACATGGAATCAGCAAGGATTTGGTGTAGAGTAAGTTTTCATGTATTTCTGTATGTGTAGTGTATCATGTTTTACCTATGTAGGAACTTGAAAATGTTTACAGCCACTTTTTGTTGTTCTTTGCTCTAGACAATCACAGTCTCCTGCCTGGGTGGGAGGCTTTGGGACGCAACCCTCTCAGGCTCAGCCTGGCCCAGTGATGAACCAGGCTAACTTTGGCATGGCCGGGTACCAGACACAGTAATCTGACCTTCGTTCTCCATTACACACGCCTCTCACTTCAATACATCCTGCTCTCACAGGGAGGGTAGCTAAAAACTAATAGGTGCACATCATCTTTTCCCTACAAGCTTTGGATCTGAAGCAGGAATCGCTTTATTGTAAAGATGCAAATTTAGATTAGAGGCAATTGAGATGAGCGCCTTTAATGGAAATCTGAATTAATTCACGAGATTTGTTCCTGTTTTAGTGGAATTCGAGATGTATATCTCTTGTATCCCCACCATTTTTTTTTTTACTGCATATCTTGAGGAAAACTGCTGATTTTCCCTTAAATCCCAGCTTCAGGAACTTCACAGGTACATTGCAGAAAACCCGTGGTGTAAATGGTTTTTTGAACTAAGTATTTTCATTTTTTTTCTCTCTTCCTAAACTGATCATGCGTTTGCTTGTTCATTGCAGTATGGACTTTGAATTTTGTACAAAAACACAACAAATGGCAACAAAAAAACTTTCATTCTGCATTCTGACTTGGCAAACAAATGTAAGTAAAGGCACTTTTTGGGGGTTCATTGAACCTGTGTCTTGTAAATGTTGACGTGTAAATGAATTTCTATGTGCAGTGGTGTATATTTAATCCACATTAGCTCCCTTGTTCTCCTCCGATTCTAGAGCTCTTTGATACGGTGTGTATAGTGTATCTTTTTACTCCAATTTACAGACAGTGAAATCTCTCCCATTCACTATGGAGAAAGGGTCATGATGGCCATACCTGTAAATATCTTTTGATATCTTGGCCTGGAATAAGGGTTTCAAAGCATGCGCTCTACTTGACAGACTTTTGCAGAACTAATGCAGCGTATGTTAGACAAACGTTACATGTGTGACTGACAGTTACAAGCAAGCCTTAATTTTTGCTCAGTCCCACACAAATTTCAGTTGAACACTTTGAGACCCTCGTAGAGAGCTGTATGATTTATTTTAGAGCCTACTGTAAATTTGTCCTTTTGCTGTTTTAACAAATATGCGTGCCATTTTTGAGTAGCCAGAGATAAGGTTTGGATTTTTTTTTTTTTTTTTTTTTTTTTTCCCTTGGGGATGTTAAGGAATTGCATGTTTCAAACCATAATATTGAGGTTGCTCAAAGCATTGAATGTAAAAGGCAGAAATGTTTGAATACAATTTAGCATTTCAAGTTTTCTTTTTAGTCTAAATGAGTCTCAATAAATGAACCATTGGACAAGAATTTTTTTTTTTCTTTTTAAAAAAACAAACAAACAAATGTATGGTCTGGTTTAACATAGTAAATGATGAAACCATTTGTTTTGCAATTTTAATTTATTTGAATCAGAAAAGAAGAGAAAGATAAATATATAAATATCTTTTTGTATATACTAGCAATATTGTTTCAACATTAGTGTATAAACTAAAGTAGTTTGAGTATACACTGATATGCTTCTCACTATAAAATACAACATTTACAAGAAGTTCATATCAAAGTAAAGAAGGAGATTAAGGAAAATGCCTCAAAGTATATAATAATGTTCCATAAACTAATAATACACATTGAACTTTGACTGTTTTCATAATTTGTCAAATGCATCGACTCTTCTCACTAATTTTAGCTCAGTGAAGTTTCCATATATAATTGGAAATAACGTTTTGAGATTACATTATGCAGGGTTTAATTAATAATTCCCACTTATCTTATTTGTACAGAAGTTGTTTCACAAGAACTAATAGTAATCATGAAAGTTCTTCAACAGGGAGGAAGGTCAGAAGAATAGTTTGTGGCTTGATATAGTTGAAAAATTCCCAGAAACTAGAGGGAATGTATTTAACACACCACAATACATTAATTACACTGTGCTGAAACATTAATCAAGCCTTAAAGACAAATATAATCAGACTGACAATCATATCACCTCTTATTCCCTCCTATAAATGCCACAGTAACTGCACATGTTAAACAGTCAGTATGGAGAAGAGACACAAGCAGATTTCTGTGCCATTGGTAACAGAGTGCTACATCTATTCTACAGTAATACCTTCCTCTTTACGGTCACATTCTGAGTCTATATCCACAGACCGGGCTTAGGTTAAGCTTATATATATTAGTCAGTTTTAAACTCAGGTTTTGATGAATCAGTGGCGTGCAGAACTACTGTTCTCGGAGACGACTGGCCATCCTACATCTGGGTGCAAACGATTCCTCATATTCCCCATCGGACCACCTAATGACCAGGATGGTGGTCCCTGAGCTAAGACTCTTTCCAGGTTTACCTGAATATTCCCTCCTGAAGCCGGTCTTGATTCCTGTCAAAATACAGCAGTATGGTTTACATATCTTCCATAATATATTTTAAATAATTTTAAGTATGATGTCATAAGTTCAATATAACTAAAAACTCACATCATCTCTAGCCGTCTGCTTATCCATGTCTCTGTTTTCTGTGTTGAATGTCTGAAGTCTCATTTTCTCCATAACAGCATCCAGTTTGGACATTATAGTGGTCACAGCATTTTCAAGCTGAGCAACTTTGTGAACAAGCCTGGAATAGAAAAACAACAATAACTTGTGCTTAAAAAAACTAGAACAAAAATGAGAAATGTTGCTTTGGTAACTAACTGAAATACATTGAATTTGAAGTATTAAATGACTAAAATTGAAATAAAAATAATTTAAAGATAAATATAATTAGAAATGAAATAAAAATACTAAATATAATAATATAACAAAAAATAAAACAATACAATAAAAATGACAAAAATGACAAAAGCATATTAAATTGCCAAAACAAAAATTAAACTTAAAAAAAAAAAAAAAAGAATTCAAAATATTGGTAACGCTTTTACAATAAGGTTTCATTTAACATTAGTAACAAAATTAGTTAACATGAACTAACAATGAACAGCATTTATTAATTATTTTAATCTCAGCATTTACTAATACATTTTAAGATCAAAAGTTGTATCTGTTAGCATTAATTAATGCATTGTGAACTAACATGAACATGAATATTTCTATTAACTACCATTAAAAAGGTTAATAAATGCTATACAAATATATTGATTATTGTTAATGCATTAATGTTAAAAAATTAGACCTTAATATAATTTTTTACCAAAATATTAATAAATACAATACAGAATATAAATCATACTAAAATAACACTGAACATCAGGTTTTACTGCTGATACTAAGAGTCTGAGACACAATGATTCTGTACACAAACCTCTGAAAGTCCTCCAGAGGAACTTTGTTTCTGTGGTCCTCTGTGGGTTCAACACTGTTTTCAAGATTACGAAGCTCTGCATTGAGTGCATCCTAATTGAAAATATAAGAAAAACAGAGACTCCATATCAGATTAATGTCTCCATGGAGATCCATCTTAGAAACATTAACTTAAAGCCAAACCAACCCATGCAAAAAAAAAAAAAAAAAAAAAATGAAATAAATAAAACACACCCTTTTTTCCTCCAGCTCTTGTTTCATTTTCTCCTGCTCCTGCTTGTCCAAAGTCTGGTTCCCATCTTGGTCAAATCTGGAGAAAGCTGCTGATATCTCATGGTCAGCATGACCCATTCTGACATGTGGGACACACAAACACAATACATGAATTCCTCTGCATCATTGCTGCTACTATACATGAATGTGTTTGTGTTTCACCTGAGACTTACCCTTTCAAAGCATCCCTGAAATCTTTGAACTCCAGCTCACTCGAGCCTCCATCCAGGGCTTTCTGAACATCAGAGATCTTTTCCTTTTTAAGTTTCAGTTTCATGAAGGTCTTTGCATAACTCTGAAATTAAAGTATAATTTCCCCACATGTATGTAAACAATGCAAACACAACAGCGTTGGTTTTCGTGGTGGTTACACATTTTTCCAAACATAAATGTAATAGATTTGCAGACATATCCACTGTATGCTCTAGAATGACTTACCTGTTTGATGAGATCTGAAATCTGGAACTCATCTTTCTGAGAAGCGAGTTCTGACTTCACTTCAGAGTATGTGTCATTGATGATGGCCAGAAACATGTTCTGTTAATAACAATTCATCATGTTATTTGAGAAAGAGCCAATTATGATTTAGAACAAACAATTAAGCAAATTATATATGTCTGAAGAACTTACCAGTAACACAAAGAAGACAAAGAACACATAGGAGAAAAAGTATATTGGTCCAAGTACTCTGTTTGCCCTGTCAATGGCGTCATAATTGAAGTCTCCAAGGATGATTCGAAACTGTGTGAAACTGCAGAGTGGAGAAAAACAGGAAAAAAAATTACATTTTCCATAAAGGTTTTTTAATGCATCAATTTTTTATTTTATCAGAAATTTTATAGTTTTATCAGAAATTCTTACATGCACTTGTTAAATGTGCTGAATGTTTCTACTTCCATTCCAAAGAGCAGGTAACCCAACTGAGCATATGCAAAGAACACAATGAAGAACATAATGGCAAATCCAAAGATGTCTAATGCACACCGAGCCAGGGTTGACGTAAGCTGGGTCATCGTCTTATTGAAACTGATGTACTTGAAGATCTGCAGACATTGAAGCCATCATATCAAAATGGGTCATTTAATATAAAATAATTTTTTAGTTAAAATGTCTTTAACTACTACGTACTAACATTTAAATTAATCATTTAATACAATGCACTTACTGTGTACATAGCCTATATGTTTTTACATTGTACTTATATTTAAAAAATACCTGCTTGTAATTACAGCTGTAATTAATTTCTTTAAATATATCTATAATTACACTGTTGACCCTTCCCTTCCCAAACCTGTCTCTTAATATTCAGCAATATTGATTTACCTATTGGATGAGAACTCAACTTAACTGGATCTGCAGAACTGCTTTATAGCCAAATTGAGCTTATTTCATAAATTATGTAGTTTATAGTTATTGAACCCAAATGAATCACTGAATTGATTTCAGCTGAATAATGACTGTTTACTACTGTCTTTTTAGAACTGATTTAAAGCAGAATTTAATTCTTTTTGCATCAATGAATCCTTATTTTCCTGTTTAACATTGTAAAGCTGCTTTAAAACAATCTGTATTGTATAAAGCGCTATATAAATAAATGTGACTTGACTTGACTAACCTAATACCGTGTCTACACCGTTGCGTCACGCTGCGCCGTGAGGCTGTCTACACTGACTGGACGAGACAAAGTGACCATTGCAAATCCATTTGTTCTTTGTGTCAGAACAGAAGTAGCATGAGCAGTACATCAGAAATAGAACGGGGCATCAGTTTACTGTCTGTAATTTGTTGTCGCGCCGCATCCAGTGTAGACAGCATCACTGATTATAATGGGTTCTGTTTGCTTTTGGTGTAGACACAGTGTTACGCGTATCCCACCTCAATAGCAGCTAAAGTGGTTTACAATACAACACAAACAATAAGTGCATTAACATTTAAGGTAGTTAAAGACATCAAATATAAAGTGTGACTAGATTTCTCAGTATGTTATTTTAAAAACTTAGTAATAAAAAAATTACCTTAATCCAAGCAAAAAACAAATTTACTGCATTCATATTGTTGTACTGGGTTTGCCAAAATGCAAGAAATTCAAAATCAGCATAGATGTCAGGTTGTTTCAGAAGGTTTCCAAGTAACTCATCCACTTTGATGGTCCGAAAGGCACTGAAGATTATCGCCACCACAGCAAGCTGTTAAAAAGAGCACTATTACTATTAGAGTTTACTCTTGTCAAGTAATATTTGCCAAATTATATGATGATTTTTTATTATTATAGCTATAAATAAAATCTTTCAAATATGTTTGATATAAAGTGATATCTGATACTGATATGATCTGATTTTCTCCTACCAGTATCACCACTAAATCTAGAATGTTCCAGATGCTGTTGAAATGGGACAGTTTGTGGATTCGGAATTCCAGAATCTCCTCCACAATGTAATAGAGTATGAAGACACAGAACAGTATCTCGCAGCCGATGATGAAGAAATCCCAGGTGGTGACGTAACGAATCAGCTTTACAGTGCGGATCTGGTAGGATGGAATTGCTCCACCGGTAGCTGGAAATTCAACCACCAGTCTGAAGAAAGAAGAAAACTATTATTTATTGTTTTATAAATAATATAATGCAATAACAAAATGACACCAGATTGTTTATTCTATATTAACATTTTATATTTAATTATTTTATATGTTTCATATTTATTGTTTATATAAATACATAATTAAAATGAACCTATGTAATCAGGAATAGGGCCTTTTTTGTCTGTCTTGTACATTGAAAAGGACAGCTTATGTTAAATAACAGATGTAGAGAATTTATTTTATTCACTAACTAATTTCACTAATTTTGGACATGCAAATGCAAAACATTTTAAATTAATGTTTATATATGATCTTTGTTTAGGTCAAGTACCTTACAACACAGAAGAGATTGATGTTGGCATTGTATGCCGTGAAGTCAATGAAAAGAACTCGAGTTCCACGATCAAGCCACAGGTTGTCTTTGAGGTCCTTCAGAATAGCAGTACTCTCTTCTTTGGTCTTTGCCAGGTCTTGGTAATATCCTGCTCCGCTGTATGTGGTCAGTAACCCCCAGTGACTTGACCCTTTGATCTCCTTTTCTGAGTGGTACTGCCAGCTGAAGAAAAATGAGATTATATTTAATAAATAAACACATTTCAACCCTTGAAGAGAGAAATACAACTGTTGCCAATCATAAATGTCACTCACGCTGTTCCGTTGATCAGTCCAAACATGCTGTCATCCTCCTTCTTGTCTTTGTACACATCAAAACACTCGGAGATCTCCTGCTGAAAGTCTTTGTGCACCTTGCAGGAGTTGCTCTTCACTTTGAGCTGTCGAATACGGGGGACTCCTAACAACAAATTCTCATAGTAAATAAAGGACTGATTTTCGTTCTGAAGAGGCTCATCATTATACCACTTAGTCCAGTACAGGCTGTCAAGTAATGGGCCCTCCATGTACTGCAAAGATTCAAGAAAAATCATAGTAAGACTACTGGATTTGTCCCATGAATATAACAAACATTTATTATGATGTTAACACTAAATAAACGTACTTAAAACTACAATAGGCCTAAATAATTAATATTATATAAACAGTTAACAGTATTTTAAAATATTAAAATTGTTTAAATAAAAATATTAAAAATCAAATAAACCATATTAGCAAAAACGTTTTAGCTAAAAGCTAACAGTATAAGTGAATGTAGAGCCAGGCAAAGGCAAACATTTAATAAAGTATACTTTATAATAAAACATGAAAATTATATAACAGCAACATCCAAAACTTGGAATTTATGTTTCCTTATTAACTTTATTTAATGTACTTTAAAAAATCACCAGGAAAATAATGTTTATTATTAAAATGATGTAACAGGCCTACTTAAATACACCTAAACCCTTATTTTTCACTATAGAAAAGCCACGAAAACTCACCGTCCAGACATCATTCACGCTGCCAATGGAGGAAAAGCTGATTCCGCTGCCACCCGGTAAGTTCACAAATAGATCGGTCATAGCTTTTGTATAATAGTAGGTGGCGCTGCTGGTCATGCCATAGGTCACTGCACGAGAACATGATTATTATCAGTCGACATTCACATCACTTATTGAACTTTGCACAGACGTGCTACAGCATTCACCCTCCACACAGATAAAGGACATCAATTCATTCAAGTTTCATCCATTAGCAGTGCTCACGTCATGAAAGCTGCGGCCACAGATGAGGGGAGGGTTATTTGTTTGAGCACACACAAATAGCCCTCTTTGAACAATGTGACTCCAGCACAGACAAAGCCTCAATTGCCTGACCTGAGCTCTTATCAGTAAAAGACAGCAGGGTACCGCTTGTGTTCCTTTCAGGCCTAATTTTCCCCTGGACAATGCTGTGTTGTAACACGGGAGCAGTGGACATTTTATAACAAGCACTTAGGCTGATACACATCTCTGATCATAATGGAGCCCAATATAATTGAAAACCATGGGATTAGTTTGGAATACAGCCAGTACAATCAAAAAGAGAAAAGAGCAAGCTAATGACATTTTGAGAGTTTTACATTTACACATGCTAATGTTTTAATGGATGTATTTATGACACTTAATATTCACAGCTACAGCGCTATATTTATCCATTATCAATTAATCCATATAGTGGTTTCAAACTCCGCCAGGTGGTCCTAACAGGTAAAAATACTACATGCAGACAGAGAGACAGGGATAAATATATTAAACAACCGACCTAATACTTACACAGACACAAATCCACTAGGAAAACAATGTAGATGAGCAGTTCTTTGAGATTTGCTTTGACATTGAGCTCAGGATTCTCCTTTGTGTCTTTTCTTAGAGCTGTTCCCCACAGTCCTACCAAACCGAAACAAACACTTTTATATATATTTATTTACTTACATTTATTTTTTATTAACTTAAAATAGTGATGTATTTATTATTTAATTATTATTGCAAGTTTTAAAAAAAGTAATTTAAAATTTTACAACTGAATATATTAAAAATATTTCGACACTCTAAAAAATGATGAGTTAAAAACCTATTTTGGGTTCATTTTAAGCCAGCCATATAGTCATTTTTAAACAATAGTTGAGTTAAATAAAACTGCCCAGCAGGTTGGGCAAACATTTAAACCAAACGCTGGGTTAAAACAACCCAGTCGCCGGGTTTGTCCATTTTCAGTTGGGTTGTTTTTAACCCAGCATTTTTTAGTGTATATTAAATACAAATATGTATTTTATTGCATTCATAATAAATTATGAAAACAATATTAGCAACACTCAAACAAATGGAATAATAATAATAATAACTGAATAGTAAACATGGAATAATAATAATATAATAATAATAATATTAATAAATAAAAGCTAACAGTGCTAAAGTAAATCTAGAATAATCATATCATGGAAAATATAAAGATGCATGGATCCTCCCTTACCTTTGATGGCTTTCAAGAAAAAGGAGCAGCATCCAGACTTCTTCTCCTCAGTGGGGTGGGTTCGCACTTTATCCTCAGCCAAATAGGGATTAGGCAGATTCAGTTGGTTCATGTTCTCCAAAGAACTGTGAAACATGGGCTGAGGGTCGTAGATGGTGCTGATGGGGCGTCTGATGGGTGCAGGAGAGCCACTGTAGGCCTGATTCACCCAGGCTCCTTTCCCAAAGTTATCCAGCTCACACGCTACTGTACTGCCCAGCTGATTTTCTGCCCGGTTATTGAGGTGTTGCATCGTAGTAAATTGAGAGGTTAAGGTAGATGGATTTATCATGAAATGCTCAAGTGAAGCTTGTGCCTGAGGATAGGTTCGACTTGTATTTATACCTTTCTCCTTGAGTCCTCTCAAATAGAGCAGGGCAGTGGTTCTGTGAAAGGAGGGGCTTGTCTTTTGTTCACACATCCATTAAAAACACAATTCTGCCATTAAGGAAACTGAGACATCAGCTAGAGATTCTAGAACAGCGTCATTGACAATGCACAGCTAATGTGAATTTGCGTCACATTGTTTTAGACCCGCTGAAAAAGGGATCAATATTTTCATAATAAAGATGTACAGAAATAGTAATTAAATTTTTATCACAATTAAACTATTAGTTGTCATCATACATCTAAAACAAATGTTTAATTCGTATTAAGATTACAGTGTCTATTCTGTTTTAATATTTACTTTACTCAGCATTGGTGTATTAGAATTTAAGATACATCATACATTTTTGAAAATTAAAATTAAATTAAAATTTATTTGTAAAGCAAATTGAAAGGTTGTTTCAAAGCAGCCTAAAATAAGCTTAAATAATGTAACAACCAACAAATGTGGTAAAGAACACTGCATATAAAGATAAAGAAGATAAAGTACTATTTTTAAACATTCGTTCATTGCAAGCAAAGAGAGATTTTTTCCCCCCAAAATCGGCATAGCCCATTTATTAAAGGGTTAGTTAACACAAAAATGAAAATTCTGTCATTAATTACTCACCCTCATGTCATTCCACACCCGTAAGTCCTTCATTCATCTTCGGAACACAAATTAAGATATTTTTGATGAAATCTGAGAGCTCTCTGAGTCAGCGTTCTTACGTAGAATCCAGAAGCCCTGAATGTAAAAAGGGAATGAATGACACAGGAGAGGAGATATTGTTGAATAAAGTCGTTATTTTTGTGTTGTATTTGCGCACAAAAAGTGTTCTCGTTGTTTCTTTAAATTAAGGTTGAACCACTGCAGTCACGTCAACTGCTTTAACGATGTCTTTAGTACCTTTCTGAACCTTGAAAGTGGTGGTTAAATTGCTGTCTATGGACGAGTCAGAGAGCTCTCGGATTTCATCAAAAATATCCTAATTTGTGTTCCGAAGATGAATGAAGGTCTTACAGGTGTGGAACGACATGAGGGTGAGTAATTAATGGCAGAATTTTCATGTTTGGGTGAACTAACCCTTTAAAATACTTTCCCCCACTCAGATTTTCCAGAGATCTCCTAGCACCCCCTTGTGGCCCCCTGGAGGTTTAAAAACCTCTGTGATGCATAATAGGCAACCTTGAGAGCAGATTTGGGGTACATGTATTCAAGTACCATGGATTTGTTTCTGATTCACACATTTGTAGGCTAACATTTGCAAGATTTAATATGATTGCACGAAATACGGACTTTTGTGGCCTATAAACTATAATTAACAATGTCTTGACCTCTATTTAGTAGGCTAAAAGCCTAAATTTAAAAGCATTGTAGTAGTGTCTTTCACTGAGATTAGTAGCTACATACTGATCATGACATGATGATTGGTCATAATGACAGCTGAAGCTAAACGGATTAAGATGGGTGTATCTCGCTTCATGTACACGCTTTCGGCCGAGCTCTGGTTGTTCACGCCTCATTAGCACTGAAAAGACACGTTATACACAGTCATTGGACAGCAAAGAGTTTAATCTCCTCTCTAAATTAGAAGTGGCTACGAGGACTGCCGTAGTCAAGTTTGTGCCGGAAAATATACATTTTCATTTTCTTCTCTCTCCTGGTAATTCTGAAGGACATTCTGTTGGTTTACGATATTGAATTAAAAAAAGAAGAATTTTTTTTTTTTTATATTTGGATATTTCAATAAAAATTCTCTTTAATTTTATAATTTTCTTTCCTCTTTAAAAGTGTCTGTAAACATCACATGTTACACGCTGTTCAACCCTGACGTCATTCAGTCCTTTAAACATTATTTATTCCTTCACTGAACTGACAGCAGAGACATTTGTTTGGTGCTGTCTTATCTTGGGACACAGAGGGCTTCACTGAAATGTGTTTATCTGTCCAATGTGCACACTAGAGAGACCTTGTATTTAGGCCTTTATACAGAAAAAGATAAAAAAATAAAAATGCTGTAGTAAAATTTGATTTCATAGCAAATCTGTTTCAAAATGGAGGAAAATGTGTGCATTTCACTGAAAGTATAAAGAGAAATTTAAAATAAAATTTGTCTTGGTGTCTACAGATGTAAGATGAGTTTTAAAAAAAAGATTAGGGTATAAAATATATAGTAAATAAAAATATTACTCTTATCCTTAATGTACTCTGAATATATATATAACAGTAACAGTACAGTAGTTAGAGTAACAATTTTCTCTATAAATTTAGTTTTTTTTTTTTTAAATATTTAATACAATTATTTTATATAATATTCTTAAAATAAATATGCTTAAAATGAAGTAAAAAATGAACACAAAGTCTTTGATTTCAGTGTTTATTTGTGCACTGATACTGCACTATAAACAAAACACATTTTTAACACATTTTAAATCCTGTTTAAACTACAGCTCAAAATACATCACCTACCATACAAAACACTGTTTATAACTACAAGATACTATTTTAACTTCATTATTATTATTGTTATTATTATTATTATTATTATTAGCCTTCCATATTCATTTTTTTTCTTTATTGGGTTTAGTACCAAAAATCAATAAGAAAATGGAACAGCAATTTAGGATGCCATTTTGGCAAAATAAGATCACAGTGTAGTTTTTGTATGTTTTCCAGCTTTAACTTAGCTGAGCACACACTATACAAAAAGATTTGATACAAAGCAATGAAAAAATATGAAAATCTGTGTTTTTATCGACTCATGCATGCATGATGGAAGATTTTCTAAAATTATACAGAAAAACATACTTTTTTGCAACAATTAAAGCAACTCTACCCCTAGAATGCCTCAGACTCTATTAAAGCTAAAACACTTGATTTGCAGAACCGTAAACATAAATTATTACATAGTAATACAAAGATATTTACTGACTCCTGTATCTATGCAAAGAAAGATACAAGTAAATGCACCATTGCTTATCAGTCTGTGAGAGCTTTAGAGGCTTTCGTAGTGGTAGGAGAAGGAGGAATGCATACAGTTATTTTCCACAGGAGAGTTATAGCGCATAAAGCAAGAATAGGTCTCTGGCTGTAGGCCGTCAAACTGTAGATCCAGCCAGTCTTTTTGAGGAGCCGTGTGTCTGCTGGCATCGGTCAGGATTCGGTTGAGGGCCATAATGTAGCTCAGGGCCATCTGCAGCGTTTCATATTTGGAGAGTTTCTTGTCCTGACCCCACTGAGGAACCACTTTGCGGAGGCGGTCGAATGCGGTGTTCAGGCCCTGCATCCTCTTTCTCTCTCGAGCGTTGGCTGCCATCCTTCGCCGCATGGCACTCTCAAACTTCTCTGGGTCTCTGGAGTCAGACTCCGATCCTGAATCTGCACAGCTCGGTCTGCGGGGCTTCATGACTTCTGGGCCAAAGGTCCTCCAAGGCCAACGTTGGTCTTGAAAACAGATCCTTTGAGGTGGAAAATTTCCTCAGACACAATGTTTTCTTGTCCCTGTTGTAAAGTAAATCCAGACAGTGGTGCAGTCCTTGAGGCTTCTGGTCTGCCATAAGGATGAGTGATGCTTATATAGAGCTCTGGTATTAACAGGTGGCAGCAGGTGGAGCCCCACCCTTATTGCTCCATCCAAACATCCATTATTATTAATGAAACACACATATCCAACAGCAGGACTAGTGCACTCAAACTAGCTCCCCACCCCTACCCCCATTAACTCAAACTTTAATGACATTCCAATTAACTTTGGCTGGTCTATCACTGAAATCATGCGTTACAAACATAGATAACTTACCATCTGGCTAGGGCCACTGCAACAACCAGGGGTGGATGACAAGGACCATTACCTAATTAAAAGTGCATGCATCTTTAAGCAGCCATGACATGTTTGCATCTCTTATACAAGAACATTGTTTACAAGTCATTGCCTATATGGAATCAATTTGACTTTGGCTATTTATTTTACAGGATTATAGTTCTCAAAATGTAAATGTATTTATTTATGAAGACTTTAACCTTGTAATATAAACTTCAATATGAATTAATAATGTTAATGTTTTTGCTATAAATGTATAATGTTCTGTATATTAATTGTGTTTTATATATATATATATATATATATAGTAGCCAACATTTGAAGTGGATCAAAAAAAGTTAATAAAAGTTGTCTTAAGAACTAAGTTGTCCTAAGAAGAAGGTTTTAGGATAAGTTTGATGAAAGGTTTTGATCCACTTCAAATGTTGACTACTGTATATACATACATTATATATATATATATAGTTATATATATATATATATATATATATATATATATACACACACACAGTCAAAACAAAATTTATTCAGACACCTTGAATATTTCATTCATTAATACAGTTTATTCACTATAGTTTTAAAAAATGGTAATAAAATATGACAAGATCTCAGAGTTAAACTGTGTCAGAAAAAAATAATCTTAATTATGTCAGATAACACTTAAGCAAAACATGGTCAGGTCAAAGTGTCTGAATAATTTTTGGTTCCAAAGTTTTATCAATTTTACTGGTAGTCCACTGTATGAAGAATTTTTGGGTATAATATATCACAGTTTACTTTATTTTGCTATCCTCACTTACATAAATGAACTATAGTGTCCTGCACCCACTAGTAAAAATATATCAAAAATATCAAAAATGTCTGAATAATTTTTGGTTTGACTATATATAAAATATGAAGAATATATATATACATTCATCATTTTATTATTAAATTACTATACTGGTATATTAGTATATTTATACTATAAAATATAATATACTTTTAATAAATCTTAATCTTAAATTACATTACATATATTAGTATCAATGTTCATTGTTCATACCTTAATGAAATTACATTTAAATTAAATTAAGTTACTATGTTTAGAAGACTGGATTATAAACTACATAAGTAAATTGATGACAACACCATATGAAAAACATTTCTGGGACAATAAATAATTGATTTGAGTGTCTCAAAGGAACTGAGACAGACAGAAGACTTCGACAAGCTGTCTATCTCAATCTGTTCAACGCGAATCAAATAAAGCAGAAATAGATTCAGATGGTCATAGACAGTCACAGTTTCACCCAAAAGCCTGTTGAAGAATAAACATGAATCATAAATGATCATTGGTACCTTTTATGGTTTAGTGGTAAGATTTTCTTCTTAATTATATTTTTTTACAAATATTTGTTTTTACATATTAATGTATTAAAAAGCAGCTATATAATAAGTAAATAAAATGCACAATGTAATATTAATTATAACACAATGTTAATAATATTAAATATATAAATTTAATACAAAATACAGTATTTCTTTTTTACATATTTTCTTGCAGGTACAAACAATCATATACATCAGTAAGTTTAGTGACAAGCTTTTGCACAAATAATAAATCTCTGGATCTTTTACATAATTCATGTCCCAGCTGAATGGGATTCAAGCCTTATAAACTCATGCTGTCAGGTCATTTTGCATTGGACAAGTAATTTTGCTGTTCAATTGGGCATATAAGCCCAATCCACTGGTTTGATTTCATTGATTGCAGATTGGCATGGCTGGCCAGCTGCTGCTTGTCTTGTTTAAAGGGCTTGGTCCAGACATGTAGAACAGCCTTGTTTTTCACTCATTCACATGATCGGCTTGTCTGGAGTCCGAGGCTGTCCTATGCAAAAAAGGCCATATGTTACAAGCTAGTCCTGTAACTTTGAGACAGTGTTGAGCAGATTAAAGATTTACTCCATCTTGAAGAGGGGAAAGTGAGAAGCTCTATTATCAGTTTAACAGCTTAAGCCAGGATTTAGTAAATCTGATTTTCATTTAAAGCTTGAAGCAGATACCATTGATTCGTAGAGGAGAAAATGTTCTTAAAAATCGAATGTGTAATCATCCAAATACAAGGAAAAGTGACAATCTATTGCACTGATTAATCTCCTACTAAACATGTCACCCTGACAGCCAAACCATAGGCTTATGAGAATAAGTCTGCATAATAATTTTATCAGTAAGTTCATTCAGAGTTCATCTATATGGCATCATGATCTTTGAGCTAAGAGTATAAACTGTTGTGGTCGTTTAAATACACATAATCTATTAAACAAATAACCACTGAGAAGAAGACAATGGCTGATGTTGATTTCCATTTTGAGAAGTTTTAAGTTTGCTGACATCAGACACAAACATTTAAAGATATTTTTGATCAAATTTATAGAAAAGGCATATTGACCAATGAGGTCATTCAGAAAACTGAGGCATATTGTGTAAACATTGACCCATAGATGACGAGAATTTAACCCCCCACCCATCAAAATAGGGCATCTGGTGAGATGAGGCTAGTCACTGTAATTAGGTCAAGCAAGGTGCTTGTAATTTCATGCCTATTTGAACCCTTTTTTCCCTTCTGGTTGTTATGTTTAATCTTATTGTAGCCAGTTAATCAGACAAAAGAATCCATATATATTAAATTATTATTATTATTATTATTTATGGAAACATATCTTGATTCCTCTTTTCTTTAAGTTCTATATTTATTTAGAAATCTCCGAGAATTTCATTTGATGAAGCAAATCGTGCATATTAGCACATTTTTAAATCATTTTAAATCAAATTACAACATGCTTGGCAAACCAGTACTCCCAAAATGCTGTCAGAGCTGATATAAGGTGATATAAGTTATTGATAAAATGTTACCAGATTTCATACAATTACAATAAATAAATGAATGAATGAATGAAATATAATAAAATGTTGCTTTAGCAGGACTGTTTAATCATAACAGTTTTACGGACTTAGTTGTTGCTTTTGTTTTGTTTAACATTCAAATATCACATTGCTTCTTTTTTTTCTTTCTGTGGAACAATGAAAGGAGATGCTCTGCAATAACAGCAAATAAACTTGGAGAGAAACAACTAAAATAAACAGCAACTGCCTACTTTTTCCTTCTGTTTCAGTTTAAAGTACAGAAAAATGACAGCAATGCCAGCATAAGAGGCCAGAACGCACTGGAACCAAAATATATTTAAGTATGCTAGCAGTAAAAAACATTTCAAAACACTAAAACATATAGCTAGTTACAGCTATGTCCTTTTAATACGGCATGTAACAGATTTTTATAAGGACTAAACTTGCTGGATTAAAAAGAAAACATTTCTTGAAAATTGCTATACTAGCTTATATGGGGGAAAATGTTATAGAGCAACATATAGCTGTAATAAACTGCAATGCATTCATTAATAAATACTCACAGTCACATTCCTTCTTCCTTTAATGGTGTATGAATTAAAATATTTGGCAATCCCTGTAAACTGGTGTTGGCTCCCAGCATCATGGCTCCCCATGGGCCTGCTGTCAGATAAAACATATTCATATTCTGACATAATCCGTTCCTTCTTTTTTATTTAACTTGATTTAATACATTACGATTTAGTTGTTATACAAAAATTGGGACGCAACAGTCTAGCTGAGAGAGGTTTGAAATTGCTGTATCTCAAATGGCTCAAGGTGAATTGACATCTTGTCATCTTAATTCAACCCATGCAGTTGCGTCACATCTGAAAATACACTTTATGAAGGCTAACGACATATTCAGTAGAAATATTCTATTAATGACTAGATCTTACCTAAAATATGTACACGCGTCTTATTCGTGTTGTGCTGCAACTTTTTTATTACTTTGTGATAAATATCGCCATCTATCGTCCATTAAAAACACTGCAAACTACCAAGGTTACCACACTTATTCTTGCTACATAAATAGGTGTTGTGGTGGGGTTTTTTTTGTTTTGTTTTGTTTTTTAAACATTTTTGTTAACTTTTTTGAGAATATTTTCAGTTATTTTTTAAAAGAAAGAAGGGTCTCTTCTGAAAATAAACACACACAAATAAGTATTTTCTGACTGCTTTTCATTGTTTTCATTCTACAGGTCTCATCAATTATTTAGTTACTTTTTTAGTAGATTTTAAATGCAGAATTTAGGAACTTAATGAAGTTTGACTGAATATTGTCAGACGTGATTCTGGCCTCCAGGTGGCGCTCGGTTTACTCTTTTCAGCATTTGTGAGTGCATTTCACTGCTTTTAGTTGTAAAAACACCATAAGCAAATGAAAACAAAAAAGCTATGCACAACCATGAAGACGAAGCTGTTGCTTAAGGTAATTTGCTGTCATTTGGTATTGAGTATATTAACTTTGCTACACAAACAAGATCTAATTTAATCATTTAGTAAGCAATCACATTTCTCCATTTCCTCCTTGACTAGATAAAAACTTCCCTCTTAAGTATTTATGCAAGGATGAGAAGTTTCTATTTAGAATATCCATGGGCAATCAGAAGGCGACTCACAAAAGAGTTCAGTTTGAGCAACAGAAAGTGAAGCCTCTGTGTTTCATAGCTGTGAGTCACTGCATAACATGTGGTTAGCTAGTGTTAATCATGGCATTGTAAGTACATGCTAATTTGTGGTGACAGTTCATGAAGTAAAGCCAATGATTATGCATATAAATGCTAATATATTGACATAGCTGTGAAGCTAGTCTTGTGTAGATTATCACTTTACTGGCCTCTTTCTGAGGCAATATTTTAGCCTTGTAAAGTGTTAGACATCCTCAAGTAACACATTGCAGCAGATCACCATATGTCAGCAAGTCTGTACAGCTCAGAAATATTATTCACCTCTTTTAATAAGAAGAATTACATGCTTGTCCAACATTCAGAGAACATGTCCCTGTGTTCCTCAGCTGCTTCTAGCAAGTTCACACTTGGCCACGAAGATTATAGGAGCTCACCAGCCTAGCTTTGAAAATAACGCCACTTTCATCAATGTGTTTTGCAGCGATCATGTTTAAGCACAACAAATAGGAGATGCAGAGCAATTCAAACAAGATAATTCAGTTATCACAAAAGTCATCAGTTTATTGAGTCATGGAGAATGTTCTGGCAAAGATGCGATATAAAGGAAACGTACCCATTAAAAACTTTTGATTATTTAATATTACGACTAAATCAACCTGTCTATAGTAGGTTACAACAACGTAGTGCAATTCAAAGGGTTATGGAGGTATCTTCAATCTAGCATGATCGATTGTCGTATTTAAACTCTAATGTTCAAAAGTTTGAGTTAGATTTTTTTGTAATGGTTTTAAAAGAAGTCTCTTATGCTCACCAAAAATACAGTAAAAACAGTAATATTGTGAAATATTATTAAAATGTATAAATTTATAATAGTATTAAAATGTTTTCTGTTTTTAATATATTTTAAAATGTAATTTATTTCTATGATGGCAAAGCGGATTTTTTTCAGACATTACTCCAGTTTTCAGTGTCACACGATCCTTCAGAAATCATTCTAATATGCTGATTTGCTGCTTACAAAATATATATTTTTATTATTATCCATGTTGAAAACAGCTGTGCAGAATATTTTTGTGGAAACAGCATAGATTGAAACAGAAATCTTTTGTATCCATCCTTTTATGCATCCTTATTTAGCAAGGATGCATAAAAGGAGGGATACAAACAAAAGATTTTGTAATTTGCAGATTTGCAGATTGTTGGTAACAATGAGATTGATCTTTGGTGTTCCAAAATAAAGCATTCATTTCTATTTATGGACATTTCACATTATTTCACATATAAATGAATAAACACAAAAATTTGTTCCATCACAGAAACTTTACATTTTATTGAGAGCCAAATATAGTACAAAACATCCACCTTAAATAACTTAAATTAGGCCAAATTCCATCTAAATCTGAGGGTTCTGGATTACAGCATGGGTTCTCATCAAGACTATGAGCTCCCTTTAGCACTCAGAACACTCTAAAGAAACACATTTATGAGTGTCAAATGTCAAAATATTGGCAAGAGTAAAAAACGATGAGCTCACAGATCCTTAAGGTCAGGACTCAGGCTCCTAACTTTGGATTCTGTAACTAGGCATTCCTAAACTTTACTCTTTATGGTATTAATAGTGACCACAGTCTCCCTTAGACGGGTACTACTGTATGCTTGCACATATTGCACAGTGTCAACTCAGACCTCATGTTTTGTGCATCTCCACAAGGCATCAATTTATCTTGATGCAAGCTACATTATGACCAAGAACACGGCACATCAGTTCAGTTCCACTGGGAAAATCCCACTTCCCTTCCCTCCCCCCATCTATGCAGGAGAAATCTGGTGATTGGTGGACAGGGGCGGTGGATGTGTATTTGGGACTAGTCCGTCCGCTCCAGTAGTGTGGTGATTTTTAACGCTGTTCTTAAGTGTGTGAGAGCCTGCCTATCTCTGAGCAGCGATGTCCCTCTTCTGTCACACCTCCAGGGGGTTCTGGGGCCCCTCTGCCCCCTGCAGAGGGTCTGGCTGGAGCCTGCAGATGGGCTTGTTGCACATGGGGCAGACGCTGCGAATTTCCAGCCACTTCACCAGACACCTGAGCAGGAGATAGGGTGAAAAGAGGAGAGATGGGTCTGTTATGCATCAGCTATCTATAGACTCAAGCACTGTTATGCATTATAGCTACGTCACAAGATGACAGTCTGAAACAGAATGTTTTTGAGAAACAAACAGTCTGACAGGTGTTCCTCAAGGCAATGCCTTGACAGCTTAATTTGTGGTTCCTTCATATTTTCATTCTTGTAATAGTGCCAATGTTCTGTGTGTCAGGAAGCTATGACATGCTTTTTGAATGTTTTTGAATGAGTTGTTTTAAATGTTCGCATTGTAATGCATCAATTAGTGTTTTAAAATATGCCATCCTACTGCATCATTTACAGAATACAGAAACATAATGAGAAAGGTTGGAAAGTGTGACAAGATGGTGAAAGATCTTACTTCTTGTGAAACGCATGAGAACAAGGGCAAACCCCTAGTTCATCCCGGCTCCGAAACTCTTCCAGGCAAACTGCACAGGTCTGCTGCAAAGTGAAAGAGGATGAATGAAAAAAACAGCTAGCCAGAGGCTTTCTATTTATATATATGTTTTCTATTTATATATTTCTTTACATTTAAACAATTGTAATGGTTCAAGCCATTGTTAATACAGTTAACAGGGATAGTTCACTGTCATTTCAAACCTTGTTGGAACCAAAAAAAGAAAGAAAGAAAGAAATGTATTTGTATAGTATCCCTATACACTTGTATTAAATTGGGAGAAAAATCAGCTTGGACATTCTGCCTAAAATAATAAAACATACAGGTTTGGAATGACATGAGGGTGAATAAATGAATTTTTTATGTGTAGGTGAAGTAAAGGTATTGTTTTGACAGTTACTTACTCCAAGAAGACTCAATTTTTTCCCTGGACCTTTTAGAACGACCTATAAAAAAATAAAAAAATAAATAAATATATATATATATATATATATATATATATATATATATATAATAAGTATATATATATATATATATATATATATATATATATATAATAAGTATACATATAAATATATATATATTTATGTCTATCATAAACATATATATTTCATAACATCCAAAGCTCACTGCATATTACCTCATAAAAGAAAAAAATTACCTCATTATATCCATATTGTTCTTGTGTGCCCTGTCGCCTCAGTCTGTGAAATATAAAAATGTTTGTTCTGTTACCTATGCAATCTTTCACTACTGCAGTTTGCTGCACTGTACTTTACCTTACTGATTGCACTGTATTATTGCATTATTATTGTATCATTGACTTGTATTATATTTTTCTTTCTTTATTATACCTACGGAAAGGCCTATAAGTTACCATTGTGTACGAAATAAAATGTGCTACACTTGCCTTGTGATGCTTAATACAGCTATGTATAATTTTATGTAATTTTATAGCAATTCCATTGTAGCAACTACTAACCCAAAACAATTAAAACTATTTAATTATAAAGTATACCTGAACAGGTAGCAACAGAAGATCATGCTCAACATGAAGATGAAGAGGCCTATCCCAAGAATGATGACATAGACATTGAGTGGAAGACGACCGGTAATGTCTGTGGTCATTTTGCACAACTTGTCTGTAATCTGTTAGTTTGCGTCACATAGGCATGCTACAAGAGAAAAACAAAACAAAGTTTTGGTCAAAAATATTTGTTAGAGTTTATGGTGAGAGTCATGAGCTCAGGACTGCTTACATTTATTTTTTACCAGTAAAATGAATACACAATTCAAATGTGATAAAAGCATAGACATTGATTTGATACGTCATGAACACAGTGAGTAGGTCACATTTTTCTTTCTGTCAGACCCTTGAAAGGCAACACACATCACTGTGATTCTCATGTGTACTCTTCTCAGTGGCCCCTGCATGCATATTGCATACTGTGAGCCTGCGGACTGTCCTCGTGTTTCTAAACTCCATGTAACACTGCTCTCATTGTTGGACCTCGCTGAGCAGCGTGAACTTTTCACTGTAATACATCTTTTAAAACTGAAAAACAAGAGATGTCGCAGTGGTGTCGGATGATGTGTTCAACAGCTAAGTGCAATTGTTTTTGTTTTATAGTTCTTTATTTATAGTGTATTGTAGATTGTACCTGGGCTCTGTCCCTCATGCTCTGTTAATACAACAAAATATTATTAATTCTGCAGATTAATGCGCACATTCAAACTTTTACAGACTTTTCATGTAGTGTGATGCAGCCAGATTGATGCAATCATACAGTATCTTTGTCTTTGTTGTGATGGAAAACACTTCTCAAAATGATCATCTTGTGTTTTCATTTATTTTAGCTGTTTATTTACTTAAGTCTTGTAGAAGTCCTCCAAAAGTCCTTGTATCATGTACCATGTTGACTTTCAGGGTTCAAGCTATTTCATCACACACTGGAGAATTTCCAGAGCAGTGAACATTGTTCAGACAACAATGGTTTAACCTATATCCTGAGGCAACACATGTAAATAGCAACACAAACACATTCAGCTGATGTTACAAGGCTTTTAGTTGTATTTGGGAGTAAAATGGTCATCTCTTAATCCAAAACGATTCAGTTGCCTATATATTTTGACAGAATTAATATTGCCTTGGGCTTTCTGACAAAGTATTAATGTTTTCTGTAGGATGACAGTTAATATTTTTAGACTGCCATAGACCGAAACACTGTTAACATAAATAAAGAATAGACATGCGCACCTCATTGTGCTGTGCTTGTGGATGAAACAAAAGCAGACAAGAAACGCTCCATTGTGCTGAAGCGGAGAGACAGTAAATGAAAATGCTGGAGTTGTGCTTGGCTACAAATATTATATATACTGTATATGCTCTTTAGTATGATTTAATAAGCACTTTTTATAAAGTAGATGACAATGTTCCTTTTTGTAAAAAAGGGGGAAAAGGTTAAAATGACACTAAAATTTAACTTTATGAGTCGACTACAACTTTTAAAATGCCGCAAAAAGAAAAAGAAAAACAGAAATAATTGCTACTTGAGGACCAGTAGTTCCTAATGGGGAGACAATAAACAGGTTAACAGTAATTTAAACAGTATTTAGAATTATAAATACTATTTTTCAGCATTTCAATCCCTTTAAATGCCAGTAATGTTTTTCATTTCCTATTATTTAACCATTACAGTGTTATTTTTCTTATTTTATACAGATTTTCATTTTCAAAGGAGAGAGCGAGAGAGCATTTTGGCAACGAGAGTGAAGTCTGGCCAATTGTCTGTGCATAAAGACAAACACTAGTGGTGCACCCTTTCTGCCATAAAGCCACCATCTGGTCTATCTATGAGAGGTTGAGGGGGAGGCAAGAGATGTGAAGGCCTCACCAACCCAGGCAGGAAGCACCATTTGGGGGAAAACAATAATAACTGACTTCAGGGGTTGAATGCTGCCAAACAACCACACAGTGTTGTGTCTCTCACAACAGACAGACACGAAGTGTGTCTTTCTAGGCTGCACACAAGTTCAGGTCATTGAAGAGAGTGTGCCTAACAGGAGAAAGGTAAAAAGGCTTGGGTTTTCAGGTGAAGGAGGGGGTGGTAGTAATTTAAGGAGCATTTTAGTTAAACATTGATAGAAAGCCAATGGGAGGGTCAGTGGCTTTGTGCATAACACATGGTTAGGGAGCTGTCCAGATTATGTAGCGACTAGAAATGAAGGGAAAAGAAGGAGGAGGGGGTTGTGATTCATACTCACCGTTACACCACTGGATAGGTGCTAGATCTCTCCACAATACCAAACGATCCAGCAACTTGTGTCCAAGGAGACAGTGTTGAAACCGGGCCAAAGGAGTGGGCTGATCCCCTCACTCAAAACCAGATGAATAATACAAGTTTTACACTTCCAAAACTCCTACCACAAAAACACGGCTTTGAATCTTCAGCGCCTCTGGTTAACACATTATGATCACCCAGCAGCTCTTTACTGGCATATGGAGGGAGGCAGGGCGATTCTGTTTTCTTTGTGATGAAACATTTACAAAGACAAGTCAGTCATTGTTGAGACCTGTGTCAACACAGGCACAGATATCAACACCTACTCCTCGGTATCTAAAATGTTTTGTGCAACCACAGGCAAGTTAAAAGAAAACCAAGCGCTGTTTTTTCCAGCATCATGATCCAAAATGAAGCGGCAGCACAGAAAATGTAAAATTTGCAACAATGGATCACCATCTACCTCCGCTTGACGTGAAGTTGTTGTCACTGGCTTTTTTCATTTTTCACCTCTCTGTAGAGTCACGATAACAAAGCAGTGAGAGACAAAATGTACATTACAGAGAGTCACAGATTTCTTTGTCTATCTTCAAAACACTGTCACAAAGCTCACCCCTTCCTTTGCTGCCGTCATCCACTCTCCTTTAGTCTTCTCGCTCAAGATTATCGCCCTCACGTTACAATCAACCGTTTTCCCCGTAACAAAGAAAGAGGAAGAGCAGTGGCATACAGCCGTCAGAGCGAAAGCTTGTGAGTGCAGCACATTCAAAGCTGTGTCTTTCTCACACCATCTGGTCTGGCTTCTCCGCTGCAAATACACAAAGGATAAAATGCATTTTCCAGACAAAGTGATGAGATTCCTGTGTGTTTCCTGTCGCCTTTTCTTGCAGCCCTGCCTCCACGTAATGGTGCCGATGACTTCTCTCCTGCTCAGTTTGTAAACAGATCTCTGCTCATGTGATTCGCTGTCTGGATCACAGCTCTCCTTTCACCCGCCCCCTCCTCGCACTCCCCCTCTCTTTTTCTATCCTGTGCTCTCTCTCTCTTCCTCCTACTTCTCTCCAGCTGAAGGCTATTAGGAGGTGACAGTGGCCAGGCGAGCAGACAGGCAGGCCGAGTCAGATTCTCTCTGATGGGTCTGTGTAAGACAGGGCTGGGAGGGGAATGAGGGTTGATTCACTTTGCTTGACTGGCAGGCACAAAAACAGCAAGAGACAACAGAGTAAAAACAGTGAAAGAGTGACGTAAAAGGGAGAATAGAATAGAATAAAATAGAATAGAATCTGAGGATATTCTGAGAGCAACCCTACCATAAAGCAAAAAAAAGAAAAAAATTAGCATGTGACAGAAGCAGTGATTTTGTCACAGCTAAATAAATAAATAAACAAACAAAAATACAGCTAATTACACAGTTGTAGTCATGTAGTGAAAGGAAATATGCAACTGATTTCTGTTGCATAATATCAGTGTGAATTGATAAAATGTTACATTTCCCTTTTGCTAAATCTCCCTGAAGAAAGATTTCAAGCAATTGATAACATCTGTCACATAATGTTGATCAACAACATCAGTGGTTCAGAGCGCCAAAATCACATGATTTCAGTAAATGAGGCTTCGTTACATCATAAGTGTTTTGAAACTTCAATAGTTCACGTGACTTTGGCAGTCTGATTCACGCGTCGAACCACTGATTTGAAACAAAAGATTCGTAAAGCTTCGAAGTTTCATGAAGCAGTGTTTTGAAATCAGCCGTCACTAGATATCGTTGAATAAAGTCGCTATTTTGTTATTTTTGGCACACAAAAAGTATTCTCATCACTTTACAATATTAAGGTTGAACCACTGTAGTCACATGAACTGTTTTAAATATGTTTTTAGTAGCTTTCTGGGCATTGAAAAAGGGAGTATTATTGCTGGCGATTCAGGCCTCACTGAGCCATCGGATTTTATCAAAAATATCTTAATTTGTGTTCCGAAGATGAAAGAAGGTCTTACGGGTGTGGAACGACATGAGGGTGAGTAATAAATGACAATTTTAATTTTTGGGTGAACTAACCCTTTAATACATGAAAATAAAATATTGCAGTCACATGACCTTTTTGATGCACATTTAAGAATTTAATTGGTAAATTTGCTTCCAGTGGATGTAAACCCTGATTAATGTGAGCCACCAAATCTTTCTCTCAGCCCTCAGTATGGGCATATGATCAGAAAATATCCACTTCATCTCATCAACAACCCCATGGAATTCCACAGGGATCAGTACTCTGACCACTTTTATTCTCACTGTACACCAAATCACCAAGCCTCTCATGACTTCTATTATCAATTTTATTCAAATGATACTCAATTAATCCTCTCTTTTTCCACCCTCGGACAACCCTCTCAAATCTCTCCGTGCTTGGCAATCATCTCTGCCTGGATGAACACCCATCACCTGAAGCTGAAATGATCAAAAACCAAGCTGTTGTTCCTTCAAGCCAAGAAGCACCCTTGCCAAGACCTTATAATTTCAACAGACAACTCAACCATCTCACCCACACAGAAAGCAAAAAATCTTTGTGCAACACTGGACAATGACTTGTCAATTGCAACCCACTTACTAACCACTACCATGTAGATTTCTCCTGCAGAACATTTGTCAGACTGTAAGCAGTCTGCTCTTGACTCAACTACTGCAACTCCTGGCCAACCTCCCAACGTGTGCAATCAAACCGCTGCAGCTCACGCAGAATGCTGCAGCCGACTGACATTCAACCTTCCCAAGTACTCCCATGTCACATCTCTGCTCCACCCCCTCAATGGCTTCCTTTACTAATCAAGTTCAAAGTACTGTCCTAGCATGCAAGGCAGTTAGTTTTTATGGTAACACTTTTAGTATAAGGAACACATATTCACTGTTAATTACAACTTTTCCCTCAATAAATTCTAATTTACTGCTCGTTAATAGTTAGTAAAGTAGTTGTTAAGTTTAGATATTGGGTAGGATTAAGAATGTAGAATAAGGTCATGTAGAATAAGGCATTAATATGTGCTTAATAAGTACTAGTAAACAGCCAATATTCTAGTAATATGCAAGCTAATAAGCAACTAGTTAAAAAAACCCTAAAATAAAGTGTTACCGTTTTTATGTATCCTCCCACAATATTCAATATAAAATCCTGGTGGGAAGTACATTTTAATAACCTAAAGAACCTTTTTCCACTACAAAGAACCTTTTGTGCAATGGTTCTATGGATGTTGAAAGTACTCCATGGAAGCACAAATTCCAATTAACAAACTTTATTTTTAAGAGTGTAGGCAGTATAGTATCTGCATTAGATTTAGTAGATTTATGTGCAGCACTTGTTTGTATTTGTACAGGAAGCACTTCATTAGCATTACAAATTGCACACTTGCCATCTGTTGATCGCAGTGGTCTCATATGTGATGCTAACCACTTTTATAGGACATTTTGCATAAAAGCATCTGCTAAAAGTCTTTATGTCAGTGTTAGTTAAAATGCTAAGGTGTTTCGTTGTACTGCAGATGTTATATTATTTATTCATTAGACACTAATTTGTCAGATGCACTTTATTGCTTAGCAAAGGATAACAAGAGGTCATCTCAACCTGAGAGTACATCATGTATCTTAAAACATATGCTAAAGTCTGTTGTGCATTATGAAAATATAACTTTTTGAGCTGCCAATCACCTCTCTACAAAGCTAAAACATACAATATGTATTAAAAAACAAATAAAAAAACCCCTGAAAAATCTGAATTACCGCCTTCAATGACAAATATCAAAAAAATACCCAAGCATGGTTTACCATGCATAAAAAAGAGAAAAGAATTCTGAATGTATAAAATGAACAATAAAGAGAGAATTAAACGTCCAACTGATTACCCCCAAAATCTTTTTCAATCGTTGAACTCCTTTGTATACATGTCCCATTTGTTCAAGCGACTGTACAGGGGAGTGTCATCGATCTCTCTGTACATGTAAACTCCAGTGACGCGGTTCCACTCCAGTCTGGGAATGACATTCTTGATTCCCTGACAGCTTGCAAGAAGCTCCTTCTCCTCATTATCCAAGGCCGCAAAGCCAAAGAAGCTCTTGACACATTCAGCTGCATGGTATTTAGCATGCACTTCAGCTGTACGCTGGAAAAGAGCTTGTTCGTTGGAACGATACTGGGACCAGTACGCCTCCTGCTGGTAGCCAAGGGTAGAGCAGCAGTGTTTTAGACAGAGGAGCAGAAAGACAGTGAGGGAGATGATTCCCACCAGCAACCAGCCCAACAGCTAGATGAATAAACAAGAAAAAAAGAGGTTATACATATCATACAGAACACATTTGTCATGTAATCAGAAGTATTAATTCAGTTAAGGACTATAACAAGACTATATTAAAGTGACAAGTACCTGGGATTCATACTGTAGCTGGCGTTCAATCACTCTTGAGTAGTTCATAAATGGAGCCGGTAAATCCTTACATGGAAACCGGGCCATGATTTCTGGAATCTTTGTAGTAGGAGGGAAATTATCCAAAGAAGAGGGGTCTACAAACTCGCTAAGAGCACAGACATACGCCTCCCCTCTCAGGAGGGAAATAACCGACCAAGTGATGGGGGCAACGATTGCTCTGCCCACAATAGAGCCCAACAGAGCAAAAGCAGCAGTCGCTGATAGTTTCCGGCATTTTCTAGTACGACACTCTGACACAACGTCCCAGGTATTTCGATTGAGCATCAAACCAATGACAAAGAAAGCCAGGGCTGGTACACCAATGGCAGCCAGACCGTACAGATAATTTTTCTTTGGTGAACATGGACAGTTAAATGCAAAAATATTGTATGCTGTCTGACTGGCCACTGTTCCTAAACCTATCAGACCATTGAAAATCATGACATCCTTACTCTTGAAGAAGAGTGCAATAAATTTGAAGTTTTCTGAGATGAGAGAAGCCATCTTGTCCTGAATGTGAATTAATGGCGATTAAACAAAATCTTTCAGATAGTCTGTAAATCAAACCGAAAACACAGACAAAGTCAGATGAGTGAATGAGTTCTGACACCATCTGACACCATCATACAACAACATAACAAACAGACACAAAACTCAAAATAAACAGAGACACAAAGAAATATGCATGTGTACACTTCAGAATATTATGAGATACACATTAGATTCAAAGAATGATTTCATGCACAAAAGCTCTTCCAACAAATTCCCTTTGGGCAAGTCTCAGCTTGATGTTTTGAGCCTAAAGTAGTAACTGAAAACCATACAGAAACAGAAAGACTTACATTCCATTGCAATGAATTACAAATGGTCTTGCTGAATATCCATAAAGTTTTACAAATATGTACAACCAAATTCAGACAGCAAAAGAAGTCTTTAAAACAAATGAAATTTCTATATGTAGCTCATGTTGTGTGGAAGTAGTGAAATCCCTCCTTCGCTCTGACTGTTGTGTGCAGCGCTGAATCATCAGCAGGAACCACATCTGGTTCCAGCCCCAGTGGAAAGTATGAGCATTTAACTAAAACAGGCTGGGCAACGTGAATCAAATGACCTCCTCACATCCAGCAAAACAAGTCATTAAGTCAGCTAGAGAGAGGTTTTTTTTTCCCCTTTATATTCCCCCTTCCTTTTTCTGATGAGGCTGTGTTGATAGTTTTTCTAAAATATCCAAGACAGGATTTCACAATAACAAATGTACAAACCATAAACGAAAAAAAATATGAACAACGCACCTCCACTCTCTTCCATTGTAAAAAAGTGAAGCTGTCAATGTCCCAATATGGCATTGACATCTTGTGCTGATTTGGGATCTGAGTCTGCGCAGTAGTGAACTCGGGACCGGAATCTGCGCATGAAGTGGAGCGCTATCAAGGCCCTGCCCACACTCCCACAGAATTGTTTAGTACATTTTACTGCAGAACAACTCATTATGTCGGTGCGAAATAAACAGTTATGGAAATGTAGAAATTGAAGTTAAAGCTCCAATCTCCTTCCGAAAATCTCGAAAAAAAGTCTGTTGGTGCCTCAGTGACGACTTGGCTCAGATAATCTGTCAAGCTGTCGAGCCTCTGCATCTCCCCAAACGGATGAGACGTTTATACTTGACACACTTGCCTTTGTTCTATTCTTTGAAATGACAGGGGTCGACTCTGAGAAATTGTTCTCTAAATCAGTAGGAAGCAGCGGTGAGAATAAGTAAGGTACACGTGACAATGTTTATTCTAGAAACTTACACTTCACCAAAACCACACTGCAAAAAGTAAAACCCATAAACCTTGAGATTATTACTTGTGACATTAGAACAAAATATATGGATATGAGAACATGTACAACTAAACTGACGATCTATTAATTATTTTCTAATTTCACTAAACATTTTCATTTAGTTTTGTGAATATTTTTTATTAAACATGTAAACGTAAGCAACTAATTTAGATGCGCAAACTGGGTGCCGGTGTGGTGAGACATACATGCTCGGCCAGATTTGCCTCGCATTCATACATCTTCCGATTTGAGGCTTGTCGCAAACAAATTTTTTGTCCAAAAAATCCTCTATTGTGTGGTGTCATTACGATTATTTAAAGGATTAGTTCACTTTCATATAAAATTTTCCTGATAATTTACTCACCCCCATGTCATCCAAGATGTTCATTCTTCTGCTCCCGATCTGGGCGGAGTGTCCCCAATCTCAAATCATACTTACGACTCTTGATTGGGTCGGTTTTGTTTGGTTATGAGATCTCAATGACGGAAGGTTTTGTTCCTTTACGAGATTTCAAAGATGGACGGCTGGGTAATGAGATTTCAATGATGGTCAGTTTTGTTTTGTTGTGAGAGTTCAGTGATGGTCAGTTTTATTTCTTTATGAGATCTCAATGACGGTAGGGTTTGTTTCTTTGTTTCTTTACGAGATTTCAAAGACGGCCGGTTTTGTTCCGTACGAGATTTCAAAGACGGTCGGTTTGGTTATGAGATTTCAATGATGGTCAGCTTTGTTTTGTTACAAGAGTTCAATGATGGTTGAAATTTATGAATTTTTTTTTACAAAATTTCAATGATAGTCGGTTTTGTTAGGTTATGAGATCTCAATGACGGTAGGCTTTGTTCCTTTGTTCCTTTACAAGACTTCAAAGATGGTCGGTTTTGTTTTTATTACTAGATTTCAATGACGGTAGGTTTTGTTCCGTTACGAGAGTTCAAAGACGGTCAGCTGGGTTATGAGATCTCAATGACAGTAGGTTGTGTTCCTTTGTTCCTTTACAAAATTTAAAAGATGGTCGGTTTTGTTCCGTAAGAGATTTCAAAGATGGTCGGCTTGGTTATGAGATCTGAATTACAGTCAGTTTTGTTTTGTTTACGAGAGTTTAATGATGGTGGAAATTTATGAAAAAAATTACGAAATTTCAATGACGATCAGTTTTGTTTTGTTACGAGAGTACAATGATGGTCAGTTTTATTTCTTAACAAGATCAATGATGGTAGGTTTTGTTCCTTTGTCGGTTTTGTTTGGTTATGAGATCTCAATGACGGTAGGTTTTTTTCTTTTGCTCCTTTATGAGATTTCAAAGATGGTCGGTTTTGTTACGTTATGAGATTTCAAAGACGGTTGACTTGGTTATGAGATTTCAAAGACGGTCGGCTTGGTTATGAGATTTCAATGAGGGTCAGTTCTGTTTTGTTACAAGAGTTCAATGAGGGTCGGTTTTATTTCTTTACGAGATTTAATAGAAGGTCAGCTGGGTAATGAGCTTTCAAAGACAGTCGGTTTTCTTTCGTAATGAGATTTCAATGATGGTTTTGTTCGGTTACGGATCTCGGTTGGTTTTGTTCGGTTATGAGATCTCAATGATGGTAGGTTTTGTTCCTTTGTTCCTTTACAAGCTTTCAAAGACGGTCGGTTTTGTTCTGTACAAGATTTCAAAGACGGTCAGCTTGGTTATGAGATCTCAATGACTGTCAGTTTTGTTCCTTTGTTCCATCACAAAATTTCAATAACGGTCAGTTTTATTGCTTTATGAAATTTCAATGATGGTCGGTTTTGTTCGGTTATGAGATCTTAATGATGGTAGGTTTTTTTTCCTTTGTTCCTTTACGAGATTTCAAAGATGGTCGGTTTTGTTTTCTTAAGAGATTTCAATGATGGTCGGTTTTATTCTGTTACGAGATTTCAAAGACGGTCGGCTGGGTAATGACATTTCAATGACGGTCAGTTTTATTCCTTTGTTCCTTTTTACGAGATTTCAAAGACGGTCATTTTTGTTCTGTTACGAAAGTTTAATGATGGTTGAAATCAATGAAAAAAATTTATGAAATTTCAATAATGGTTGGTTTTGTTCGGTTATGAGATCTCAATGACGGTAGGTTTTGTTCCCTTTGTTCATTTACGAGATTTCAAAGACAGTCGGTTTTGTTTCGCTACAAGAATTTAATGATGGTCGGTTTATTTCTTTATGAGACTTCAAAGAGATTTGAATGATGGTCGGTTTTGTTCGGTTATGAGATCTAAATGATGGTAGGTTTTGTTGCTTTGTTCATTTAGCAATTTCAAAGACGGTCGGTTTTGTTCTGTACAAGATTTCAAAGACAGTCGGCTTGGTTTTGTGATTTCAATGACGTTCATTGACACAATTTTAATGATTTGTTCGGTTATGAGATCTCAATTAAGGTAGGCTTTGTTACTTTATGAGATTTCAAAGATGGTTGGCCGGGTAATGACATTTCAATGACGGTCAGTATTGTTACGAGAGTTCAATCATGGTCGGTTTTATTTCTTTCCGAGATCTCAATGACGGTAAGTTTCGTTCCTTCGTTCCTTTACGAGATTTCAAAGACAGTCGGTTTTGTTTCGTTACGAAATTTCAATGATGGTCAGTTTTTTTCAGTTAAGAGATCTCAATGATGGTAGGTTTTGTTCCTTTGTTCCTTCACAAGATTTCAAAGATGGTCGGTTTTGTTTCGTTACGAGATTTCAAAGACGGTCAGCTGGGTAATGAGATTTCAATGACAGTCAGTTTTGTTTTGTTTTGTTGCTAGAGTTCAATGATGATCGGTTTTATTTCTTTATGAGATTTCAATGACGTCAGTTTTGTTGCAAGAGTTTAATGATGGTCGAAATTTATGAATTTTTTTTTACGAAATTTCAGTGACGGTTGGTTTTGTTACATTGTTCCTTTACGAGATTTCAAAGATGGTCGGTATTTTTTTGTTACAAGATTTGAATGATGGTCGGTTATGTTCGGTTACAGGAACTCTGTCGTTTTGTTAGGTAGGTTTTGTTCCTTTGTTCCTTTACAAGATTTCAAAGATGGTCGGTTTTGTTCTGTACGAGATTTCAAAGACGGTCAGTTTTGTTTTGTTACGAGAGTTTAATGATGGTCGAAATTTATGAAAAAAAAAGTACAAAATTTCAATGATGGTCAGTTTTGTTCGGTTATGAGATCTCAATGACGGTAGGTTTTGTTCTTTTATTTTTTTGGAGATTTCAAAGATGGTCTATTACGAGACTGAACTATTACGAGGTCTATTACGAGAGTTCAGTGATGGCCGGTTTTATTTCTTTACGAGATCTCAATGACAGTA
Organism: Ctenopharyngodon idella; assembly: GCF_019924925.1. Lineage (NCBI taxonomy): Eukaryota > Metazoa > Chordata > Actinopteri > Cypriniformes > Xenocyprididae > Ctenopharyngodon > Ctenopharyngodon idella. The sequence goes on along the minus strand of NC_067232.1, from coordinate 9,649,681 downwards.
GGTTTTGCTCCTTTGTTCGTTTACGAGATTATTCGTTGGTTTTGTTTTGTTACGAGATTTCAATGATGGTCTTTTTTTTCCGTTACGAGTTTTCAAAGACGGTCGGCTTTGCTGGGTCATGCGACTTCAATGATGGTTGGTTTTATTTGGTTATGAGATCTCGATGGTCTTTTTTGTTCCTTTGTTCCTTTACGAGATTTCAAAGACAGTTGGTTTTGTTTTGTTATGAAATTTCAATGATGGTCGGTTTTGTTCGGTTATGAGATCTCAATAAAGGTTGTTTTTTTTTTTTTACATTGTTCCTTTACGAGATTTCAAAGATGGTTGGTTTTTTTTTTTGTTACGAGATTTGAATGATAGCCGGTTATGTTCGGTTACAGGAACTTGGTCAGTTTTGTTCGGTTATGAGATCTCAATGACGGTTGGTTTTGTTACATTGTTCCTTTACGAGATTTCAAAGATGGTCAGCTTTGTTCTGTACAAGATTTCAAAGACGGTCGGCTTGATTATGAGATTTCAATGACGGTCAGTTTTGTTTTGTTACGAGAGTTTAATGATGGTCGAAATTTATGAAAAAAAGTACAAAATTTCAATGATGGTCAGTTTTGTTTGGTTATGAGATCTCAATGATGGTAGGTTTTGTTCTTTTATTCCTTTGGAGATTTCAAAGATGGTCAGCTGGGTAATGAGATTTCAATGACGGTCACTATTGTTACGAGAGTTCAGTGATGGTCGGTTTTATTTCTTTACGAGGTCTCTATGACAGTAGGTTTTGTTCCTTTGTTTGTTTATGAGATCTCAATGATGGTCGGTTTTGTTCCTTTGTTCCTTTACGAGATTTCAAAGATGGTTGGTTTTTTTTTTTGTTGCAAGATTTGAATGATGGTCGGTTATGTTCGGTTACAGGAACTTGGTCAGTTTTGTTCGGTTATGAGATCTCAATGACGGTTGGTATTGTTACATTGTTCCTTTATGAGATTTCAAAGATGGTCGGTTTTGTTCATTTGTTCCTTTACGAGATTTCAAAGACAGTCGGTTTTGTTTTTTTATGAAATTTCAATGATGGTCGGTTTTGTTCGGTTACAGGAACTCGGTCAGTTTCGTTCGGTTATGAGATCTCAATGACGGTTGGTTTTTGTTACATTGTTCCTTTACAAGATTTCAAAGATGGACATTTATTTTTGGTTACGAGATCTGAATGATAGTCGGTTATGTTCGGTTACAGGAACTTGCTCAGTTTTGTTCAGTAGGTTTTGTTCGGTTATGAGATCTCAATGACGGTAGGTTTTGTTCATTTATTTTTTTGGAGATTTCAAAGATGGTCTATTACGAGACTGAACTATTACGAGGTCTATTACGAGAGTTCAGTGATGGTCGGTTTTATTTCTTTACGAGATCTCAATGACAGTAGGTTTTGCTCCTTTGTTCGTTTACGAGATTATTCGTTGGTTTTGTTTTGTTACGAGATTTCAATGATGGTCTTTTTTTTCCGTCACGAGTTTTCAAAGACGGTCGGCTTTGCTGGGTCATGCGACTTCAATGATGGTTGGTTTTATTTGGTTATGAGATCTCGATGGTCTTTTTTGTTCCTTTGTTCCTTTACGAGATTTCAAAGACAGTTGGTTTTGTTTTGTTATGAAATTTCAATGATGGTCGGTTTTGTTCGGTTATGAGATCTCAATAAAGGTTGGTTTTTTTTTTTACATTGTTCCTTTACGAGATTTCAAAGATGGTTGGTTTTTTTTTTTGTTACGAGATTTGAATGATAGCCGGTTATGTTCGGTTACAGGAACTTGGTCAGTTTTGTTTGGTTATGAGATCTCAATGACGGTTGGTTTAGTTACATTGTTCCTTTACGAGATTTCAAAGATGGTCGGTTTTGTTCTGTACAAGATTTCAAAGACGGTCTGCTTGATTATGAGATTTCAATGACGGTCAGTTTTGTTTTGTTACGAGAGTTTAATGATGGTCGAAATTTATGAAAAAAAGTACAAAATTTCAATGATGGTCAGTTTTGTTCGGTTATGAGATCTCAATGACGGTAGGTTTTGTTCTTTTATTCCTTTGGAGATTTCAAAGATGGTCGGCTGGGTAATGAGATTTCAATGACGGTCACTATTGTTACGAGAGTTCAGTGATGGTTGGTTTTATTTCTTTACGAGGTCTCTATGACAGTAGGTATCGTCCCTTTGTTCGTTTATGAGATCTCAATGATGGTCGGTTTTGTTCCTTTGTTCCTTTACGAGATTTCAAAGACAGTCGGTTTTGTTTTTTTATGAAATTTCAATGATGGTCGGTTTTGTTCGGTTACAGGAACTCGGTCAGTTTTATTCGGTTATGAGATCTCAATGACGGTTGTTTTTTTTTACATTGTTCCTTTACAAGATTTCAAAGATGGACATTTTTTTTTGGTTACGAGATTTGAATGATAGTCGGTTATGTTCGGTTACAGGAACTCGGTCAGTTTTGTTCAGCAGGTTTTGTTCGGTTATGAGATCTCAATGACGGTTGGTTTTGTTACATTGTTCCTTTACAAGATTTCAAAGATGGTCGTTTTTTTTGGTTACAAGATTTGAATGATGGTCGGTTATGTTCGGTTACAGGAACTTGGTCAGTTTTGTTTGGTTATGAGATCTCAATGACGGTTGGTTTAGTTACATTGTTCCTTTACGAGATTTCAAAGATGGTCGGTTTTGTTCTGTACAAGATTTCAAAGACGGTCGGCTTTGTTATGAGATTTCAATGACGATCAGTTTTGTTTTGTTACGAGAGTTTAACGATGGTCGAAATTTATGAAAAAAAGTTCAATGATGGTCAGTTTTGTTCGGTTATGAGATCTCAATGATGGTAGGTTTTGTTCTTTTATTCCTTTGGAGATTTCAAAGATGGCTGGCTGGGTAATGAGATTTCAATGACGGTCACTATTGTTATTGTTATTATTTGTTGGTTTTGTTTTGTTACGAGATTTCAATGATGGTCGTTTTTTTCCGTCACGAGTTTTCAAAGACGGTCGGCTTTGCTGGGTCATGCGATTTCAATGATGGTCGGTTTTGTTCGGTTATGAGATCTCAATGATGGTCGGTTTTGTTCCGTTGTTCCTTTAAGAGATTTTAAAGACATTCAGTTTTGTTTGTTATGAAATTTCAATGATGGTCGGTTTTGTTCGGTTATGAGATCTCAATGACGGTTGGTTTTGTTACATTGTTCCTTTACAAGACTTCAAAGATGGTAGTTTTTTTTTTTTTTTGTTACGAGATTTGAATGATGGTCGGTTATGTTTGGTTACAGGAACTCGGCCAGTTTTGTTCAGTTATGAGATCTCAATGACGGTAGGTTTCCTTTGTTCCTTTACAAGATTTCGAAGATGGTCGGTTTTGTTCTGTACGAGATTTCAAAGACGGTTGGCTTGGTTATGAGATTTCAATGACGGTCAGTTTTGTTTTGTTTTGTTACGAGAGTTTAATAATGGTCGAAATTTATGAAAAAAAGTACAAAATTTCAATGGTCACTTTTATTTCTTTACGAGATCTCAATGGCGGTCGGTTTTGTTCAGTTATGAGATCTCAATGACGGTAGGTTTTGTTCCTTTGTTCCTTTACAAGATTTCAAAGACAGTCAGTTTTGCTCTGTACAAGATTTCAAAGACAGTCGGCTTTGCTGGGTCATGCGACTTCAATGATGGTCAGTTTTGTTCGGTTATGAGAGTTCAATGATGGTTGGTTTTATTTCTTTATGAGATCTCAATGGCGGTCGTTTTTTTTTCAGTTATGAGATCTCAATGACGGTAGGTTTTGTTCCTTTGTTCCTTTACAAAATTTCAGTAACGGTCAGTTTTGTTGCTTTATGAAATTTCAATGATGGTCGGTTTTGTTCGGTTATGAGATCTCAATGACGGTAAGTTTTGTTCCTTTGTTCCTTAACGAGATTTCAAAGATGGTCGGTTTTGTTCTGTACGAGATTTCAAAGATGGTCGGCTGGGTAATGAGATTTCAATGACGGTCAGTATTGTTACGAGAGTTCAGTGATGGTCGGTTTTATATCTTTACGAGATTTCAATGACGGTAGGTTTCGTTCCTTTATGAGATTTCAAAGACAGTAGGTTTTGTTTCGTTACAAAATTTCAATGACGGTCGTTTTTTTCGGTTATGAGATCTCAATGATGGTAGGTTTTGTTCCTTTGTTTCTTTACAAGATTTCAAAGATGGTTGGTTTTGTTTCGTTACGAGATTTCAAAGACAGTCGGCTGGGTAATGAGATTCCAATGACGGTCATTTTTGTTTTGTTACGAGAGTTTATTGATGGTTGAAATTTATAAAAAATTTACGAAATTTCAATGATGGTCGGTTTTGTTCAGTTATGAGATCTCAATTACGAGATTTCAAAGACGGTCGTTTTTTTTTTCATTACGAGATTTCAATGATGGTCGGTTTTACCGGAACTCGGTCGATTTTGTTCGGTTATGAGATCCCAATGACGGTAGGTTTTGTTCCTTTACGAGATTTCAAAGACGGTCGGTTTTGTTCTGTATGAGACTTCAAAGACGGTCAGCTTGGTTATGAGATTTCAATGACGGTCAGTTTTGTTTTGTTACGAGAGTTTAATGATGGTCGAAATTTACGAAAAAAAGTACAAAGTTTCAATGATGGTCAGTTTTGTTTGGTTATGAGATCTCAATGACGGTAGGTTTTGTTCTTTTATTCCTTTGAGAGATTTCAAAGATGGTCGGCTGGGTAATGAGATTTCAATGACGGTCAGTAGTGTTACGAGAGTTCAGTAATGGCCGGTTTTATTTCTTTACAAGATCTCAATGACAGTAGATTTTGTTCCTTTGTTCGTTTACGAGATTTCAAAGACAGTAAGTTTTGTTTCGTTACGAAATTTCAATGATGGTCGGTTTTTTTCGGTTATGAGATCTCAATGATGGTAGGTTTTGTTCCTTTGTTCCTTCACAAGATTTCAATGACGGTCAGTTTTGTTTTGTTACGAGAGTTTAATGATGGTTGAAATTTATGAAAAAAATTATGAAATTTCAATGGTGGTCGGTTTTGTTTGGTTATGAGATCTCAATGATGGTAGGTTTTGTTCTTTTATTCCTTTGAGAGATTTCAAAGATGGTCGGCTGGGTAATGAGACTTCAATGACGGTCAGTATTGTTACGAGAGTTCAGTGATGGTTGGTTTTATTTATTTACAAGATCTCAATGACAGTAGATTTTGTTCCTTTACGAGATTTCAAAGATTATTGGTTTTGTTTTGTTACGAGATTTTAATGATGGTCGCTTTTTTTCCATCACAAGTTTTCAGAGACGGTCGGCTTGTCTGGGTCATGCAACTTCAATGATGGTCAGTTTTGTTCGGTTATGAGAGTTCAATGACGGTCAGTTTTATTTCTTTACAAGATCTCAACAGTGGTCAGTTTTGTTCCGTTATGAGATTTCAAAGATGGTTAGCTGGATAATGAGATTTCAAAGACCATCGGTTTTGTTTCGTTATGAGACTTCAATGATAGTTGGTTTTGTTCAGTTATGACATCTCAATGACGGTAGGTTTTGTTCTTTTTTTCCTTTACGAAATTTCAAAGACAGCCGGTTTTGTTCCGTACGAGATTTCAAAGATGGTCAGTTTTGTTTTGTTACAAGAGTTTAATGATGGTCGAAATTTATGAAAAAAAATTACGAAATTTCAATGATGGTCGGTTTTTCTTCGGTTATGAGATCTCAATGATGGTTGGTTTTGTTCTTTTGTTCCTTTACAAGATTTCAAAGACAGTCAGTTTTGTTCTGTACGAGATTTCAAAGACGGTCGGCTTGGTTATGAGATTTCAATGACGGTCAGTTTTGTTACGAGAGTTCAATAATGGTCGGTTTTATTTCTTAACGAGATCTCAATGATGGTCGGTTTTGTTCCTTTACGAGATTTCAATAACGGTCAGTTTTGTTACGAGAGTTCAGTGATGGTCGGTTTCATTTCTTTACGAGGTCTCAATGACAGTAGGTTTTATTCCTTTGTTTCTTTACGAGATTTCAAAGACTGTTGGTTTTGTATTGTTACGAGATTTCAATGATGGTTGTTTTTTTTCTGTCACGAGTTTTCAAAGATGGTCGGCTTTTGACGGTAGGTTTTGTACCTTTGTGTTTCCACAAGACTTCAAGTATGGTCGGTTTTATTTCATTAAGAGATTTCAATGAGGTTTTTCAATGATTTTCAAAGATGTTCTGCTTTGCTGGGTTATGAGATTTCAATAACATTTAATTTTGTTCCTTTACGAAATTTTAACGATGGCTGGTTTTGTTTGGTTGCGGATCTTAGTTGGTAATGAGATCTCTCAATGATGGTAATTTTTGTTCCTTTGTTTCTTTATGAGACTTCAAGGACCGTCGGTTTCGTTCCATTACAAGATTTCAAAGACTGTCAGCTTTGCTGGGTCATGAGATTTCAATAATGGTCCGTTTTATTTCTTGACAAGATTTCAATGATGGCCGGTTTTGTTCCGTTACAAGATTTCAAGGATGGTCGGTTTTGTTTCGTTTTGAGATTTTAATAATGTTCGGTTTTGTTACATTATGAGATTTCAATGACAGTCGGTTTTGTTGCTTTACGAGATTTCAATAACGGTTGGTTTTGTTCCTTTGTGAGATCTCAATGACGTTCAGCTTTATTTCCTCATAAGATTTCAACAACGGTTAACTTTGTTCCTTTGTGAGATTTCATTGACAGTCAGTTTTATTCTGTGACGAGATCTCAATGATGGATTTTTTTTCTTTATGAAATTTCAATGGCAGTTGGTTTTATTTGATTACAAGATCTCAATGACGGTCAGAGGCTTGGTGCATGAAGCTAGTTGAACAAACTCTGAGTTTTAGAGTATGTTTGGAGTTGACAAATTGATATAAATGATTTAGATCAGGTTCAACGGGCTCACAATGCTCAGTATAAACATTCTCTGTCAACTCAGGTTTGATCCAGAGTTTGCCATTAACTCTGAAGCGTGTGCACCTGAAAGCGCGACATGTGCAGCAAACAACCAATCACACGGAACATGGAGAGCATCCGTTTGATTCACTTATCACGAGAGAGTCGGTGCAATTTACATCTCTTCTGAAGATTAAGAGATCAAAGCAGGAATAAACTGCTGCTGCAGTGAAAGTTTGAGGAGGCAACTGAAAGAAAATGTGACTATATCAATGCATGTGAATCAAACAAATAATTTATATAGTTTCACAAAGACCTCAAAAGAATACATGTAAGCTTACCCTGTTTTAAATGTATATATTAAATCATGTATTATATTTATCTTAATTTAAAAGCAAAGTTTAATATTGTCAATTAATATAATGACTATATGAATATATTATATGAATTATACATAATTATAATTCATATAATATAAATATAATAAATAATTAGCAGCAGAAGATGAGCAATTTTGTCTCTAAAATGTCTTCACTATAAACTGATTTAATTTTGGAGCATACTTAATGAATAAAGTATTTAAACATCGCTTGTGCTTTAAAAAGGGGGAGGAGACCGAAAAAAAACTCTGGGTTTACCGAAGAAAACCTGGGGCCCGTTTCAGAAAGGAGGTTAAGTAAAAACTCTGAGAACGTTAACCCTGAAATGATGGAAACTCTGGGTTTTCCGTTTCAGAATGGGATGTATGTCAAACCCAAGAAAGCAGGGTAAGTCAAGTAGGGATGGGCATATCGATATACAGTATCGATATATCGATACTGACGTTGAGTATCAAATGTAACGATACTCAAATAAAAATATCGATACTAAGGTGTGTTTTTTTTTTTTTTTACCAGTGATTTTGTTTAATTAACAATCAATTTAATGCATACAATATGCATTGAATTGGACAAATAACCTATGTTAGCGAATAATTGTGTAGTAGAACTATTTTCCTGCTCATCTGAACACATGTAAATGCTGCAAGTCAGAACCAATCAATCACAGAGTGCGTTCACTACATTCAAACAGGGCTGCATGCCTTTAGTATCATAAGAAACCATTGATGCTTTTGGGAAACGCAGCCCTGAACAATGCTTAACAGAAGACAGAACACAACAAACAAAATGAAATAGTAACCTACATAGTTTTTGCAATTACATTTATTTAAATTGAACATTAAAGGTTCATATTGATGTGCTGTTCTGTAACTACATTGTTAGAATACAAAGTTTGCATTTTATGGGTGCAACAGCCTGTCACTGGCAGTCCCTTATGAAAATGAACTATTACTACAGTGACCATAGTTCAGCTAGGCCTACAGTATTTGTAGATTTACATGATTACTACTACAAGTAAACATTTTAACCATGTGTAAACAAAAATATAATCTAATAAGTTGCAATTAAGGCATATTGAATGTTAAAATAGCCTACCTTTCAAATATAATGTTAAGTGGGTATCATTACCCATTTTACTCATAGTAATTCAATAATTTAAGGACTTATATTATTAATAATTTAATAACTTAAGTTCAGATTAGAAGTATCGTATCTGTATCAATACCGGCGATATTGGTCTTGAAAGTATTGGTATCGTATCGAAAACAAAATAAGTGGTATCGCCCATCCCTAAAGTCAAGCCTGTTTCTGAAAGAGAGGTAACTTATACTGAGAGTCAGTTACCGTGGTAACTTACTCTGTGAACCTAACCTGGTCGGGAGCAGGTTTTCTTCGGTAAACCCAGAGTTTCTTTTGGTCTCCTCCCTCTTTTTAAAGCACAAGCGATGTTTAAATAATGGGATCTAAATTAAGTGCATTATACTTAAGTAAAATTATCTGCCAGTGTGGTAATAAAAATAATCTTAATGCAAATTGAAAACAAGATTATTCGGAGTGTCTATTACTAAGTGCATTTTACAGTAGCTCCACCCACCAATGTCACACAAGGTTAAAAACAACATGCAGTTGACGGCTTCAGTGGTGCAGGTAGTAGAGTATTGGCTGTAAAAAACTGTCATGTGACACAACTGTCCAGGTTCAAATCTGCCTTTTGCCGAGCTCACTCTTCTCCATTTCCCATCACATATCACATCAGAAAGGTATTTATTTTCAATAAAAATGAAGAAAATGTTATAAAAGTGGAAGTAAAGTGCCTAACGAGTGTTTAATAATGATAAAAGTAATAATCATTTACACGCTTAACTCAGAGTCAACCTACTCAGAGTTGATTGAACTAACTCAATTCAGCTGTTCTGAAACAGAAAACTCAGAGTTTCCCATCTCAGGGAAGTCAACTCAGAGTTCAAGTTTTAACTCAGAGTTGGTTGAACCTCCTTATTGAAATGGGCCCCTGCTCCCGACCGTTTAAATAAGGAGGTTCAACCAACTCAGTTAAAATTTGAACTCTGAGTTGACTTCCCTGAGATTGGAAATTCTGAGATTTCGGTTTCAGAACAGTTGAATTAGTTCATCACGACTATGAAAAGCCATGATCAATGGAGCTCCGATATTACGATTCACCATGGCAACAGCACCCAACAAAAAGACGTCCTCATACTTCAGAGTCAATACAAGTTTAATTCTTATCACTGTTATAATAAAGTGAAAACTGGCAGAACGATAAGTTATTGATCCATTTTCATGGTATCCCACGGGCGGAAAAAAACATTAACAGGATGCAATAATAACATAGAGTGTAAATGATTAGGCCTATATTTATTAACCATTTGAGCGGTACAGTCCCACATATGGGATTTTTATTTCTGTGCCCATGAGAGTATGGTGATGGTCCCACATATGGGATTTAGAACGTTCAGTGACGTCACATAACGGCCAGATTCAAACTGTGCTTTCGCGCTTTGGCTGCGAGACGGACACGCTCAGCGCTTGTCATATATCACAACTATGCAGTGTTTTAAGCCACATGTTTTTTAAGGTTTCAGACATTTAAATACACATAAGCATAAATACATTTAGAGTTTGTAAAATACACACTGATGTCAGACATCAGTGGAAGCAGCAATAACAATCCATTCAGATGTTTATTCGTATCAGACACACATAGTGAGCCTAAGTAACTATAAAGTTTACTCTATTATTCTTCCAGTTCACCAGCCACTTACTTGCATGTATTTCGGGAGAAACTGATGAATTCACGTGCTGTAAATCCGACTGACAGGACTCTGCGAACTGTGGGGCAAACTAAGATGGCGGCGCCCATCTCGCGTTATTGATCAAGATAAAGATCATTTATAAAGGTTTTAAAACGACAAAAAAAAAAAAAAAAAAAAACACTCTGGGGGGTCAGCTAGAATATTTTAAACTCACGCTTGAAAAGGTTAAAATTATAAATACTTTTTAAACACTCGTTAGGCACTTCCACTTTTAGAACATTTTCTTCATTTTCTTCATTGTCTTTCTAATGTGATATGTGATGGGAAAACAGAGAATAGTGAGCTCTGCAAAAGTCGGACTTGAACTCAATTGCATCACTAGTTAATTCTACTACGCACCTTACGCGTACTACCTACACCACTGAAGCTTCAAGTGGTCTTTTTTTTAAACTGGTCTTGGTGGGTGGAGCTCGTGTAAATTTACACTTAGTAATAGACACTCCGAATAATCTTGTTTCCCGTTTGCATTAAGATTATTTTTATTACCACACTAGCAGATCATTTTACTTAAGTAAAATACACTTAATTTAGGTCCCCTCTAAAAAATAATAATAGTAATTTAAGTGCATTTTTCTTATTTTGCATGATCTGCCAATGGGCTAAGAAAAATAAAGCAGCGGCTATTTACACATAGGCCTACTATTTGCACCGACCTCAGTATTGTGTACATTAACAGGATGCAATAATAACAGAGTGTAAACGATTATATTTATTAAAATTATAAATACTTATTATTAAACACTCGTTAGGCATTTTACTTACACTTTTATAACATTTTCTTCATTTTTTTATCGAAAACAAATGCCTTTATGATAGCCTATGTGATGGGAAATGGGAGAAGAGCGGACTCGAACCCTGGTCAATCGTGTAACAAATTAGTACTTTGTGTATTACATGCTACTGCCTACGCCACTGACGCCGATAAATCATGCGTGTCTTTTTTTAAACTTGTGTGACATTGGTGGGCGAAGCTAGTGTAAATGTGCATTTAATGTAAACACCATAGACCGGTAAATAGACAATCCGAATAATTTTGTTTTACTTTTTTTTTTTTTTTTTTTTTAAAGCAAAATTAATTATTTTATTCAGTAAGGATGTTTTAAACTGATAACAAGTGATAGTAAAGGCTTATATTGTTAGAAAAAAATTTGTTTTGAATAAATTCTGTCCCTTTATGACTTTTTATTCAACAGTGAATCCTGAAAAAGGATCACAGGTTCCAAAAAATATTAAGCAGCACAACTGTTTCCAACACTGATAATAAATCACCATATTAGAATGATTTCTGAAGGATCATGTGACACTGAAGACTGGAGTAATGGCTGATTAAAATTCAGATTTGCATCACAGAAATTAAATATTTTAAAGTATATTAAAATAGAAAACTAAATAAAGTTTGTGATTTGTGATGTGAAACTAACTAACTAACTACATAGGGATTATTTTTGCCCCAGGGTTACACCCCTTATTCTACGAGGTTTATTTTAACCCTTTATTCAGTACAGTTTATTGCGACTGTACTGGGGCGTTGGGCGGTATGTGATGTGCTGTAGGGACTAGTTTACAGGGTCACACCCCTTATTTTCTGAGGTTTATTTTAACCCTTTATTCAGTACAGCTTATTGCGACTGTACTGGGGCGTTAGGACCCACTCAGGCCACAGGCTGATCAGACCCGCTCGCCTCTAACACCTCTTCCCGCAGCCACCCAGTCTACCAGGAGGTCTCCCATCCAGATATAGACCGGGCTCAACCCTGCTTAGCTTCAGTGGGTGTGCAGGTGAAAGCTTCAGGTTGACCACTGCAGGCATTCTCAAACATCTTTCCAGCCATAGACCAGTGGCGAGCGGTGATTTTTTTAACCGGGTATGCTGGGTGGTGCTTCATGTATAAAAAAAAAAAATGTGACCGATGCAGTTACGTTGAATGGGTTTATAGCCAATAAGCGAGACGCTCGCGTTCTCTCAGTGTTAGTTTACTCGGTTGCATACTCGACACATAGCAACACAAAGAAGCATATTTCTAATTAATATGTTGGACATAATATGCATAACTGTCGACATAACTTATCTCGTTATGTCGAAATAATAACTCGTTATTTCGAGATATTAAGTCGTTACATAATAAGTCGTTATTTCAACGTAACTCGTTATTTCGAGATATTAAGTCGTTATTTCGACATAATATCTCGTTATTTCAACTTGCGAAGTCGTTATTTCGACATAGTACGTCGTTATTATATATCAAGTTTAATAAAAAATGCGATTTTCAACGTCTTCAGTGGCGCAGCAGTAGCTAGTCGGCTCACGATTTGGGCTTTTACCGTGATCGCCGCGGGTTCGAATCCACCTTTTGCCGAGCTCGCTCTTCTCTATTTTCCCATCACATATCACATCAGAAAGGCATATATTTTCAATAAAAATGAAAATAATGTTCTAAAAGTGGAAATAAACTGCCTAATGTTTGTTTAAAAATATTATTTACTGGGTAGGGTTAGGGGAAGGTGTTGGGTGGGTTTTTATTCTCCCAGTAAGGCAGCATCCATTTAATACTTTTTTATAAATATAATCATTTACAGTGCAAATAGCTGTAGATGTTATTTGCACTAAGTGAAAATAGCGATACATTCTATTTACACTATTAAGTGACGATAGCAGCATTTTCTCTTTCGATATTAGTCACTAGAGGGCAGAATAAGACAGGGAATCAGTTAAAGAAAGCATTATGTTGACCTACCTATGAAGCTGGCTGAAAGAGCAATACTGGCAATTAGCACAAAACTATATAGCTATGTAATTGCCAAATAAGTTAATTATTAGGACACGTATTAGAAGTATAAATTAGTAGAAAAGTATGAATTAGTAGAATATCCAGTGTTATGAAAACGACATAGAATAAATGCCTAGGGTATTTATGACAACCTTTTACGGTAATATGTAGCCTAGCATTTAAGGGCTACATAAATTTAACCTCAATAAAGGTTAGCCTGAAATGAATGCATGCCTGGTATGAATGCAAATTCCCATGATAAACCTCTGGGATTTTAGAGCAGCAACTTGTAACAGTAGGTCAACATAATGCGTTCTTTAATTGCGTCCATGAAATCCGCCATATAGGCTAGCAAACCAATGAGAACATGGGACAATGATGACGTTCCATAACAAAAGAGCAAAGGCACAAAAGCTGCTGTAGATCCGCTTACCCGGAAGTCTCCGTAACTGGCAGATTTAAAGAAAATCATCGTTTGGCAAGTAATTATGGACAGTTACATATGCATTACCAACATTTTATCATGTGGGCTTTATGGTACACCTGAAACAAGGGATTTAATAGTAATTTATAGTGTTAATATTAATTGCCAAGTCCACGAATGGCTTGGGTATGCACGCCACTGCCATAGATCCTCTTACATAGCAAAAATATATGGGATTATACTGCAAAATATAATGTGATATATTACATAATGCATTTCCATATATGGGAAACTAGTGCTTATATTTTTCAATGTACTGCAATATATACATTGACCATGTATGGCTATATATTGATACAATAAGACATGAAGACAAAATAGCATTATAGCCTATGTAAAATTCATAAATAGCAATAAAATTCAAAATAGCATTATAGCCTATGTAAAATTCAAAATTCACAAATTCATTTTATCCTTTATTGTGCATATATATTGCACATGCATGTTCCCATATAAATGTGAATGTATGTACACACATTCATGGATTAAGTTATTTCTAGCTCCCAGCGTGCTTTGCTCCTGACTGTTAAAGGAAGGGTCAATGTTGAAATTAAGTGTTATTTCATGTGTTTTGCTCAATATTGATATAGGGGGAGATCCGTTGGTGTTTAATGTTCTATTATTTTTGGAATTTAAAATGGTTTCTGCTGGTATGTCTGAGTTTTTGGGGTTACCATTGTGCTGAAGAGTAGAGCCTGTGGTTAGGCTGAAGTACTTACGAATATGTGTTACTTGCATGAAAGTTTATAGTTTGGCTTTTTTGGTGAATGGTTTAGTACATGCTGGTGTGCTTTTGTTAACTAAATATATAAAACATGTATGATGTTACATTTTTCATAATATTAAAGATGCAGTGTGTGAATATACTGCTTATATGTTCAGTAAATTTATAAATATGCAGTATCGAATTTTATCACATGAATTAAATCTCTCAAGATTTAAAGCAGAGGAGGATTAAACAACGCCACAAACAATGAGCAAAAAAACAAAACAAAAAAAACAACTGGACCTTATCTGAGCCACAAAATCTTTATATATTCTTTATAGAGTCATTTCAGCAATAACAAGCCTGTTAACAAGCAGAATCAATGAAGGGAAAAAAAACTGACTTCAGCCACAGCCTTAGATGAAATGAAATCAACTGAAGATAAAAGACATTAAATCTCAAGATTAAACAACTCCACCAACTCAACTCCACAACTGACTTTATTTCTGTTAGACATCTACAGATGTTCTTATTGAGAATTAACAAGGTTTAAATCTTTTTTTCTTTTAAAACTTTTTTTTAACCACCATAATGGTGATTGGTGTTTCCATTAGATGGGCTCTTAACTATTATTAGAGGTTTGTCTGTTGTGACATTATGTTTGTTAAATGCATTTGCAGTAACAAAGAAGGATGTCATGAGATGAGTTGAGCCATTGATACATTTAAAAAAAAAAAAAAACTATCAAGACTCAGCACATGAACCTCAACAATGGTGACAATCAAAAGTGTCATGTCGCAATGCATGCTGGGTACCATAATACAAAACTCCCAGCATGCATCACAGCATGAATAAATTATACAGCTGAATTTTCCTATTATTTTCTTTAATTCTAACTATTTGCTCTTGTAAATATTCTATTTTTGCTGTGATTTCTGTTGTGTTTTAGTAGCTTTTTGTTATGTCCAGAGTTGATCCGATTGTCTGAATATTTTGTTGATTGTCACCATTGCTGAGATTCATATGCTGATTACTGATATCTGTGTTTGTCAATGTAGTTCATCTTTGTATTCTTAATTTTTTTTTATATATATATGTTTCACACACACAGACAGACAGACAGACAGACAGAGGTTTTGGATGGGTCAAGGCTCCAGAAACCTGCTGGTGGGGAAGCAGGTGTCTCTTCATGTCACTATGGAGCTGGCAAAGACAAGGATGCAGGAGTATACCGCACACTGCTATTCGAGCCGGAGCTTCACGGAAAGAGGTCCCCACAGCCACGAGCCCTGTCTGCCCGTAGATGTCCCACACATACAAATGAAAGGGGCAGCGGTGCCATGTTTTAAGTGGGTCTTCTCTGGGAGCCTGAAGCGTTTAGTCTCGGTGCCTTGTTTGGATGAGTAGAATGGGGGACATTGTTAAGGACTCACCCCCACTCCTGCACAACAAAAGCTTGACTGTTTTATGAATGTTACAGATAGTTGTCCTTTGGAATTATTTTTTAGACATGCATTTTAATATTTTTATCTATTTAAGGTTAAGGAAACCTTTTATTCCTTTCATCTTTCTTTCTTGCAAATTTTGAATTGATTTTATGGAACAAAAGATGCATACATAAGCATATAAAGAGGTAACATGACTAATGATGTTGAAAATACAAGTGTATAAAGTATACAAGTGTTAACATGACTAATGCTGTTGGAAATGTCACATCTGGTCTTATGGGGAAAATGTAAATGTTTATATGATTAATGATTGTTGAAGTGAAAAAATTTCAAGAATTGAAAAAAACTTGTTTCTGCAATACAGCTTGATCTCATGTTGCAGTAACACAGGGCTTGTAATGTAAATGTATTAATAACACAACACAATTATTAGATTCAAATGACATCAATGAATCAAGCTATTTCATGATGATTAAAAAATCTTCAATAGCTAACTATCACCATCTGATCTCATTTCAGCTTTCTTTGCTATTGCAAATATGTTTGACAAGCACAGTCACAGCAGCCAGAAAAAACAAACATATACAGCATCACGAGTTAAGAGCCCACCTAATAGAAACACCTGTTACCATTATGGTTACTTCAAATGAAAAAAAAAAAAAAAAATTGACTATACATAATATATAAAGATTTTGTGGCTCAGAAAAAGTCCAGTTGTTTTATTTCTTTGCACTTGGCTGACATGTGGCATTTCTATGGTCTGCTTGTGGCCCAGATTTGGCAAACAGGAGCGGTCCGCCCAAGTGCCATCATTCCATGCCATATGTGGCCCAGATCATCATACCACGCGTGCCAGATGTGGGCCGGATCTGGGCTGACACAAAGTTGCTATCTGGGCCGAGTCTGAGGACGTGAACTCCATGTAAATTACAGTTACGACATGGCGTGAACGTAGCATAAGCTTGTTGTTTTGGTACAGGAGGAACTGTAGAAAGCGGCTGCTTTTCATTTGTGGCACTCGGTGCCTGTCCACAACTCTGCATAGACTCATGTAATGCACTGATGACGTGTGATGTCTATGCAAACAGGCTGCTCGGAGGTATGGAAATACATATGCTGACAGGCAGGCGTGTCATTGCATTTGGACCGAATGCATTGATTGGACGAACATTTTTTGGTCCTGAGACTTCCACAGACAAAATAGGTACATTTAGACAACTTTTATTATTGATTGCTATCAGTCTGTAAAAAAAAAAAAATTGCCTATAAATTTAACATTTAAAACAGCTTTCCTTTAACAGCAATGGTGGTAGGTTATCTCAGCAATAGGCTATTATTTGATATTGTGTCTCTTTTAGGGAAAAGTTGTGGGTTGTAGCACATTAGTAAAAAGCTGATTACTGAATCTTGATCCAACATCCATCATCACTGCAGTTCTGAACAAGGGACAGTCCCTAGAACATTGTCCAGCTATATATATTATTTCTTTCCTTGTTTGCTAAGTTTTTAATGATTTTTACATTGCTACACTCTTAGAAAGGATGTGTTAAAACTGACTCAAACTGTGTTAAATTCTTACACATCAATGGGTGAGTTTAGGGACAACATTTGTTGTGTTAATTCTGACACATTCACTGAGTCAATGATTTTAACACAGTGAATGTATCAGGAAGGTTAACCAGAGGTGTAGTCAAGACCAGACCCTCCAAGACTGAGATCAAGACCATTCAAGAGGGAAGTTAATGAGATAATTAAGTCATTAATCAAGCACTAGTGATGAACACCTGCTGTTAACAAGCAGAATCATTGAAAGAAAGAGGCAAACAACAACAAAATAAAACACCTGTGCTACTTCTGAACATTAAGATCAAATTTGCAATGATCTCTTTGTCAAATCCAGTCAAAAAAAAAAAAAAAAAAAAAAAGTCTCACATCAATGCTTGTGTTTTGGGACAACACTTGTGTTAATTTTGACACACCCACTGTGTCAAACACAGAAATTAAGAATGTGTCAAAAAGCATTTGTTAAAAAATCAGTGTGTGAGTTTAGGGACAACACCTGTTGTGTTAATTTTGACACATTCATTGTGTTATGATTTTAACACAGTAAATGTGTCAGGAAGGTGATCTGATGTTAAAAAGCAGGATCACCAAAGAAAATCACAATTTTAAGTCACCATCATGGAGATCCACATTTGCTTTAGTTGAGCTCTTGACCCTTGACTTTTTAATATAAAATTTTGTTTGGGTGTTGTAATTGAGTTATAACAACCAGATAAACAACAAGGAAAGATGATCAGGTGGTGTTGGTTATGTTTTCACATAATCATTAATTGATCTGAACTCATTTAGAGCCCAATCTCTGAGTTAGATTTACATTATTGATTACAGCAGCACTGTGATTCTACAGCAGAAGATCAGCTTTTTTAATACAATCCAAGGTATTTCTTGAAAGTTGTTCTGATTTAAAAAATAATAATAATAATTTAGAGACACAGACATCAAGAATCAGTGCATTGTGCAGTGTTGCAGTGCATTCTGGGTGCCACCAATCAAAATTCATCCATGTCTCCCATCATGCATTGCTGCATGAATAAATTATGAGCTGAATTGTCTTAGTAATTTCTTTTATTCTCATATTTTATTTTGTTCTGTTTATGTGACTTTTTAGTAGCTTGTTTTTTTAATATTCAGAGTTGATCTGTTTATCAGAATATGTTGCTTGTCACCGTTGTTGAGATTCATACGTTGATTCTTGATGTCTGTGTGTGCCTAAAAGAAAATTGTTTTTTTTTTTTTTTTGATCAGAACAACTTTTGAGAAATCCTTCAGATTATATTGAAAAAGCTGATCTTCAGCTGTAGAATCACAGTGCTGCTGTAATCAATAATGTAAATCTAACTCAGAGATTGGGCTGTAAATGAGTTCAGTGATTCAGATCAATTAATGATTATGTGAAAACATAACCAACACCACCTGATCATCTTTGCTTGTCTGGCTGTTATAACTCAGTTACGACAGCCCAAACAAAAGCTAATATTAAAAAGTCAAGAGTCAAGAGCTCAACTAAAGCAAATCCTGATCTCCACGATGGTGACTTAAAATTGTGATTTTAACAGCAGGTGTTCATCACTAATGTTCAATAGTCACACGATTAATTAATTATCTTGATTGAATGGTCTTGTTTTGGTCTTTTGAAGGTCTGGTCTCGACCACACCTCTGGTCTTGAATGGTCTTGGTTTTGGAGGTCTGGTCTTCACCTCTAAAAAGAAGACAAAGTTGTGTAAATGTGTAATATTAACACATTACAGGTGTTCTTGGCTGCACAGATTGTGTTGATGCTGTGAACAAATACACAGGTTGTGTTAATTTTAAAACTACACATAATATGTGTAAAACATTTGAATTCTTCCAACACATTTTTATGCAATATTGACACAAAATGTGTAGAGTGTTACACATAATATGTGTCATTTTTCTACACATTTCTTTTTAGAGTGTATTATAATCATTTAGCTTTCTGCTTCCAACAATCAAATAACACAATACTAGCACACTACGAATATTAAACTTTTTTTTTTTTTATCAGAAAATGACTTGATCTCTTAAAAAAAATAATTTTTCATTAGAAATAAAGATAATTTTTTTGTACTTTTGAATTCTGTTACGTGAACAATTCTTTGCATTTTTAAAATGTTCTGTATGGCACACATATTTCTTGGGTGTTTTTTAATACCAAAGATATTACATTTTAGGTGTGTAGTATTATTCATTCATTACACACTAATTTGTCAAAGAATAAAATGTCCATTTCTTTGTCAAGTACTTAACAGTCATGCTCATTTGTGTACGTGGCCCATTTGTTCAAGCGACTGTACAGGGGAGTGTCATCAATCTCTCTGTACATGTAAACTCCAGTGACGCGGTTCCACTCCAGTCTGGGAATGACAGTCTTGATTCCCTTGCAGTCTGCTAGAAGCTTCTTCTCCTGATTTTCCAAGGCCACAAAGCCAAAAAAACTCTTGACATTTTCAGCAGCACAGTATTTAGCATGTATTTCAGCTGTACGCTGGAAAAGAGCTTGTTCGCTGTAACAGTACTGGGACCAGTACGCCTCCTGATGATAGCCAAGAGGAGAGAAGCAATTTTTCAGACAGAGAAGGAGAAAGATAGAGAGTGAGATGATTCCCACTAGCAACCAGCCCAACAGCTTGATGAAGAAGAGAAAAAAATGAGGTTGAACATATCAGAAGTGTTTATGCAATTAAGGACTATGACAACAATATAAAAAGTGATAAGTACCTGGGATTCATACTTTAACTGGCGTTCAACTTCTCCTGAGTAGTTCGTAAATGGAGCAGGTACATCCTTACATGGAAACCGGGCCATGATTTCTGGACCAGGTGTAGTTGAAGAGAAATTGTCCAAAGACGAGGGCTTCGTGAACTCGCTGAAAGCACAGACATATGCCTCCCCTCGCAGAAGGGAAAATACAGTCCAAGTGATGGGGGCAACAACTGCTCTGCCCACAATGGAGCCCAACAGAGCAAAAGCGGCAATCAGTGATAATTTCCGGCATTTTCTGGTGCGACACTCTGACACAACGTCCCAGGTATTTTGATTCAGCATGACCCCAACGACAAAGAAACCCAAGGCTGGTACACCAATGGCAGCCAGACCGTACAGATAATTCTTCTTTGGTAAACATGGACAGTCAAAAGCTAAGATGTTGTATGCTGTCTGACTGACCACTGTTCCTAAACCTATGAGACCATTAAAGACCACAGCATCCTTACTCTTGAAGTAAAGTGCAATAAATTTGATGTATTCCGAGATAAGCACAGACATCTTATCTTGATATAAGTGTGTTTCTCTTTCTCAGTTTCTTCCCACTGATGGTGATTGTTTTGTCTGTTAATTAAACTGAAAACCCTGACAAAGACAGATAAAGAAGGCAAACAGAAAAAGCTTTATTATTCAAATTCTACCAAGAGAAATGTAGTTAGATATACATTAAATTCGTATAAAAGCAATTAATTGGGCAAAGTTTCCCCAAGTCTTAATGTGCCATTTAAATTGGTTATCAATTTTAAAAAATCTAATCATTTCTAAAATGAAGACTTACATTCCATTGCCAGGAGATACAAATGGTCTTGCTGAACATCCACAAAGTTTTAAAATCATGTACAACCAGAAGTAGATTGTAAAAGATATTTTTAAAACAACAACAAGAAATATCTCTATACGTAGCTCTTTTTGTTGTGGTAAAGAAGTGAGATCCTTCCCTCGCTCCGTCTGTTGTTTATATATGAATCACCAGAGCAATTACAATCTGGTTTCAGCCTTAATGGAACTAATGAGCATTTACTAAAATAGGATGGGCTAAAGTAATTGAGAAAGATCAGACATGCAAAAAACAAAACAAAACTGCCATCCAATGTATTGTTCAAAATTACTACTGAAACCCAGTAAAAATGGTTATGGCAGTATATTATATGTTATATGTCACTCCCTTTGCAGGTCTTGGAGTTTAGGTGTGTTTAATTAAGGAGACATACAAAAATGGGAGCATCGAAGTGCACAGAACATCTCAGAATAATAAAACTAAACTACTATAACGTGAAACAGATCCCCCATGGCAAGCACAGAGTCTGCATGCCAAGTAAGTCCTGAAGTCATGCCATTGTTCCTTTAAAGACAGTGGTTTTGACCCTGAGGGCCCACATTGTCCACAACAATATTCAGAGCCCACCCCTCCTCCCTTTTTTAATTTACAGAAATTAGTAATGACCATTGATTCACAATGAATTATAATTAAACATTAAAATAATTACATTTTAGAATTCCAGAAGTTTAGAGGTGAATTTAAGAAGAACTATCTAGATTTTTACTAGTTTTACCTTATTCTAAAGCTTATTTTGCCTAATTTTAAATCATTTTAAAGGGTTAGTTCACTCAAAAATGTCATAATTTCTGTCATTAATTACTCACCCTCATGTTGTTCCACACCCATAAGACTTTTGTTCATCTTTGGAACACAAATTTAAAAAATGTTATTTTTGTTTTGTATATGTATACATCTTATACTTTTCCAGGCATCTGAAAGTGTTATTTATCTTGCTGGCAATGCAGGCTTCACTGAGCTATTGGATTTTATCAAAAATATAAAATTTATTAAATATTAAATTGTGTTTCAAAGATGAACGAATGTCTTACAGGTGTGGAACGATGTGAGGGTGAGTGATTAATGACAGAATTTTCATTTTTGGGTGAACTAACCCTTTAATTAATCTTGAGTCCCTCTTGTAAGTTTGCTGAGGCCACCTAGTGGGCGGGCACCAGACCTCTGGATGAGAACCACTGCTTAAGATATCCTCGTTAGTGAGTAATTTTGACAGTAGAAAACATTTACATAACTGAGTTAGTAATAAATACTGCCTCTTTAAACTAAAGAACATAACTAAATAAATAATTTTGTAGAGTAATGCAAGCTTAAGGCCACAAGGGGCTCTATACCATGAAGCAGGTTTAGGTGGCTAGCCAGGTATGTTTCAGTTTAGTTTGTGCCAACTCTGGGTTTTAGACACCATGAAAGTGGCTTGGCTTTTAGCTGTGTTCATCGCCATAGTAACTTACGCTGCACGGCTAACCTGCTCTGGGCAGGTTATGTTCTGGATAAGAGATCTCAACTGAAACTGGACCAATCAGCTGTGAGCAAAGTGACATTTCTGATGTCACTCCCCCAGATTTTCTTGCTCCAAATTAAAGGTCACTATATAGTAACAGATTTTTAAAGACAAAATTATCTAGCTTTTAATTATGATTATTTATAATAATAATAATAATAATAATAATGTTGTATCATTTAGATAATATTTATATAATTATTAATCCATTACACATGTACAATTTTAGTTTATCAATTATTAAAGTAACTAATAAACCAACTTCACAACTTTTACTTGCACTGATATAGCAAGATGTTTTCTTTCAGTTGTCCTCTTTCATAGACAACTCATTTTCTTCTTGCTCTGTAAATCCATTTAAATATTTTATATTTTTCAATCTCGTAATATTCTGCAGAAAAGAGAAGTGAAGTGTGCTGTTTCTCTTGTGAGAAGTGAATCAGTTTCAGTGTTTCACAGCATGTGATTGGCTGGCTATTCGCTACAGATGTCGCACCTAAGCTCAGGATCAAAGCCTGAGTTGACAGAAAATGTTTATGATCAGCATCATGGTACCAGCAAAGACTGATTGAATTGGTTTGGTTTTGTCAACTCTAAAATAATCCTGTAACCCTGAGTTTGTTTAACTATACCATCATGGTATGGGCCCCAGGTGGTGTAAACTCAAGAGTTATGAAGCCATTTAGACAACTGCAACCAAAAATGTAATTAGTTGAGTTTACTTAGAAGGCTTAATTAAACTGTTGGGTTTACATAAAAAACTTAAGGAAACCGATTGCCTTAAATTTAGCAAGTAAGTTAACTCATCATTTTGAATTGATAAAACTAGCTACCACATAGTAAAGAGTACTTAGAAATCTTGAGGATTGGTAATTCAGTTTTACAAATTGAGTACTTAGTTCAGTCGACTTAAAGATTTAAGTACACTGAACTTAAAGTTAAAATAGTTTTCTTAAAAGTCTTGTTCACATTATGTGGAAACTGCCTTAATGCATTTTTTACTCAAAGTTGCAACAATGGACCATACATTTATTTGTATTTATTAAACTGGAGATACTGCAAATAATAAAGTTTGATGTCACCATCATGGTGGAAAGTGTTTGCTTTAGTTGGGCTCTTGACCTTGACTTTTAGCGTTAGTGTTTCTCTGGCTGCTGTAAGCAACTCAGTGTTTGTAAGACACAGCTGTTATGGTGCAAGAAGCTAAAGAAAATGCTGGGGTTGATCTGTTGGTTCTCTACTGATGATATCATTATCAAATATCCACAGAGGTTTATACTTGATCAAAAGCATGGTTTGTCATTAAAAACAAATAAGTGTTTTATAATCAATGAAACTAGCAAGAGGCTGAGCACTGTTGAGATCATATATTTTTTAGTTCATATTAGGTATGGACACACAGAGACATCAAGAATCAGCATATAAATCTCAACAATGGTGACATGCTTAATGCTGCAATGCATGCTGGGAGCCATGGATGAGTTTTATACTATGATGGCTCCCAGCATGCATTGCATGTCACCGTTGTTGAGATTTATACGCTGATTCTTGATGTCTCTGTGTGTCTAGCCACAGAAATAATCCATAATTTTTTTTTTTTTTTTTTTGCCTAATATGATTTTAAAAATGTATGATCTCAACAGTGCTCAGCTGTCTTTTCAGTGATTTTCAACAGTATCTCAGTTTAATAAATGCAAATAAATGTATGGTCCATTGTTGCAACTTTGAGTAAAAATGCTTGAGAAATTTAAGGGAGTTTCTACATGTGAACAAGATTTTTAAGAAAACTATTTTAACTTTAAGTTCAGTGTACTTAAATCTTTAAGTTGACTGAATTAAGTACTCAGTTTGTAAAATTGAATTACCAATCCTCAAGATTTCTAAGTACTCTTTACTATGTGGTAGCTAGTTTTATCAATTCAAAATGAGTTAACTTACTTGCTAAATTTAAGGCAATCGGTTTCCTTAAGTTTTTTATGTAAACCCAACAGTTTAATTAAGCTTTCTAAGTAAACTCAACTAATTACATTTTACAAGCCTCCAAAGATGCAATCTCTGACAGGATTTTATATTTAATTGGTAGAGATGCAATATCTGATAACATTTCCTATGAGGAACATAATTTAGGACGTGGTAAACTAATTTGATCACTTAGTAGCCATAGAAACTTGCCATTAGCAGGCGAGGATGAATACCAGAAAAAATAACCAGTTGCTTATAAGTCCTTGAGGTATAACTGACGGATTATATAAACAAACTCCTCACAAATTTATAACTTAAATTTAATAAGAGATAATTTGTTATATAAGAAGCGAAAAGGAGATGAAAAGGTGCCATTTCATTAACATTGTCATCATCATTCTATTATCATTATTGGTCACATTTAACACGTTACTTTACGTTATCACAGAAAATCCCATGATATCCTATTTATGTTCTCATTTATTTATGGTAACAAAACAACATATGTTTACAATAGTAGATCGACTGAATGACTAAGTCTCAAGAGGATATAAAATAATAAAATTAAAGTTACATGCAATGAGATAGCAAAACAGGACTATTTTGACAGTGAGTACTGCTTAAGCACTTCATTCAGTTCTTCATAAGTAAGATTAAAACATTAAGTCAGACTTTGGAGTAGTATGCCACAGCTGTGTTTTTCATAGGTGTCCGAGTGTAGCGCTCATCAGAGACGCTGTGAGTATCCAAGTGAGCATGTCCATTCATATCTTCACCACGTTTATTCAGCATTAGAGCGGGTTTACATATGTGCCAGTTCCACAGGACTTTATTCATGTCTTCTTGTTTACGGATCCCAAGAAGCTTCTCCTCATCACTCTTCTGTTTTTCTCCATCATCATCATCTTTTTTACCTTTTCCTTTCTTTATGGGTAGCTGGAGCTGTGGAACAATTTCACCACTGATGCTCTCGAAGTATTGCTGTATGCAGACCTTAGCGAAGCTCTTGGCGTGCTCTTTGCACGTTTCGTCAAATAGTTTGCGCTCTGTATCAATGTAGTGTGACCAATATTTGGTTTTAAGAAAAGCGGCTTGAGTGAAACAAGGTCTTATCGCCCTTATCAAGAAGGCTATTATAGTTATTATCATTAAAAAGGTCCATCCACAGGCCTAAAAAAAACAAAAACATTAATGCATTATATAGCCTCAATTTAAACAAATTGTATTTCATACATAATTTTTCTTATATCACATTTGTGCCTTTCAAATTCCTGGGTAATTTACCATGGTCATAATTATTCCTGGGCCTGTTTTAATAACCTCTTGTGTATCTGTAAAAATGTCTGATTTATGTTGTGAAAATGAATTCTAGTCTCTACTCAAAATACTTTTCTCTAGGTTTGACATTAAAACATACCCTACGAGGTGGCGATTTCATATGAATTTTTACGATGTGATTTGTATGAAAACATGATTTTTAGAAAAAAGCATGAAGCTCCACCCCTAACCGTAACCGTCAGTGGGGGTAAGCAGATTGTACGAAAATTTGCCACCAATTCACCAAAATGTAAAATAGTTATGAATGCCGTGAAATTGTGTATCAACCATAGGCTTAGCGCATAAAAGTTTCAACAAGAATACTTAATGAGGTAAGAGGTGAGGAATTTTATGATTGGTTGTCTGTTGCTAAGCTACTCTACAGCCAGCCAAAAGTATTGGTAGTGACATAAATTTTGTGTTTTGCAAAGTTTGCTGCATCAGTTGTTGTGGTGTTGATTCACATTGTTTCTAGATTATTGTGCAGAGTGATCAGATGCATTTTAAATAATTGCAAAAAGCTTTATTGGCCAAAAAGGAACTTTATCACAAAAAACCAAATTTCACTGTTTTTTGGCCCTGACACAAAATGACCAGCTAACATCATTTCATATCTTCAATCTTATATCTTCAACACATGGAAAAGTGTGAATGTGTACTAGTCAGAAGAAATCACTCTATCATTCTTTTTGCCAATACACCCTTTAAAACTTATGAAATGCTTACATGTGAAAAAATAATCTACAAATACTGAAGCAGCAAACTTTGCGAAACAAAATATCACTGCCAATACTTTTGGCCATGGCTATAAAGTGCAACAGTCCATTTGCTCCATTAATTTTCTCCATCTGGAAATTGATTTTTAACGATAACTTGTAAACTTTTAAAGTACAGCCCTACTGTGAGTTTCAAGGTTGTTAATTGATGGGATATGTTTATGTTGAAGCCATAAATTTGCATTATTTCAACTTATTTTTAAAATCAAGTTTATCAGCTGAATTTGTGATGAAAAACTATATGATGCTGTAGAGAAAATTGCTCATATTTACATATATATATATATATATATATATAAATATATATATTTATTTATTTATTTATATATATATATATATATATATATATATATACACCAGCCACTTTATTAGGTACACCTGCATGTTAACACAAATATCTAATCAGCCAATCACTGGGCAGCAACTCAATGCATTTAGGCATGTAGACATGGTCAAGACAATCTTCTGAAGTACAAACTAGCATCAAAATGGGGAAGAAAAGCGATTTAAGTGACATTGAACGTGGCATTGAACGTGGCACGTGGTCTGAGGGTTTCAGAAACTGCTGATCTACTGGGATTTTCATGCACAGCAATCTCTAGGGTTTTAGAGAATAGTCTGAAAAAGAAAAAATATCCAGTGAGCGGCAGCTCTGTGTCAGAAAATGCCTTGTTGACACCAGACGTTAGAAGAGAATGGCTAAACTGGTTAGAGCTGATAGAAAGGGAACAGTAACTCAAATACTTGTGATAACCGAAGTATGCAGAAAAACATATCTGAATGCTCAACACGTCAAACCTTGAAGCAGATGGGCTACAGCAGTAGAAGACAACACCGGGTGCCGCTCCTGTCAGCTAAGAACAGGAAACTGAGGCTACAATTCGCACGGGCTCACCAAAATTTGACAATATAAGATTGGAAAAACGTTGCCTGGTTTGATGAGTCTCGATTTCTGCTGCAACATTCAGATGGTATGGTCAGAATTTGACATAAACAACATGAAAGCATAGATCCATCCTGCCTTGTATCAACAGTTTAGGCTGCTGGTGCTGGTGTAATGGTGTGGGGGATATTTTCTTGGCACACTTTGGGCCCCTTAGTACCAGCGTCATTTAAACGCTA
Source organism: Ctenopharyngodon idella (assembly GCF_019924925.1). NCBI lineage: Eukaryota > Metazoa > Chordata > Actinopteri > Cypriniformes > Xenocyprididae > Ctenopharyngodon > Ctenopharyngodon idella. Next base: position 9,622,286 of record NC_067232.1, on the reverse strand, counting down.
CAGCCTACCTGAGTATTTTTTCTGATCATGCACATCTTCTGATGGTCACTTCCAGCAGGATAACACGTCACTTAACTAAGCTCAAATCATCTCAAACTGGTTTCTTGAACATAACAATGAGTTCATTATACTCAAATGGCCTCCACAGTCACCAGATTTCAATCCAACAGAGCACCTTTGGGATGTGGTGGAACGGGAGATTCGGATTATTATGGCTATGCAGCCAGCAAATTTGCAGCAACTGCGTGAAGCTAATAGCATCATGCTATCATGTCAATATAGAGCAAAATGTTGGAGGAATTAAGACAGTTTTGAAGGCAAAAGCGGGTCCAACCCAGTATTAGTAAGGTATACCTAATAAAGTGGCCAGTGAGTATGAATATATATTTGCAATGCTTAATAGGATTGTTGTGCTTTTGCTCACTAAAACATATAAGTACAGTCTTACACCTTTGTCTTTTGTCTGATTTTCAAATACTTTGCTTCAAATAAAAGTTTTTAATGGTGTGATTCACCTCCTAGATGGTTGGCTTGGTTCAAGACTCAGAACGCTTTAAAAAGCCCTATTGGAAACAGGCCTATAAATAATAAATTAAAAAAAACTTTCGGAACAAACGCTGCTGAAAAAGTGGGCGGGCACTAATGTAGGCCTACTCTCTGGCGCTGCATATAATTAACATTATATTAATTCATAAACCAGCTGCTACCGTCTTTCAGAATTACAATTATGACACTTTGATTTACCCAGCGTTAATTGTAATAGGTAAAAGTAGGCCTATTTTGAAACCCCCATTTAAACATAAAGTTGAAAAATAAGAATTACCTGTGACAAACAGCGAATATACCTAGTGGCCGCTTCTCTGGAGATAATCCCATCCCCATCAAATACGTCTTTGCATGGAATCCTTGCTTGTAGTTTTATAAGCTCGTTTTTGGATAAGCTTTGATAGCTCTCGTTGAGGAACTCGGATAAATTCGCTGTGGGAGTGAAAGCACACAAAAAGCTCTTGCCATCCATTAAAGTTACGGCTATCCATACAGCTGGAGCGATGAGAGCGCGCTGCGTCATGGAGCTGAACATGTAGCGCAAAACCGCTGGATCTTTTCTGCGCTTGCCCATCGGTCTCTTCCATTCTTCAGTTAACACTGATATGTTGTTGTTAAGTACATATCCAAGTAAAAAGAACCATATCGGTGGCACTATTAGAATGCCGATTCCATACGCGTAATTGTAGTCTGGAAGGCAAGGACAGGTAAACTCAAAGGAGGAATACATTTGAGCACTTGCCAGAGCCATGATCCCACAGATACCATTCATGAAGGACTCTTGGTTGGCTTGCAAAAACTGGACCATAATCCGAAACTTATCCATTTTCAGAAAGGGAGTTCACCTTTTAGAGCAAAATATTAGAGCTACGTTTTTAGTACAGCTAAGTAATAATAAATAATACTTTTAAAAAAATCAAAGACTTACTCTATCTTGTCAGAGAGAAAAGAGAGCAAGACTCAGATGAAACGTTCACCTGGTGGCCTTAATGCAACGATACACATGAGTGACAGGCCCCTCCTTTAGATGCTCTATAGATGGGTGTGATTTTCGTTCTCACATTATCCAATCAGTGCTTAAATTGTTTCCTGACTGTCAACTATAATACAAAGGACAAAATATATCTTACTGAAAACTTGTATTGAAGGCAAAAGAACATTTCAAGACGTACTATACAATATAGCCTACAAATACAGAATTTGATGACAGTGGTCTGTCACGCAGCTAAGATAATAAACTAGATAAATTATACAAGAAGAATTGATGAATCATCTGGTTATGTTATGCAATGTATGAAAGAATTTTAACCACCTACAGATTTGCTAAATGTCTGGTCCTTTCAACTTTGAACAGCTCAATCTTACTTAGCAGCTATTAAGTCAAAAATGACATTGACATCACGGTTTATTGACTAAAGACTATGTATGTAAGCACTGAAAAATCCAGTCAGTGCTTAAATTTTTCTTGTCTGTCAACTAATTAAAAGACAAAATATATCTTACTGATATGTGTATTGAAGGCAAAAGTAAATTTCAAGACTATATACAAAAATGTACTATATACAAAAATGGAATTTGATGACAGTGGTCTGTCACACAGCTAAAATAAACATTTTTATTAATTTATACTATTAATAGATACACATATACAATACATACTGACAAATACATAAACAATACAATTTTTTTTCAGGTGTTGCCAAGGTTCTGTAGTCATTTGCATCCAAGCCATATCCATGAGGTTGTTGTGTAATGTGTGGGGAAAGAGACATGCAAAATTACACAAACTAAATCCCAGCATATTCAAATGCACCAGCATGCAAGCTCTTGAAGAAGGTTAAAACAAAGCTTTCTGAATTGACAATAATCTGACAGTAACATTATACAGTTAAAAATGTTTGGGTTCTACATTCATATGCAGATGAAACATTCTCCATCCAGCAATAACATTAGAATCCAGACTAGGGGCCTGAAGGGCCCTTTGCAAAATTGATGAAGACATATGCAACAGCATGCAAGCTTTTGCCTCTGAACCAAAGGGTTAGTTTCATGAAGCTTCAAAGCTTTATGAACCTTTTGTTTCGAATCAGTGTTTCGGAATGTGTATCAAACTGCCGAAGTCATGTGATTTCAGTAAATGAGGCTTTGTTACGTCATAAGCGTTTCGAAACATTTCAAAATGTCAATGGTTCACGTGACTTTGGCAGTTTGATACACGCTCCGAACCGAACTGATTCTAAACAAAAGATTCATAAAGCTTTGAAGCTTCATAAGGCAGTGTTTTGAAATCGCCCATCACTAGATATTGTTGAATAAAGTTGATATTTTGTTTTTTTGGTGCACAAAAAGTATTTTCATAGCTTCATAACATTAAGGTTGAATCACTGTAGTCACATGAACTGTTTTAAATATGTCTTTAGTACCTTTCTGGGCATCTGAACATGTTAATTATCTTGCTGGCAATGCAGACCTCACTGAGCCATTGGATTTTATCAAAAACATCTTAACTTGTGTTCCGAAGATGAACGAAGGTCTTACAGGTGTGGAACGACATGAGGGTGAGTAATTAATGACATAATTTTCATTTTTGGGTGAACTAACCCTTTAACAATAATCAGTTAATTAGTCCTCAATTCATTATAATTTTAGGATTTAAAAACATTTTTCATTATCTTTATTAATATCCAATACCTTTATTAGCATGTCACTTATTTGCATGAATCCTTACTTAAGAGGTAAGATCTGCTTTTCCCTTTTACACATCAGAGAATAATGCCTTTCCATTGTGATCTTCCCAAGTGATACAAACTTTGGGCTTATAGGCCATCTTGGTCACATCCAGTTCTGGTTTGCACTCGTACCATGTTTGCAGCAAATGATCCACCTGATCTTGTCTGGTTATACCATGCAGACGCTCCTCTTCTTCCTCTTCATATTCATTACGGATTGTGCTGGGTCTGAGTGCACTTGAGAGGGGCATTCTCACGGTCACATCTTCTCGCATGCTCTCAAAGAACTGCACCACGCATTTTCTGGCAAAATCTCTGGCATGAAGGACACAAGTCTCATCAAAGAGCTTTTGTTCAATGTCCAGGTAATTGCTCCAGTAACGAGTCTGCAGAAAAGTGGCGTGATTGAAGCAAGGCTTGATGACGCGACCCACAGCACCCAAAAAAATAAAGAAGAGGAGGATTGACCAGCCTATTGCCTTAGAATAGAAGAAAAATTGTACAAGAAGAATAGATGAATCATGCAAAGTATGCAAAGGATTTTAACCACCTACAGATTTGCTAAAGGTCTGTTCCTGTCAGCTTTGTATAGCTCAATCTTACTTAGCAGCTATCATGTCAAAAATGACACTGACATCACGGTTCATTGACTAAAGACTATGTAAAAGCATTGAAAAAATGTGAGAAAATACACTTACTTGAGAGTAACAACGCACATAACGTGAAACAGCTTTCCGAAAACTTTTGTTTTCGAAGATAACATCTTCTTTGCAAGGCACCTTAGCCATGATCTTGATTAATTCTAGGCCGGTGCTGTTAGGTATTCCTGTAAAATATTTAGGGTCTACATTCATACTAAATGCACAGATGAAACATTTTCCATCCAAGAGTGTCATCAGAATCCAGACCATGGGGGCCAGAAGGGCCCTTTGCATCATTGATGACAGCAGAAATCTAGGAGAAGCATAATATATTTAAATAATTTTGTATTATCAATATTAATAGGCTATTATTTAGTCAAATAATATTAACATTGTATAGCTTTAACCTTACTTTACCACTGCCGGATTTTTTGTCCTCTTGCCCAGGGGTCTGACCCACTCTTCCATCAGCACCCCTGTATGACGATTAACTAACACTCCCAAAAGGAACAGTATGATTGGGGGGACGAACATGACCCCCATTGCGTACATCTTATTGTATTGCGGTAAACAAGGGCAGTTAAAATCAAAACTTGTATATAACTTGACGCTTATAAGTGACAGTATTATACAGATACCATTGGAGATGGACTCAGAATTTGACTGGAAATATTGTAAAACCAACTTTAAACGATCCATTAATTACAGTTTATGTTATAGCTATTAGAGGCTGTCAAAGGTACTTATCTGACAATGACCGCCAAATACGCTGTTCTGCAGTCTGCGCAAAAAAACTCGAAAAAGAACACGAAAAATAAGATTTAAAAATGAAATGAAATTAAATATAATTATCTGAATCACATGGAAACTAATGTTTCACAATTATTAACGCATCTCGCGAACTAACTGCGTGCTGAAATGCGATGGGTTCACAAGTAGGGCGCGCGCACCTGTAAGCTCCCTTTGGTCACACCCATTTGTGCGCACGCCACAAATTCCTTACATCATTAAAACTGCTTAAAAACGAGTTTGCTTTTTTTCGTTGTTTAACTGAACGTGCTTTCGATGTTCGGATGAGAAAAAAATATTAATTATTTTCATGTTTATATAATTCGTATATAGGCTATATATAACCTATAAAAAGGCCCCAGCACTCCCGCGACCCTAAAGAGGATAAATAAGCGGTTTGGAAAGGAGAATTGATGGATGGATAATTTTCTCATAGCGTGACCCTCAGGAAAATAAGATTCAAAATCATATTACCAACGGATGATTGTAATGGTGGTTATTCGACAGAAACTATCTCATATGTAAACAGGTAGGTGTGTCTGTGTATTGTCTATAGGCTGCTGAACCATAATAGTCTTTGACTGAATTTTGGTGAGGTATAGCGACCTCGTGTGTGTATATTTGTCCTCCGTCTTTAGTAGTCACTGCGCAGCCGCACATATTTCAAAAGAGCTGAACATTTTTCGTTAACAATGTCTTGTCGAAAAACCCAATTTCGATGTACTTAATGTAATAATCGACTCGTCATATGATATAACATGGTTTTTATTCTTAAAGAGGGTTATGTAGACCTATATATTGAAGCCTTTTTATTTTTATAATTGCACGTACATCCTCAATGAACAATACATGCACATAACATTATTACTTGTGAAAAGTTTTACTTATGAAATCTCACGTTGTAATGTTGAAAAAGTTGTAATGTTTCACCACCCCGGAGAATGGTGTGTGTGCGTGTATTACATATGATGTGACTCAAGAACTGGGCTGAGTCTGACCCACGTGCTTTTTATAGAGGAGCGAAAACGGCCACTTTGGTCACTTCCTGGATGTGAGAGCAGCTTCACGAGTATCGAGCAGATGAGGAAACAGAAGAATAACGGTACTGCAGCGCTTTCTCTTGTGTCGGTTCAGTATTATTCTGAGGCAATGAACAACGCTGGACTTCAACTCTTGGATTAGGGTGTAAGTTATTTTTCTGTTCTTGGTTTACAACAAAGATTCAGCGCGAGTGGTGGCCGTCTGTTGTTTTATAAATTATTAAAGACACCGTTACAACTGTGATAAAAATACACTACACTAATCTTGTAAAACATCTTAAGACGTAAAAATAAAAACACGCAATTTTATCGATTAACAATAGACGTTGTAAAATGCTCTACCTTTAAGTAGTCACCGCCCTCTAAACTACAAGTTTCAGTCGTTTTCTCACTGACAAACTTACCACTGAATTTAATCATTCCAGTCATGTGTTAATAAGTCTTCCTTCCGTTATACCATGTCTATTTCATACATCTGTGATTACAAACGTAGTTGTTGTCTAGACTCCGCCCTTTTAGTTATTGTGGACTGTGGGAATCTTTGCAGCGCCACACCAATTTTCCCAATTAACGTCTTTACTGGAGCTTTAGCCTACTACTATGAGTCAACTACCAATGTTGTCATTATGTAAACTATTCAGTAACTTTTTTATTATTATTTTGTACAGTTTAACTTGGGATATGATGCAGTTCCACATGGGCATTCGTTTTTGTTTTTGTAACAAAAAAAATCACCAAGTTGAATGCACTAATAAGGGTACAAATAGGGCCTAAACTGAAAACAAAAAGTAGTAGCCTTCGTGCTTAACCTTCAGAAAACCTTGTGAGGTCAAAATAAATTTTGTATTAGTTGATTAATCTTCTATTTATTCTCAGTGTGGTTTGCATTTTTGCGACCTGCTATCAAAAATGCGGAAATACTAAATAAAAGATCAAGGCCAAACACTCCAGTTTATTAAAGATAAATTTTAGTTTGATCATTTTTTTTTTTCTTATAATAACCTGAGTAATATGAATAAGCTTAATAAATCTTGCAAATTTAGAAAATGAAACTGAATGAGAATATTTAAGTAATATGTTATATCTACTCAATAAAATTGCAAAAGCAATATTATTAATTAAATTCAACAAATAAGAATTGAGTAAGAATTAATCAAATTAATTCCTTAAAAGTCAGCCATTTAAAATGAGTAAAATTTCAGTAAATTTTAAACAAAAATATCTGAATAACAGTCTGACGTCAAAGATGAATTAAGAACTCTAGTTTTTATTGCCAACATTGAAGACACTTGATGATATCGAGCAGAATCACTGAAGGAAAGAGAAACACAAGAACTACTGCTGACTTTATCCACAGCCTTAGATGAAATCAACTGAAGATGAAAGACATTAAATCTCTCTTATTACAAACATACTGACTTTACTTCTGTCATTAGTCTATAGTTCTTTTTGAGAATTAAGAGGTTTAGATGTTAATGTTTTTTTTTTAAATGTTTGGTTACCATTGTGGTGATCAGTGTTTCCTTTAGTTGGGCAGTTTGACTCTTAGCTTTTTGTGCTAGTTTGTGGTTTTTGTAACAGTGTTTATTAAAGCATGTAATTTGTTACAAAAGAACCCATGAACAAAAATAAGATGCAAAAGATCTAATAATCTTAAAGAAAAATTGACTAATCTTATGACTGATCAAAAGTAGTTATTTGATATGAATAGATTTTCATTAACAAAATTTTGTGGGCACAGATCAGACATTCTTAATTTTCTTTTTTTCAATACATTGTAGGATTTTTTTTTTATTTTAAATACACAGACATACAGAATCAGCATATTAATCTCAACAATGGTGACTAACTTCATGCTGCAATGCATGCTGGGAGCCACCATAGTATAAAACTCATGACTCCCATCATGCATTGCAGCATGAAGTACGTCACCATTGTTGAGATTAATATGCTGATTCTTGATGTCTGTGTGTGTCTAAGTAATGCTGTAGATAAAAACTCTTTAGCAGTATATATATATATATATTTTTATTTATTTAATCTTGCATGTTGTTTGATAGCCACACTGCTGGATCTCATGCTGTAGAAACACATGGCTACTATCAAGAAAAATACAAAATTAATAACACATTACCTAAGAAACCAGAGCATTAGACTCCAAATGAGTTCAGTGATTGTCTACATGATGATTATGTCATCATCAATAAACAGCCAACATCACCTGCTCACATTTTCTTTTGGCTGTCTTTGCCATAAATAACATGCTTTATACACACACAGTTACAGCAGCCAGAGAAAGCTAATGTTAAAAAGGCAAGAGTCATAAATAACTGAAATCAACTGAAGATGAAAGACATTAAATCTCTCTTAGTGGTGGCTCAACTTAAGCCACCACTGATCTCCATCATGGTGACTTCAAATGAAACTATTATTTTAATTAAAACAGAAATAAAGTCAATCCGGTTAGTAAAAAGTAAAGCTGGTAATGCTGTTTGTGGAGTTGTTTAATCAGATCTTGAGAGATTTAATGTCTTCTTTTATCTTCAGTTGATTTCATCTAAGGCTGTGGCTGAAGTCAGCAGTAGTTCTTGTGTTTCTCTTTCCTTCAGTGATTTTGCTTGTTAGCATCAAGTGTCTTCATTGTTGGCAATAAAAACTAAAGCGTTCTTAAATCTTTGACGTCTGTGTGTTATTCAGATATTTTTGTTTAAATTTTACTTAAATTTTACTCATTTTAAATGGTTGAATTTTAAAGAATTAATTTGATTAATTCTTACTCAATTCTTATTTGTTGAATTTAATTAATATTGATTGTAATATGTTGCCACAATTTTATTGAGTAGATATAACATATTACTTTTTACAGTGCATGCTGTTAGAAAGGGCCCAAATAAAATTCCACAATTGATAAATAAAATTAGTCAAATAAAAGCAGCTTTTTACTTCTACGAATTTATTATCAGTTCAATAGATTGACAAAACTTGTATCTCTAATGCTTTTAAATAGAACCGTGGAATGTGCCAGTAGCTCGCAGTTTGTATAAATACAGAATTTTATCTGCCTCATTCCAAGAATCACTCAGACTCCAAGTGCCACGCCATAAATAAACCAATTACATAACTTCCTCCTAAGTGTATATAAGGTTCCTTCCTAAGCTTTAGTCAAGGCAAAATTTCAATGTTCTTTGCATAGATGAGATGTTACAACAGTTTTTTTTTTTTTTTTTTTTTTTAATCCAAACATCCAGTTTTAATCCAAACATCCAGCAGATTCTCCCCCCTGATATATATATTTGTATGATTTAAAAAAAAAAAAAAAAAAAAATCAGTTGTTTCCAGTGGATACTTTTATTTGGATACAGTTATCTGGCTGGTTTAAATTATGTTGTTTGACAAGGGTTATCTAACTTCCTTCCCCAGTGCGGGACAGTTCTTTCTGTTACAGTTCACAAATAGCACTATGATAATGGTGTTTTTGCAAAAGTTAGAAGATAGTGTTTCCTTTCAAGAAGCTGACAGTAATCCAGAAATGTGTTTTTCCAGACGCACAGTAAAGGATGCAAGGTGCTATTACACGGGTTTGCATGGTGGTAGTAGCCGCTATCCTCAACCCTCTGCTCTTCCCTAATGAGAACACCACCATCCCTGAGCAAGATGATGATCTTCTGGCCCGGATGAAAGAGCACCAGAAGAAGCTGGAGTCAGAACAGAAGCGCCTGGAGCAGGAGATCTCACAAACCGAAACAGCTCTGATTGTTGATCAGGACAGTTACGGCTGGTACTTTTGGAGCGCTCTCTGCCTTGTCATTTTCTTCACAATTGAGGTTTGCAGGCAGGAAATGATCCCTGATGAAATTTCAGACCCTGTGGAAGACGAAGACGGAGATTCCAGTGCCGGATATCTCAGCGCTAAGACTGTAGCCTTAGATAAAGTCATTCTAAATAACTTCTGCAAGACCCGCTTCCATCCTTTTATCCACGAGAGTGGGAGAGTGCGGGAGTTTATCGAAGGCTTCGCAGATGACTTGCTCGAGGCTTTGAGAAGTGTTTGCAATCGAGAAGCTGACCTGGAAGTCGAGGACTTTGTCGGCATAGGCAGTATGTTTGAGTCCTGGAGGGTGTCTAAACCTCCTACATGTGACCTTATTGTGCCTTTTTCTCCACCCCAGCCATTCAGGTTCCAGTTTCAGCTCTGGTGCGACCCCGCCACTGAAATCCCTCTGGACCTGCAAGGATGTGGAAAGATTAAACTCATAAAACCAGGTGGGAATGGAACAGAATGTCTCTGTGGCTCAACCAATCTTGGTGATGATATGCTGTGTCTGCTTCACAATAGAACGGAGTGTGAAAAGCTTGACGAACATGGTTTGGTGGAGCTCTTTTGTGCAAAGAACACCACGTATTTGTCGAAAGATCAGATCATGAGATGGTTTCAGATTTCAGTGACCAAAGCATGGGGCCAGATCTCTCATAAGTACGATTTTGAGTTGGCATTTTGGAACCTAGACCTCCCTGGAGCTCTTAAAATCAAATTTAGGTCTGGAAAGACCGTCATTCTTAACGTTACCCCTGCCGTTCTGTTTGAGGACACGGATGCTTACCTCATCTCTCATTTCCCATCTGACACTAGCAACTCCTCAGACATTCACTGGCAACTCTCACTAACCGTTTATGAAAGAAATCTGCTTAAATACCTAGCGAAAAGACTTCCTACCAATTCGTGTCACATTCATTGCCTTCAGATAGTTTCTTTCTTGCACAAAAAGCAGACGGCTTTGACTGGGAGAAGCGCCTTTTCTAATTACCATATAAAGACGGCGCTCTTGCATCTGCTGTTGAGTAAACGTCTTGCGATGTGGCAGCCGCAGAATCTCGGTCACAGATTACGAGATCTGCTCAGCTTCCTTCAGCAAAGCTTGGAGGAAAAGAGACTCTATCATGTCATTGTTGGGAACCCGCGGATCCCAAATGAAATTCTGGTTCCCGAAATAATCTGTTCTGCAGAGCCGATAAACCTGTTTAGGCCTCTTGTATTGCAGAGGCACGTATATGCCAAAATGGAGGAGCATTTTCAGGAGATGGTCAGAAATACATCTGTGCTGCTTCAGGAATATACCCCTCACTTTTCTAACGGTCATGTGAGACATGAATTCAGCTCAACGGACCAGACGTAGACTTACTTGGTGCTTTGGCTTTGAGTGCAGGGGATTTCTACAGCCTAATTACATGATGATGTCATGCACCTTGAATGTAAATGATATGTTAAGCACTGACTGTTACTGATGCTATTATGATATTTAGGTGTTTCTTCAACTATATGGGCACTTTTTATGTCCCAGAGGACCAAATTTCATAATTTAAATTTTTGTGACATGAAGGTCACATTCTTTTAGCATTTATTTTTGCCACTTTTAGCATTTAGCATTTTAGCATTTATTTCAGTGCCTTTTATTGTTTCACTCCTGTCCCAAACCAAGACTTTAAATCTTAAAATTTGCATTTTCACAACAAAATGTGGTTATAATAATAATAATAATAATAATAATAATAATAATAAAGTTTATTTCAAAAGTTACTGCACTTATCATGCATTGATAATTTTGTTAAATTACACAAAAAAGCTTGATTCTGCCAAGGAAAAAAAAAATATATACACAAGGTAATTGTGACTTTTTACATCTCGCAATTCTGACTCTTATCCTCTTAGAATTGCAAGATATAAACTTGCAGTTGTGAGTTATAAAGTCAGAATTGTTATATATAAACTCGGAATTCTGAGAAATAGTCACAATTGCGAGGGGAAAAAAAGTCAGAATTGTGAGAAATTAACTTTCAATTGCAAGTTACAAAGTCCAGTTCTGAGAAAAAATGTCAGCTCACAATTTTGACATTTTCTCGCAATTACAAGTTTAAAAGCCGGAATTGCAGAATAAACTCGCCATTGCGAGGGGAAAAAAAGTCGAGATGTAAACTCAACAAGCTTCCATAAAAATGCTTGCTATGAATTATGACACATTTTATTTTCACCACAGAATGTTATCAAACTTAATGCATTATTTGAGATGTGACAGAAATTACATTTGCTGGTATGTAAATATGATTTTAAGGGAATTTATTTCCCTAAAGTACACAGGGCCAAAAGTGCAGAGTTGAAGAAACACCCTCTTGTTATTCATCATTGATCTGGCAGCTTATTCAGGATATTTGAATCACGAGTTGTTACAAATGAAGCCATATCATGTTTAGCATGTTAATTCTGTAATATTATCATAGTACTTAGCCGCATTATCAGTTATGAGCTTATGTGCCAACACTTAAGGGATAGATAAAATTCCTAAGCAAAGTAGATATTGAACAACTAAAAATGGTGCAGTTACATGTATATGCCCAAGCAGAAGCTGTTACACAAGTTTTCCTGTACAATGGACTGCTTAGATTTTAAGATATAAATCTGTTCCTTTTTTATCAGTCAATACAGCAGCAGGGTGCCAGTTTTACTTGAGACTCTTTGTAGGGGTAGACTCTTGTTTTACTTGTAGGGGTATTTTGTCACCATCTTGTTTAAAAAAAAAAAGAAAAAAGAAAAACGGAAATGCACTAAACTTACTTTTATGCAGCTTCCCCTCCCAGGAAGCAATGCTTTGCAGCCTCACTACATGCACTGCATGGCTCAGTGACATTTCACTTTTGACCAAAGAGAAAACTAGTAATATATAGAGATTAAAAGAGAAAACACAAGGATACATGTTCTGCCCATGATTTTATGTTTTGTACATTTGGTTTATTTGTATTTATGTATAAATGACAAACATGTTAATATACCCATTGTAAAAAGCATAATTTGCTGTAAATTCAGGATAAAAATAGAGTAATGATAACAATTCCACACACAGATGGACATATATCATCCCATTTTACTCTATAAACCATGATCATAATTAGGCTTTCCATCCATGTAGCTGTCGAAGAACACCCTGTGATCCTCTGTGCTGAACATGATGGCTTTCACGACAGGATCCTCGAACATGCGTTCAATCCACTTCCTTAACTCAGGAGTGTTGGCCAAACAACTGAAACATGAAAAGAGATATACAGAACTCTTAGATTTACAAGAAGAAAGAAATATACAAGAGACATAATTGCATTTACAAGAAATTTACTTGTGAAAACATGTTGTTGTTTTTTCTTGTATGCACAAAGTTCACTAAAGCAAAGTGCTTTTCAATTCAGTTGGAACTTGAAGCCCTGCCTTTACTAATCTGAGTCATTCATCATTGTTTGCATATCTGTTTGACTTAAACTCAATGACTCCGCACACTATTCCTCCTGCTGTCAGGTACAATGGCTTTATTTTTTGTGTGCATTTTTATTATACATTCATTATATATTTTATATATGCACTAATACAAAAACATACTGCTTCACGTTCATCATCTCTGCCCTCTCAAACCATGGCCAGATCAAGTAGTCAATCATTGTGACTGAATCGCCTCCAAAATATTTGGTCTTCTTTTTTGCTAGAGCCTGAAAAAAAGATATCAGAAAAGAAAGCAGTTAGAAGTTAATAAATCTTCATAGGAAACTGTATTTTAAGAAGATGTAGGTATTTCAGCCCACCTCATTTAATTGGGAGAGTTTTTCTGTAAACTCAACTTCAGCGGCTGAGACGTCCTCTCCCCTTTTCTTGCCCATAGAGATTTTATAGAAGTATGGAATCACCTGAAATGAGTATGAATTTCCATTAATGTATGCAGAAATGTACTTAAATAAAAAACAAATATGATTATACACAAGTAATGCTTCTGAGTGGTCATGGTTTCACCTTCTTGGTTATTGGGGTTTCCTTAACTGATAATAAAAAGGTAATATCAAGACTTTCACATTTATTTTTAAAAGTAAATTTTTATATTTATGTCCTGATTAATGTCCAGATTTCTAATGGAGGACCATATTTAAATCAGCAGTTTCTACAAGCAGATGTTTTACAGTACATGTTTCAAATGACAAAATGACCAACCTTTGAATAAAGCTCTAGCAGCATTTTCTGTTGGGCCCTCTCAAATGGGTCTGATGGGAGCAGCTTCTTCTCAGGGTAGACCTCATCCAGGTACTCGCAGGTGATTGGTGACTCGTATATCACCTGACCACTTGAGGTTTCCAATACTGGTACCGTCCCAAAAGGATTCTTCTCCAGAAACCAATCTGGCTTATCCTTCAAATTGATGTTGATAATGTCATGCCTATGTAAAAGGAATATAAAATCAATTTTGGATAGTGGCTGCATATTTATTAGAGTGATCTTCCTTGCAACCAATACAGAAAAAGTTAATAAAGAAAGTAAGATACTAATTCTAATTTATGCTCCATTTAAAAATATCATATGTACACATTAGGCACACCAGAACACTTAAAGGTGCAGTAAGTGATTTCTGAAAAATGCTGTTGAAAATAGTTCGGATAGGGGTGCGTTTCCCAAAGCGAACTATGGTCGCAAGTTCCGTCGTTACCAATAGAGTTCAATGGGACTTACGACCATAGTTGGCTAACGATGCTTTCGGGAAACGCACCCCAGAGCAGCACAACAAACCTGTAGCCAATCAGCAGTAGGGGGCATATAGACTCATAATGGGGGAGGAGAGAGAGTGAGCAAGAGGGAGATTTGAAGAAGTACTGTTGAAAGAAAGATAATAAGAGTGAGAGTCATTACAAAAGAGAAAAGGTCAGAGGAACATCACTGGAAAAAGAAAGGTAATGATCAGGCAAAAGCTTTAGGACCCATGTAAATAATAGAAAAGCTTTCCAGCGCTGGAGAGACCTAAGTGGGAAGGCCTGAAAACGGACACCTAGGTTGCATAGTTTCTGCTCCATATGGGAGTGACATTGGTTTTGAGTGTATGCTGCTGGCGACTAACAACGAACTCTTGCTTGTATATACTTGTGTACTGATGTTCATTTTATGTTCCTCCTTGTCGTTCACCTTCGCTCTATTTTTTGTGCTTCTGCTATGATAAAGAGACATCCACTCTTGAATAGTGCATTTTTGGGGGGCGGAGAAATGAAGGGAGGGGTGTGTTCAACAATGATTCTCAGAAATCACTTACTACACATTTAAGCCCTCCATCTAACCCAATATTGCACATTAAGTCAACATTAGTACTCACTTAACTCCCTTAGCAGTGAGCACCAGTCTTGTTCTCTGAGCAAAAGGGCAGAATCTCATGCTGTAGATCCGAATAACACCATTCGGCACTGGTCCAGGAGCAGGACATTCTGTTACACCAATGAAACACATGGAACACAAAAAAATCTCAATATTTACATGCCTTTGAAAAAAATATTTACATTATAAGCATGGATTTTCATCAGGAAAATAATGTGGAACACAGGTGTGGAGCCCAGGTTCTTATTTTTTTTTAAGAAAAATTACATTTTAATTGCGTATTTATCACTTTCATCAGAAAGACATTCTTAACAATGGTTACACAACATCATGGTATGATAGCATCTGAGGCGACCGAGTTCTGCAACCGAGTTGATAATGAAACTCTTATGGATGATAAAATTAGCTTAACATCTACGCAGATGGACGTGAATTTATATCTGTAATTTTTTAAGAATGCTTTTCTAATTGCAAGTTACAGAGCAAACAATGCAACATTTGTGAGTCTAATTTCTTTGCTTTCTCTTACCTTTCCCATGGCATTTTTGAGTTGGAGCCATTATGGTGATCAGAGTGTTTGCTTAAAGAAGACCTAAAAGTAGAAAAAAACAATCGATGGTGACTACACAAACAACAGAAAACATGAGCGTTTTGTGGATAAGAAATTTAAAGCTGTATGTGTTTCATAACGCGATGGAGGAAGTGAAAAAGAAAGAAAGGGAAAATACTTTCGAGGCTATCATAGATACTAAAAGCAAGCATATATTATTTCAAGGTTTGCTTACCTGTCGATCCGTATGACCTGTCAGTAACTGAAGTAAGTTTAAGTTAGCTGTCTTGAAAGTTGATTTTATATGGAAGAATGGGTGTGGCTGAAGACTAATGACTCCTCCTCTTACATACGTTTACTACACTCATTTTACTTTCAAAATAAAGCTGTTCTGCAAAACTAGTTCCCTAAAAGATTCTTAAAAGTATATTTTCTCCGTTTGAAGGGGACCCCATATTAATTGTACAGCTATAAAACGACTATAAATGATAAACTACTCAGAAGTTTGCACTTATCTTCAGAACTGCTTATTTACTGTACATTTCTCTAATTTTGCTGTGTCATTTTACCCGACCACTGAAATCTATGGTACTGTAATAACAGCTGCGATTCGGAACACATATCACTGCGCGGCTCTGGATCGCTGTTGCTTAGCAATGTTCTGTCTAACATAGGCCACATACGGACTATATCTTTTAGCGAAGAATACAACTAAAATTTGCTTAATAAAATAACGATTTTAAACAGTTTTTGTGTTTGTACTACTTTTATAGAGTGACCAGACGTCTATGTTTTCCGGAGACAGTACCGGTTTGCAACTGGGTGGCCTACTCCTGATTTTTGGTGTCCCAGTTTTAAGTTCAAAACACTTAAATAGCCCGACCAAGATAGCTTTCAAAAGCACAAACATTTGAAAAGTTAATAAAATATTTAATTACTCTATAGGCCTACATTATATTCGCAGTTTGTGAAAATAAAAATATTAAATAGCCATATTAAATCTCATATTAAATTCTTTCACTAATCACTTTCTATTTACAGATTTTAATTTTATTTTACTACACTATTGATAGAACGTGTATATAAGATAAAATAAAAATAAATAAATAATAAAAAACAATTCCAAATGAAGTGGTGATTTGGGCCCATGCCTGGAATATTGCACACCCATAACTGCTCTTTGCATTCAAAAATGTTTTTTAACCCTTGTGTATTGTTCGAATTCACTACCCTTTCATTATGTTCGGGATGAAAACATCCACTAAATTAAACTGCTGTAAAAATGTATCAGATAAATATTTTTTTTGCATAAATCTGTTAATCAACCTCAGTCCTGATCAAAACTACTAAATGTTTAAAAAAAAAAAATCCAGGATTTTTACTCTTTAATTGCCAAGTTCATAAATTATGTCACTGATTTGGGGGAAAAAACACACAAAATGACTTATTTTCAATATAAAAAGTGATTGTCAAAGATTAGTAACAACATTGGCTTTGATGCATTGTTAGTTTTTGTGCAGCATCAGATTTTAATTTTTTCTCCCTAATAACGAAAGGGTACTGAATTTGCCCACAGTGTATTGTTGAGATTTTGAAAAAATTCAAAGCATTTTCCCAAAATATGTATCAAAATAAGATTTGTCACCAAAAATCATTCCATTTGCTGAAACACAGAGAAAGTTGTGGCCAAATTAAGACTCAAAAGCACCCCATAGTGGATGAAAACGTCCCCAACATAACATAAGGGTTAATACATAGACCAGTGAGAATTCAATATTTAGACCATTGAACTAAGAAATGATCCTGATTTCCATTTCAGAAATCAGGTCACCTTCATTTATTAACCTTTTTTTAAACAGTGCCTAACAACACCCATAGCCATTCATAATATAACTTCTCGTACCTTATTGCTGACATAACATTTGAGATGACAACTGATTTCTGGATTGTGTCATGTTTTTTTAATCTTCATATCCATATCACGTCAAGTATGACACCTTATTATATAAAAAAGACAATATATTCCTATTAGATCATGCCACGTTCTTTTCTTGCCTCTTAATGCTCACTGTTTATGTTGTGTGGGCGTCTTGCAATGTCATGCAAAGATTTCTTTTGCAGTACTACAGCTGCAGAATGAGTCACCTTGTCAATTTGTCAGGATATGGACCTTTTTTTGTTGTTGTAAATTTGCCAACTCAAGGGTCACTTAGTCATAGGTTATGACATTGACATCTCGAATTTTCTGCTGTGCACAGTCATACTTATCAATGCAACAAATATCTAAAAGATAACTGGCAGATGTCCGATGTTTTTTTAGTTTTATTGTTCTAATCAGGATGGAGCACTTCAGCAAACAAGAATCAGAAGCTCACCTAACCCTATTATAGTGCAAGACCACACTGACTACTGCAGAAAAAAACCCTCCAACAGTTAGATTTACACTTTTAGTATGTGTCAAATCAATGAACAGTGTTAGGAGGATGTTAACAAGAAGTACTATGGTATTATTACTATACCCTTTTTCTACATGTACCATTGCAGTATTACTGTTTTGTCTTTAAAGTAACTTAAAGCTCTATGTACTTATCATGATAAATGCTTTTGCTCTCGTATGGTCAGATGAGAAAGACAATTTAGGTGGTTATCTGCCCTGCATTTCTGTTAAACATTAGTGGCACTCTTCCTGCTTCTGGTAAGATTATGGATCCCATGTAACTCTGAGGTCTTGGATTGTGATGTGACTCATTGGAGTCAGTGGTAGACACCTAATGATTAGGGCTATTAAGACAAACACTGCAGGTTAAATTCCAGAAAGGATGACTTGTGAACTACTGAGATACTGAGAGCCCCGTTACCGTTTTAACAGTACTGGCAGCTAACATGCTGTCAGTCATTGTGGATGATGATGCTCGGTAATTACACTGGAAAATCTCATTATAAGCCATCAAAGAATGCACATGGGCTAAAATCAGATTAGTCAAAAATTCGATAACTGATATTGAATGAAACTGATATCCAGAAGCTTGTATTTTTGTTTTATTATTTATTTTATTTCATTGCACTGGTAACTACTTAAATTGAGGTATGTAGATCATTCAGCTGGTTATAAAAAAAATCTCTTAGGCATTTTTTGTTTTATTATTTATTTTATTTCATTGCACTGGTAACAAATTATATTGAGGTACAGTATGTAATTCATTCAGCTGGTTATTAAAATAATCTCTCAGGCATAGTAATTCAGTATTATTAATTTCACATGATTCATTCACAAGATCATCAAAGTTTTAGATTTATGTTTTTGATATCCACACCACAAATCAAAAGGACATAAAGAATGATACACAAGGCATCAAATTCTCTTCAGATTAACTGGGATCATAGTATAAAAGATAGTCAGACTAAACAGTATTAACTGACTTTTGTACCCAATATCTGTTAAAACAAATAGGCAATCAAGATGTGTTTTACCAAAGAACAATTATTTATTCTATAAACCATAATCATAATTGGGGTTTCCCTCCATGTAGGACTTGTAGAACACCTTGTAGAAATCTGTGCTGAACATTGTGGCTTTTACAGTGGGATCCTCCAACATATGTTCAGTCCACTTCTTCAGCGGAGGAGTGCTGTCCAAACAGCTGGGAATTATGAAAATAGGGTGTTAATGTGCAAAGCAATCATTCAGATAAGTCTAATTTAATGATTTTTCTAATTCACTAACATGACTTTGAGTTTCTAATCATTTTAAATCATCATACAGTATGTTAGAATGTAATATTCATTTCTTCGTGTGATAAAATGATTGTTTTTTGTTCTGAGGAAATCATTTTTTAACTAAATGGCAAGTAAAATATCTGAATTTGTTTATGTCATAACCATAACATATTATCTCTCTAATAAATGTAATAAAAAGTAGATAAAAACATACTGATTCAGCTCAATCATCTCCATCCTCTCAAACCATGGCCACATCATGTAGTCAATCATTGTTATTGAATCTCCTCCAAAAAACTTGGTCTTCTTCTTGACAAGGGTCTGATAAAAGCCATTAAATACACAGGGAAAGCACAAGTTGATACAGGAAGTGATAACTGAACTCAACTGAAAAGTATCCCATGACATCTGCTTAACATCAGAAATCTTTATTTTACTCAGTTATATTATTACTGGTGTTCCAACCAACCTCACTTAATTGGGAAAGTTTCTCTTTAAGTTCTGCTTCAAGTGCAGACACATCTTCTCCTTTTGCCCTGCTTACAGGGATCTTATAGAAGTAGGGAGTCACCTAAAAAGAACATCCAATCATATTGATGAAAACATTTAATTAATTAAATCTAGCAATATGTAATATCCATGTGGAAGTGCATTAGTAAATACCTTTGAGAAATGCTCCAGCAGCATTTTCTGTTGGGCCCTCTCAAACGGGTCGGATGGAAGCAGTTTCTTCTGAGGGTAGACCTCATCCAGGTAATCACAAGTGATTGGTGACTCGTATATCACCTGACCACTCTCGGTCTCCAGCGTTGGCACTAAACCAAGAGGATTCTTCTCCAGAAACCAATCAGGCTTATTCTTCAAATTGATGTTGATGATGTCGTGTCTATGGTGAAATACAAATACAGTTATTCATAGGGACATTTCTTTTTTTACTCAAAGCAGAAACAATGTTTATGCATTAGTTAAAACACTAATGCCAGTTTGTGTTTGTACTTACTTAATTCCCTTGGCATTGAGCACCAATCTTGTCCGTTGGGCAAAAGGGCAGAATCTCATGCTATAGAGCCGAATATGGTCCTTTGGCACAGGGCCAGGAGCAGCACTTCCTGTGGCACAAATTAAACAAAAACATGTTATACTTGATCTACCTATTGTTGCGATGACATTGATGTAGTATTGTGAGTCACTTGTAGGCCTGTATGTTTCTAAATGATCCACAATGTCTTTTCAATAATGTTGTCATTATGCAATACATTTTTATGCCCCCAGCATGTCTTACTGGATATACTTTAAACTGGATGAAACACACACACACACACACACATACATATATATATATATATATATGTGTGTGTGTATGTATATGTGTGTGTTTCATCCAGTATAAAGTAAATAAAGTATATCCAGTAAGACATGCTGGACAGTGCTGATTCCTCGAGAGCATGACATAGCACTTGTATGGAATCTGCTCAGTCATAAATATCATGGTTAATATGTAGTGGTGATTTGATGAAAGTGCAGTGTCATGCTGTCATCAGCACTTAAACTCCTGAAGCCACAACTGTTATTTCAAGCAAATTCTTGTGTACAATGACATGACTGAAACTCCCCGTTTCCTAACATAACAAAAACATATCCGGACATGTTATGCAGATTTTATATAAATGGTGGATTGTAATCACTACAAACACAATTTTGCTGTCACGGAATCCACAGTAGACTAAACTACTTATGAAAAAAAAAAATTCAGGTCATTCAGGTCTCTCATGATTATTATGTCTTAACGTACCTTTTCCAAGACATTTCTGAGATGCTGCCATTATTATTTTCAGCGTTACCCGGGAAGAATAAACCTGCAAAGGTTAAATAAATTGAGAACCATAATTTAATTTTGGTGTATTTGATTAACTAGACGCCACAGCAAATATTTTAGTAGGAAGTTAGGTAACTTAACCCACTGTCTTGCAGAAAGATCACTGCTCAATTTTATAATTAAATTATTTAATCACTACAACCAACCTAAAGGATGGAGAAACAAATAACTGAAAGGAGCAGTTAATATGATACGTACCCGTCTTATAGTTTGACTTGTCACAATTGCGGAGATAAATGGGAAGTTGATTTATTTATTGGAGGGAGGGCAGGGCATGTCTCAAAGATCAACTGACTAAATTGCAAACGCTGTTTCAAAATAAAAGTCCTAAATAAAAATACAGCTAGTACAATCAGCTTATTGGAGATGTCGAGCACCTTTATCTTTTCCTCTCGAATACAGATCATTCAGGTGTGCAAAACATTTAAGGTTTTCTTTTGTAATATATTTGTATACTTGCATGTCTTTTAAACACTTGTTTGCAATTTTTACATGTATTTGCATACTGACTTGTGGTTGGTTTAATCATTACACTGTTGTGTCAACAATTTGACACTCTTCTCTTGCCAACATGCAAACAATGACACTTGCTCCAGAACATGAAAATGATGTTATCCATTCTGTATTGAGATGGGCCACCTAACATCTAAATTATTCACATTTTTTAAAATGCCTTGAGGAAAGATGTGGATTTTCATAGAGACAAATTGCAAAGTTTTCCAAAAGTCTGATTTATAGTTACAACGAATTACTGGTAAAGAGCTCCATCTGATTTCTGTGGTAAGAAGAATGTCTTTTTACAACACACAGATAACGTAATGGATATCACTTTAATTACTTTGTCATGTATACAATAAACACGTTAAAACCGAAGTGTTCTTTCATAAGATGCTTTTAACCCATATCTGAAATATCCTCATATAATAATCCAACAAAACAAAACAAAAATAATATGCAAAATCTTATACAATAGTTTGTGATGAACTGTCTTGTGGGACGCTGATCATCTCTGAACAAAAACATGGTTGAAAATGTGACTTACAAGAGGAATAACATGCCTGAATTGATGAAACTCGTTGATTAAAATTTGCCCACTGATGAATGATCACATTCATTCTTAGCCACCAATACCTGTTATGTAGATGTCTGTTGCCATCATCACTGCTAAATTCAAAATATAAAAAGGACTGTGCTGCTAGGTATATGTTTGACCAAACACATATTTTTGACTAAAACAGGAGGGTGTTTAGTCATGTGTTCCATGACTAAATAATTAAACCTTTCCCATCCTCATCATTGTTCTGCCTATAATTTTGTCTGTTTTAAACAGTTACTTAGGGCTTCACAAGTCATAGTATTTCAAAAAATCACTTAACTGAACATGACCAATTTCACTGCCGGACATCACACCTTTCCAAACATTCACAGTGAGGCTTTAAAGTGCAGATGCTGAACAACCATATTTATAAAAAAAAAAAAAAAAAAAAAAAAAAAAAAAAAACTCGACCACCTAAAATGAAAGTACAATCAGCCCATTTAGAGAACTATGGAGTATGTAAATAAATTAATTTTCTGAGATAGACTGCCTGAATTTTGTTTGCATGTTGTTGGTTCTGTGTCAATAAAAAATGCATTCTCAAAATATATAGAGTTGCTACAGGACTGCAAAATGTGATTTTAACTGAATGCAGATACTGACAAAGAACAAAGAAGTTATTTTATGTTGAACAAATAATACAAGTCAACACAACCCCAATCCAGTGATGATGAGTAAATGTTTTTTTTAAAAGAATGACTGTTACAATTACTTCCTGTCACAGAGTAAACCATGACTCTACAAACGCTGTGATTTAGCAACCAGGGATTCATATTTCGTCCAGCTCCAGTCTTGAGCCTGTGTGGAAGAGAGGGAAAAATGTTTCACCGCAAAGCCGTGAGTGTATTACTGCAGCATATGCAATGTCATGATCGATACAGAATTTCTATGAATTACATAATGAACTTATAAGAAGTGCATAAAAGCACTTACCATTATGCTCTCTGATTTCTCCTCAGTGGTTTCTTGCAGTAAACTGGTCAGCTGACTCAAATAGCGCTGGTTCTCCTCAAGTAAATGATTGACTGAATCACTGAAAACAAACAGCAGCATGTAAAACAAACGCTCGTCATTACATGATCAACTCAGCCACAGTGGTTTGAATCCTAGGAGGTTGTGTTACTACAGTATCACTGCTAGTAGGCAGCTCACTAAGTTTTGGAAGAGAAATTTACCCCTCATGTGGCACTTGTAGGGACATGGGCAGACGAGAGGAGCACTGGGCTTGAGTCTGGTTCCATGTCGACAGTGAGGAGGGCATCTCTCCACTCTGACTCACAGAGCTTCGTGTGGTGTTTTGTGCCTGCAGACAAACACATGCAAGTACAATTGTTCATCATGTGGAAAAAAAAAAAAACAAAAAAAAAAAACACTGCACTATTGTACAAGTGCTTTGACTATGGCTCATCTATTCAGAAGTTTTTAACTTGTGTTACTTAATATGAAACTGTTTTGCTATAACAACAGCAGGATCATTTATTTGTTATGAATAACCTTACACTACCATTCAAAACTTTGGGGTCAGTAATACTGTGAAATATTATAAAATTTTTAAATAACAGTTTTCTGTTTTAATATATTTTAATATGTAGTTTATTCCTGTGATGGTAAAGCTGAATTTTCAGCATCATTACTAAAGTCTGTATCACGTGATCCTTCAGAAATCATTCTAATAAGCTGATTTGGAGCTGAGTAATAATTTCTTTTCAATGTTAAAAATGGTTGTGCTGCTTAATATTTTTGTGGAAACAGACACATTTTTTTTCAGGATTCTTTGATGAATAGCATCTATTTATGTGAAATAGAATCTTTTTTTAACAATGTAAAAGTCTTTACTCTCACTTTTGATCAATTTAATGCATCCTTGGTGAATAAAACTACACAAAATAATCTTACTGACCCCAAACTTTTGAATGGTAGTGTATATTTTGGTTTATGTCTATCAAGTTCCAATTAAGACTGAATGATCAGATGAAGTACTATTTGAGTTAGTTCACCCAAAAATTCTGTCATCATTTAATCACCTTCATGTCATTACAAACCCAGAAGATTTTCGTTAATTTTTTAATGAAATCTGAGAGATTTCTGTCCCTCCATAAACACTGATCAGTGAACATAAACAGAAGCTCAACCCAACCTGCTTGACACGCAAGAACAAAAATCATTGGTTCTTGCGGAAGCTCAAACGTGCTGCGTTAACACACGAGAATGAACCTCATTGGTTCTTTCATGTCATGCTTGAGCTTCCGTTTCTCTCTAACTGATGTGTGAGTTGATAAATGTTTATATGTGAATATAAGCCTAAATTCCATCTTTTCATCATATAAAGCAATGGCGTCTCTTCAGAAAAGTTGGACTAAATCACTCAATTCATATGGATTAGTTTTAACCGTCTTTATGAGCTTTTTGAAGCTTCAAAGTGGTAGTTGCATAGACTGTGAAGAAGGGACAGAAATTTCAGATTTCATTAAAATACCTTCATTTGTGTTTCAAAGTTGAACGAATGTCTTACGGTTTGGAACAACATGAGGGTGAGTAAATGATGAGAGAATTTATATTTTTGGGTGAACTAACCCTTTAATTTTATTTCCAGCAAAAATGCTACTGTTGCTACTGTCAATATGACATTACTCATTCTGTTATATAACATTTTGGTCATATTGCCTACCACAATACACACTAAACCATAACATTAGGAAGTCCATGATCATGTGGGTCGGTCATGTGCATATTATAAGCATATCTGTCCCTGAGATATTAGAAGCATGTGACTTACACAGGCAATCTTCAGTAAGTGCCAGAACTCTCTCTGTCTCTTGATCTGCATCTGCATGACAGTGCTGTCTGCCTCCTTAATGCTATCCAGCTTTCTCTCGATTTTAGGGAAGAGGTCGATGATCTTCTGTTTACTCAGAAGGATTTTACTACAAATAAAAGACATAAGAGCATTGGAATTTTTCATAAAAACAACAACAACAAAAAAAAACGCTAGCATTCATTTACAAACTAGTCGCAGGTTGAACAGTAAATATACGTTCACAATCCTGTTTAATTGTGCATTGGATGGTATTAAATGCTTTTTACCTCAGATGTGCATATAGATCTCTTAGTACCCGGTCCTGATTCTGGACAGTCTGCACAATGACCTTCACCATCTCAGAGCTGTCACTGTAGCCATGCTGAGGGTCTGGCACTAGGAGAAATAAAGAAAACTATATACTGGCCCCATAACTCACTTGTGTAACAGTACTGATGTGTCATTTTGTCTACACAGACAAATTAGCAAAGTACTTGGAATAGGGATGCAACAGTGAGGAAATTGTCCCACCGTTTAATCGAGGGGGGGTGGGGAGTGGCTGACGTTGGAGTTTTTCCCTCTTTTACACCTCGCTTTTAAATCGCCAATTCAAAAAGCGAAAGTAAAATGTGCACAGCCGCATGATGCGGAGCAGAGCGATGGTTTTCAATTTATTCCTATGGAAGCTCAACTTGCTGAAAACACTTCCTGGGGGCGCAATTGCTTGAATGGTGGGTTCATTATTATTCTTAATCAAAAACACATCAACTAGAAAAACACAACTGTTCCTTTGCAGGTTGTCATTAGCATTGGGTATAAATCGAAAATAGGCGCTTTTACATTTCGCTTTGAAATCAAATCTTCCGCCATCGTCTTGTCAGTCAGCTCCTCACTCTCGTGATAAATGAGATTTGACTCCTGCTGCTGGTCTGTGCTGCGACTCTTGTTCGACTCACGCTGCATTGAGCAGACATGTTCAGTTTTTAATTGCAGTGTCTGTTCTCTAAATGAACTAAATGATTTTTATTACTATTAAAAAAAAAAAAAACGCAAGTGATGTAACCGGTGTTGTGGCTGAACACCGGTAACACCAACTATCGCAGCAAACCTACTTGGCAACTTGGAATTGCTCATGGGGTGAATTTTATGCACATATGAGTAGGCAAGCCAGCATTGTACTTACTTTTGCATTTTGCCTTCAATTGTCTGTAGAGTTCAATTGCTCTCTCTTGCCTGTAATGAGACAAGATTTCATCTCAATAGGTTTAAGATCTAATGCTGAATGAATATGCATAGCTGAAAGAATATGCTTACAATTGCTCCATGACGTCTCCTTGACGACGAGCATAAGGACTTCTCTGAAGCTCCACAATTTCTGAGTGCAGAGCCATTATTTCCTCATCTAGATGTCCAATCTCTGCCACCTTCAAAAATAAACAAAACCTGTAAGTTGTTACTAAAACAATGTCATCTCACATACCAATAAATTTACACATGATAATTTACACATATGCTACCGTTCAAAAGTTTGGGGTCAGTAAGATTTTTTTTTTAAAGAAATTAATACTGGAATTTGTAATCAGCAAGGATGCATAACATGGATCAAAAGTTACAGCAAAGACATTTATAATGTTAAAAAGATGACCATTACTGTTAAAAAATATGTATTCAAATCACAAGAATCAAACTTTTGAATTTTTGGTACTGTACTACTGCTGCCTTCACGTGCTATAAGAAATTTCCTTCTTCCCACTTCTGAAGTCATGATTACAAGCTTGTTGTGTTCAAGTGCTTCGTTGTCAGAAAGAATAGGAATAATGGAGGACATCAGGTTTCAAAACACCATTTTTTTAAAGCCAAAATGTATTGAAGGTATTTAATTTTAAATAAAATGTAATGTCCCATTCACTGACAACCATATAAACATTCACCACACAATTTAGATAGTCTGCTTGCTGACGAATCTGGAATTTTGGTCAAATACATGCAATTTCTCTGTGTATAAAACATACAAATATGCTTTAAATGTGATTATTCATATCTGTAAATATGCACTACTTTAATAACAAGACACGGTTATGTAGCCGTTGTAGACAAAACTAATAAAGAATACCAGTCACAGCAGCAATCGTTCTCCCTTTCGTCATGGCCCAACTCGGAAACTCAGGTATTAAATTATCAAAGTTGGGTATCAAAGTTTTCCAGTGGTAAATACGAACTGAGAGGGTATCCATGCTCAATTTCTGACTAGGAAACTTTGTGATAATTCCGATGCACGTGAAGGCAGCATACATCTCTATGATGTGACACGAAGACCATTTAGCTGATCGCTTCTTAAATGTTTCAAAACTAATGTGTATCATTTATCCACAGCCAGGGCTTGACAATAAGGACTGCCCAATGGCCCAGGGCCAGTAGGAATGATGCTCGAGCCAGTTGACAGAACTGTTACTTGCCCGATCGGGCCAGTGCTGCATTGTCAGTGTTGTTTTACATATAATTGCTTTATTCAATTTCTGTAACTGAAAACTACTGATAGACCTACCTGAAAATCCTGAATATCACTATATTTATTTCAACTGTATGTTTTTTCTATTGTTGTGATATTGCTAATATTTGTTCATATTTTATTATAGTTTACTTTAGTAATATTTGAGATTTATATTAGTTAAGGCTAGTAGTTTTTGCTGTGGTATCAAAACTGGAATTGAGAATTGTAAAATTTCACTGGTGTCTGAAATTTGGTGTCATAACCTTATTTATTAAGGTTGCATGGGTCAAACACAACGAAAACAATAACTATTTTAATTTATTTATTTATTACTTTGTTGTGGTGGGGCCAGTGAAAATTTTGGCTGAGCAAGTAAAAATTTGAACCACTGGCTCGACCGGGCCAGTAGAAAAAAATCCTTAGCGCTGAGCCCAGAACAGCACCTGTACAAACGCAGCAGCCTTCTCTTCATTGTCCTGCCAAGCCTTCAACATCTTTTCGGAAGCTTCAGAAAGAGAGGTTGATTTTGTTATTATAACTAAAGATAATGATTTTTTTTGACTATTCAAAAACATTGAGCACATAAAAACTTACATATGCCATACTGCATCTGATCACTGTACTTCTCCAAGTCATACTGTATGCTGCTTTTAAAAAAGTCAAGCTTTGCTTTCAGCTGCTGGGAAAATGAAAACATCATGTTTTTGAATTTTGTAAGGTTGGTGTTGTAGCGAAGAAGGCTCAACCTACAAACACAAACACACAGAGATAACAATGAATTGTAAGTAGAAAAAGTCCCAAAACACAAGTTATACAAAGTAATGTAGGGCATGGTAATGTAATGCACGTACATGGCTGCACGTTGGCCCTGGAAGAGGCGGCTGTAGTCCTCTCGGAGGCCACAAATGTAACTAACTGCCTCACCCCAAACCTTCTTAAGGGTACTCAGAGGGAGCTGAGTTCTGGTTTCCCGCACTAAAACAGAAAAATGGTTCTACTAAAAGTTTACAAAAAAAAAAAAAAAAGTAGCATCTGCAAGGATATTTAAATAAACAAAACTATCCATAGAAGAGGCATATAAATAAATAAATTCTGACCAATAAAGTTCACACTTTCAGGAAGTGTTCTAGCCGTTAGAGGTCCCGAGTACTTGGTCAGGCTCTTGTCAAACAGATATACAATGTAGCTGTCCCATCCTCTCTAATGATTAAAAAAAAAAAAAAGGAGAAATAAATTGTTGCAGATTTACCAAAATGTTCTTTTGGAGAATGAGAACACATTCAAGAGGCCAAAAAATACTTACTACCCCATCTAACACACACTGTGCAGCAGGTTTCCTAGGATCTAACGTGACTCCTGTTTCCTGCAAAAGCTCTTGATTCAAAAGTTCGATTTTGGTCTCGGTTTCAATCCTCTGTTGCAGAGGGTGGAGCCCTTCATCAGGAGCAAGCAGAAAGGAGTGAACCTGGGTCGTAGTCATGTTTAAGATGTGCACAACCTACAAAACAAATCATGCGTCAATTCCTTTTTGCTACTTATCTAGCCTAGACCTCTAATGACTTTCTATCCATGACAAAACAACAGGACACCACTGATCCAAACTAAGCAGATTAACTTTCTTCAGCATGTTGCACTAGTACAGAAGAAAGCTTAAATTAACAGAGTAAAGATGTAACATTTTAATGTAATAATGCAGTAATGCCTATATCAAACCTTCATGTTCAGAATTTGATCTAGAATAGCAAAGCACTGGGGCTGTTTTGTGTCTGGATTCAATCCTCCTCCCCTCTGTACTGGGTCCCACTTCAGCATCAGCTGTAGCAGCCCCTCCAAGGGCTCCAGTAGTGTCCTGTAGTACCGAAAACAATTGGTCAACCCAGAGACACAGAAAAAAGGGTAACAGCAATTAAAAAGCAAAGTCTTTTGGTCTGTATAAAGGCTACCTGCTCAGATTGTTGGGGTACGGAAGGTGAGTGGAAAAGCGGACCTCGCCATTCATATCTTCCACAGCCATTATGTCCTTAGGACCTTTGTTTCGAACTTTGCTTGTCCTAGAAAAAGCAAATATGCTCTATTTTGACTATATGAATGGATTCCATGTGAATGTAAGATATAAGCATTGTGGCATAATCAATATGCAGATTATCAGGACATATACCATTGCACAGGCTGGAGATTGTGAAGAAATGGCCGAAATCCACAGCAGCACTCAAAGATCATGGTGCCAAAGCTCCAATAGTCCACAGTGACTGTGTATGACTTGCCTTCAAACAGCTCTGGAGCCTGAAACAAATAACATAACCTAATCCAGTGGTTTTCAACTGGTTTACTGGTTTCAACCATTACACCACAACCCAAATTTTTAGGAATCTGAACCAAGCAAATTTAATTTTCAAAAAATGGTTGACATACCCACAAGTACTGTCCCACTTTACTCAACATAGGCTATACATAAATTATAAGTAATAAATTGTAACAGTGATGAATAAACATTTTTATAAGGTAAGGCAGCAGTCCCAAACTAGTTAGTAAGTTGGTATGAGCCACCAGAGTCATCAAAAATATAGAATTGGTGGTCATTACCATTGTAAATACAAAATACTAACATGAACTGTTAATAAAACATATGGACACTGATCCTGATGAATAGAATAAACATCATACCCAGCGAACACACAACGTACCACTTACATAATCTGTTGGTACTTTTTGGTAATTGACAATGTAACTACGACGCTGTATGCTCTTAATTTTGACTGCAAAAACAGATTCTATGTGAACCGGCCCTAACAAGTTACGAAAATAACGTTAGAATAATGACACTAGCATTTAGCCTGACATCTCATCTGACAGCAGATAATAAAACAGGAAAACGCAAGATGCAGGTCAGTGGAACGGGGAAAAAAAACCCTGCAAAATCTAGAAACATGTTTTTTGTTGTTGTTGTTTTTTTTACTTGAGCGGCACGTTTTTAGGACACCATATCATGCACGAGACACTGCAAAAGATACAAGCACAAAGGTCAAACACGTCTGTCTAGCGTGTTTACATAGAAAAACTATGGAATAGTAGCCCAGTGGAATGGAAAAGGGCATTCTGTATGACAGAAGAGCAAAGCAAAATAATTTTTGTTTTTGTTTTTCTTTGACTACACACTCCGCGACCCACCCAAAATGGCCTTGCGACCCACTTTTGGGTCACAACCCACAAGTTGAGAAACACTGATCTCAAGATATATATATAAAATATAATCAAGATATTTATTAGGAAAATATATAAACAGATATTACAAAGACACTGTTTTTTTTTTTTTTTATTGTCTTTAAAGAATTCATCTATCATCATCATCATCAGTCATTAAATATGTAGAGATACCAACCCCATACGGTGAACGGTAGTGTAAGATTTTTTTATTGTTATTAAACGAAGTCTCTTATGCTCACCAAGGCTGCATTTATTTGATCAAAAATGAAAACTGTGAAAACAGCAATATTGTGAGACACTATTAAACTTAAAATAAATGTTTTCCATTTTAATATATTCATACCTACAAACTCAAAAGAGGTGAAAAAGGTGACATGTTTATGTACTAAATTGAGTCATCCTCCGCCATGAGAATTTTTTTTGTGATTTTAACATGTAAATGAAGCATTCTGGTGCACTCTGACAAGAAAATAAATGGAAAAAGCTGTCAATGGAGGGACAGAAATAGCTCAGATTTCAAAAAGATCTTCATTTGTGTTCCGAAGATGAAATAAAGTCTTACGGGTTTGGAAAAACAAGAGGGTGAGTAATAGATGACAGAATTTTAATTTTTGGGTGAACCCTTTAGTATCTTTAAGGAAACTGTGATACTTTTTCTATGATGAATAGAAAGTTCAAAGTCGCCAGTCAGCTGCTACTCCAGTCAAAATATTTAAAGATTCTATGATGAATAGGAAGTTCAAAAGAAGTTTTTTTAATTTAAATTAAATTAATTTTTTTTGTAAGATTATAAATGTCTTTACTATCAATTTGAACAATTTAATGCATCCTTCCTAAAGCAAAGTATTAACTTTTTTAACTAAAAAAATTGCAGTGACCCCATACTGAACGGTAGTGTATATTGAATTGAGATAATCGCCTTTTCTTATCACAGATTAATGCAAAGACATACCAGATATTGTAAAGTCCCCACAAATGAAGTGCATAGGCTCCCCTGGTCCAGGTCTTTGGCGTAGCCAAGGTCGATTATCTTGTGGACGAGCTGCAGAGACATCAAGACGAGTTCTGGTTAGAAAAGTTGTGTCTATTTAACAAGAATCAAACTACTAAACAGCAAATACCTTTCCATTGATATCTTGTAGCACAATATTCTCTGGCTTGAGATCTCTGTGAATGATCTTATTCTCATGGAGGTACTGGATTCCAGAACCTGTTGGAAAAAAATATACTGTTTTACTTACCACCCATAATGAGCAATGATAGAAACACCAAAAATACAAATGACAGTTTTGAAATGACACATTACCAACATCATTGAGTAGTGCTAACACTTCACTCTCTTTTAACCCACAGCAATTTTCTGGTTTGCTCAATAACTACAAGAAGGAATACAAAGAGCAGAAATGAGTTAGTATAAATGTCAACAGAGGGCACATGAGACATGATGCAAGGAAAAGGCCCCTTGTCTCACACAACACACACACACAAACAAACCTTTCGAAGGTCTCCCTTGGAACAGTATTCCATGGCTAAAAGTGGTAAATCATTCAAGGCAATGTGCATCATCTCATCAGGCACATCCTTTGCTGTCACCACATTAAGGTGCTTCAGCCTGAAAAGTGGGATGAAAAAATAACAAATTAATAAAGTATATACGTGCGCGCACACACACAAACACATTTACCATATATACACATTATATATTATTAAAATTGTTAACAGTTAATAATATAAAAACATTTAATTGCCATAGATGTACACACTTTTTCATAATCTGGATCTCCCGACTCCATCTATCTTTGTTTTTTGCATTAAGTTCAAGGCGACAGAGCTTCACAGCAATTTTTTCTGAAGATTCCTGCAAAAAATAATATTGAGAGTGAACAATGGAAAACTTTAACATTCAACATTTTCTTCATGTTTAACGGTAAGATAACTAAGCAACAATAGGAAAGAGCAAAGAAAACAACACATAGGCCTATCACATGTAGAGTAGTTAGTAATAACATTAAAGGCAGAGCAATACCTGATTTTGATACAGGTAGACATGGCCAAATCCTCCTGTCCCCAGCCTCTCCTTCATAAGCCATGACCCACAGACCTGATTCTGTCTGAATGGGGGTTTCTCCATCTGTACACATCAATAATACACCTCATCAGACATTTATAATACAAAACCATTGTCATTCAACACTATGACGGCCACTCGTGTTTGATTAGGGTGTAGGCCCTTTAGAGAGGCTAATGTGATATTCTTTACTGTGGACAGCGTAGATGATGATTCGTAAGTGAGACATTTTTATTCATGACATATTTACCTTGATATCGGCACACAGCTAGCAGGCGAGCTAATACAAAGTGTCAGCCGGTAGTGACTTACCTTGCGTCAGCTTGCGTTTCTAACTTGCTTGAACCGACCACATCTGATGTGGAGAATTGTGGAACCTGTCAAACGAACGTATTAATCCATAGTAAACAACAAAACTATCCATTTCATCCTTACACGAGCTATCGGGTCGGATGTTAGATTTGCTAACTGGCTAACTAGCTACACGTAAACAACTCGATGTGAGATATTAGCCTGCAGTCTTACACGCCCCCAAATGTCAGCTTTCCATAACACCAGGCACGAAAAAAACGAGGAACAGACCGCACCTGAAAATCAAAACAACTAAATCTTGCTGTCCTAAAAGAATGATTGGGAACAGCAGTAGCGCTGACTTGCGCACTTGTGTGAAAACTGTTGTTGACGGCGGCCACGCCAGTCAGCTGCTACTCCAGTCAAAATCGAAACAATGTCCGCGCATGCGCGCTTCGTTAGTAGCCGCCTGGGTTTCATCAGCTTTGATCTAGGATCAGTTGGTCATAATCGATGCCATATACAGAAAGACAAAATAAAGCCCGTGGAGCTCTTCAAGTTAGCGTGTCGTCGAGGACCTTCGGAAAATAGCACTCGTTTGTTGTGAAAGTAACTCCAGTGACGAAAATTGGTTTGGATCTTCAAATCATAATTTCTTGTAAACTCTCTGTACGTGATCTACACAAATCATTGGATAAATGGTGATTCATAAATAAATGATTCATTTGACAAATGAGTAAAAATAATAAAATAGATATACTCATAATCAGAATAGTTATTTTTTATTGATTACATGATTACTATTCACAAAATGGAAGTACATTCTTCATAATTTATTGATTCTCACTAATTCTTCTTTTTATCTTTTATATTATCCTTTCTAAAACAGCCTATTGCTTATGTATGTTCAGAAAGTCTTCCAGTTTTGTGTAATTACTCAACTTTTTTTGTGTTTTATTTTGATTGTCTTTATTTTAAAATTACAATAAAGTTCCGTCCCAAACCCCAGTTTGGGAAACCCTGATAGCACTTCATTTTGTTGATAACAAATTCTCAACAATTTGTTTTCTCTTTTTGAGTTACATTTTTTGTCTCAGACGCTTTGGTACATTTCTTGAATCAGCCTTATGATTTGCAAACCAGTAAGTGCATTTCTCGAAACAATTCCTACAAACAGCACCACAATAGATTATCTGCAAAAGCCTGTAACTTGCTCAAAATCCTTAGTTCATCTCTCAAAATTAAGTATTTATGTCAATGAACATAGCAATGCCCTGAGCTGCCCTCAGAATGACAAGTCCTTGTGTCATTGTTCTCAAACAAGATAGTAAAAATGCTTAGTCATGTTGTCAATATAGCAGTGTACTCTGTCAGTATTTCCTGATGTAACTAGTCAACTTAAAAACGTAACTACAATATGATTGACTAAAAACGCGGCGGTCCAGTTAAAAAAAGTTAACTTTGCTTTTTTCCCATTCCACTGCCCACGTTTTTTCAATGCAATAATGCATTTTTTTATTTTTTTATTTTTTTATTCATATGCATGTTGAACATTAACAAAAAGGCAATCATAATTGAAAGATTTACAAACAAGGACTGAGATTACAATCAATTGTTAGGCTACATCACACTCTACATATTCTCAACAATAAGTAAGTTAAAGAAAAAGGAAAAAGAGAAAAAATAAAATAAAATAAATAAAAATAAAATAAAATGTAGGGGTGTAGGAAGTGTTTTTCTTTAAGTTATGGGAGTAAAGATACAATGCTTTGGGATTTTTCATCCCTCTCAGTGTTTCCAGATATACTCGAAATTCCTCTTTAAAAACCAATAATCGTGGAAGAGCTTTGAAAAATTTACATTTGTGTATGTAAAATTTCAGCAAAAGCTACACATTATTTATTACATAAGATACCTTTTTATCCTTAATTAACAAACCACATTTAATAGTTTCCCATGACATTGTCAATCTTACTGTTATTCTTTGCTGCATCCAGCTGGATGCATCCTTCCAGAATGCGTTTACCAAATTACATAGAAAAAACAAGTGTTCAACAGTTTCTATCTCTAACTTGCATATTTGGCATAAGTTTGAGTCTCCAACATTAAATCTTATTCTTGAAAATTATTTTGCAGGGTATATATGATTCATAATTTTGAAGTGCACCTCTTTACATTTAGGGTTAATGAAAGAAAATTGGTTCTAATTTTACTCACTTCTTTCTTCTCATAATGACGAAATATATAAGCTCTCTTTACAAGTCCTGGAAACGTTGTATTAAACAATTCCTTAAAAATTTGTTAGAACATTTTCTATCACCAAAGCTTGCATTTTCTATTGTAAGATGTTGCATTTTAGGTATTATCATCGAATATTTCAAATGTTTATTTACCAATTTAATCATCTGTATTGGAATTAGGGTTGGGTATATACATGATACGGATTTCGGTAAGTTGTACTGTATATTTTAACATACCTTCAGATGTTTAGTCATGTTTATTTTGCGCTGACATTGTTAACAAACATTGTTTGTAGAAAAATATTGGGCAGGATATGAAATAAAAAAAAATGTAATACATTTTTTTTTTAATTAAATACAGATTTTATATCGCCCAGCCATATGGCACGCTTTAAATAGGCCTACTGAATTTTCCATGTTTTAGATAAGCAGTAGTGATACATTACATCACATTATCTAACAATTAGCCCATTCACATCTCTAATTCTTTCTAATTTTCTTTGAATATATTAAGAATCAATATCGGTTCGTAAAAATGAGAATCGATTAAAATCGAGAAATCGATATTGTTTACCCAGCCCTAATTGGAATGTTGTTGATAATTTTTTCATACATTTAAGAGGAGCAACTTAGATTGTATTTACCACAAAAAGTATCATGGCTCAATATATTTCCTGGTGTTTGTTGGGACTGTTTGCCCATGTTTATGATCTTTTGCCTTTTTATTGGATCACGGCTTTGGATTACCCTTAAATTAAACTACTACATTTGGATCCTCAACCATTGTGTCCTGGAGCAGTTTGTGAAAAATATAGCGATATAGTAGACCCTACAGTTTTTCTCAGTCACTTTGGTGCATTTCTCAGATCATATCGGAAATTCTCAAAAATAGGCTACTTGTTCAACCTCCACATCTTAGTCATTTGAGCACATCATAAAAGCAATTTCTCATTGTAACTGTGAATCCTGTCCAGTCTCTTGTAATGAATACTATAGAGGTAATGAGCTAATGAGCAACAGCTGAATGTAATCAGGCATGATGAGTCCAGGCAAAGGATTATGGGAAATGTAGTCCTTGATTGAGTGGCAATAGTCTGGGATAGAGTGCCCTCTGGTGGCTATCAAGGGCACTCCAGCTGATGATTGTGATAGTACAAGATTATCCTATTCAAATCTGTGATAAACAAGTTAAGGCTAAAAGTAGGGTCAAATCCAAAAGTAACAAAGACTAGTCAGATAATATTACCTAAAATTACATTACTAACTACAGTTTTCATAATGTAATTTGTATTCAGCAATGGACTACAATTTGTAAGTAATCTACCCAGCACTGCAGACAGACAGACAGACAGATAGATATAGATAGATAGATAGATAGATAGATAGATAATGTTTTTTCTGTGTCTTCCTTTTTTAAAGACTGTGATTGCTGTCTCTACTTTGTCTTTGACAGTGAAGAGATATTCTTATACCGTAGGTCATGCTTTCTGTTTAGGGTCTGATAACATTCCAGTTTACATCAATCTTTTTCCAATGGTCAAAATTTGCATTTTAGTAGCTTTTATGATTTCATTTATTCTGATTTGGATTTGTTCAGCTGTACTTCCTTCTAAATTCATTTAATTGTGTTGTGCATTTTACTCCCAGGCTGTCAGATTAAGATAACTTTTTAAAAATCTGCTACACTGCTTGTGTTTTTGGTGAATCATATTAAAGAAATATATGCAGATTTTGTTTTGTATTTATAGCAGATAGATATAGAAATAACTAAATAGATCTAAAACTAATCTGTAAAGTCAACATGTAGTTATACCTGACCCAAGATGAGTGAACATTAACATCAATGTCCAGCAGATGGTGCTCAAGACTATAAAATACAAGCACAAATCCACCTCATCGATATAATCAGACAGTTGACCCATCTTAAGAACATAATTTTAAAAAATAAGTCTAAATTTGTTGAATTAAAAACCTAAATTCTATTCATAATTTTAAGTTAACTAGATTCTGACTGAATATCTCTTTATCTAGTCTTTGTAAAAGAAGCTGAGCAATAAAGACCGCATCAGCGGGTCAGTGAATGGGCTGCGGACAGTGATAACCTCTGGAAGTGATTTCTTAATTTCAAAACAGCATATTTTATTAATGGATCATCTTTCCAGGAAAAAAAGGGTGAATATGAGGTCGGCATGCATATGTGTTTAATTACAATGACCCTAAGTATTATAGGTCTGCAATGAACCCAGTCCAAACGGCTTAATATACAATGTGAGTCCATTTAAACTATATTCTTTTTAAGAAATTTAAGATTAAGCTTTCTGAAAAGTCAACGTTATGTTGGTTTCTACAAAGTCACTCAGAATTGATGCACAGTTGCCTAAAACGGAGTGTCTATTTACAATAAGTGTAAATAGCCTGTCTTGTTGGCAAAGGCTATTTACACTAACTCCACTCACCAATGTCTGGCTGGGCCACACAAGATTAAAAAAGATGAGCACCACTAAATGTCTGCAATGACATAAGCCATTAAGAGTATGGCGCATGAAAGTAGCTTTTGACGCTATCGACCCGAGTTCAAATCCGCCTTTTGCTGAACACGCTCTTCTCTCTTTTCCCATCACAAATCAGATCAGAAAAGCATATATTTTCAATAAAAATGAAGAAAATATTTAAAAAATGGAAATAAAGTGCTTAACGAGTGGTTAATAATTAATATGCTTATTGTAAATAGCATCTAATTGCTATTTACACTTAGTGTAAATAGCATCTATCGCTATTTGCACTTTGCCGCTGCTTAAAATAAAAGGTGATGCAAATATTAAGCTTATACATCAGATATTATCATCACAGAAGCCAAAAACAAAAAAACAAAAAAACAGCAACACTGGAAGTTCAGTAGCGTGTTGAACAGGAAACACATGTCTGAACATTTCTTAAACGTCTGCACATTTCTTAAAGAGACAGAAAGGTGACATCATCTCCTCTGGCTCTCTCATTCATGAAACCCCCCTCATTTATCACGTACAGAACTCACAGGATGTCTGTCTAATTGTCTGAGACTGAGAAAAAAACAAACATCATATTTGGCGCCTAAGAAATTACAAAAATTTAATATCACAGAAAAGCCCAGGATTTCAACTTTATGATACACCAGGCATGCAAACAGTGGCACACATGGGGGCAGAGAGTAAAACATATGTGAATGACTCCGGATGTTAGGAAACAATGAAAAAATGCAAGATGACAGCAATTTTAAAAATAGATTCATTCTGAGTTAAAATTGCCTGACAATGGCAAAAAGAAGAATGATGATAATGAATCACCCAGATGTATGTGACACAAACAACACACAACATCTGTTTTGATATCTAATTAATCTGCAGTTATTTTTTTTATTTACCTTGACAGCTTTACAGAGTAATATCAACCCTTGCAGATACTAGCTTTCACAGAAAACAATAACTTATGACATGTTGTAAAATGGCAAGTGTAATGTAAAAACCACAACAATTGTCATTGCTTCAGGGGCAAGTACATATTAGGAATGTTTCCTCTTATTTCTCTCCTTCTTCTCATTCCTTAATTGTTTTATGAGTTAAAAAAATTGAAAGAGGTCTTGAGTAACTCAGCTTGAGTAACATAAGAGCTTACGCAAAAAGCATAGCCCACAATCAATTGTTTACTGCTCAGCGCATGCCAGTTTGCCTGAGGCCAGGCCCCCCTCAGCCAATCATGGACTCGTCACTATAAATCGAGGAACAGTGCTCAGTAAGCCGGTACAGCTACACACAGCAACATCTGTAAGCAAACTCTCTACTATCAAAAAGGTAAGCACCAAAAACACTTTTCTGGTTCTGTTTTGCTTTTATTCTTTACATATTTTATATGTAAAAGACTTGATTTATTTATATACAATTTTATATAGAACTCCAGGGATCTTGACTCAATTTTAAAGAACCCTTTATGCCAAAAAGGTTCTATAAAATGAGAAATGTCTTAAATTATTGTGTATTGCGTTTAACACATTATTTCATTTTTTTTTTTTTTTGTGATAAAATGTTTACAAGCTGTTTATTTCATGAAATTTAATCAAAATAAAAATTGAATTAAAATAAAATTAACTAATAAATTAAAACTAAATTTGAACACATTTCATTAGCGATATAGTGAACAATGAATAACTGATGGGCTGGTGGGCTTATAACATTTTATGTATGTTTGCTTGCAGAGTCAGTGCTGCAAAGTCATATGGTTTCAATAGTTTCTTGCAATACTTGTTTATTTATTTATTTGTCAACTTTTTTTCCCTGGAAACACATTACAAATGTACTTGAGATGAAAGAGCATGTGTCTTTTCTTTTAGAGATGTTTCTTATGAATATATAGCTCACTTCTTCAAAATGTTTTTAGGATCTCCAAAAAAGGAAAACATTTGTTTGCGGTCAAGATGAAGTATATTCTCAGCATATTACTGATATGCGCCCTGTGCTTAACTGAAGCAGTAAGTGAAAAAACAAAACAGAAGTGACATTTCTCACTTCCTACAAAGGGTCTTTAAATGGAATT
Source organism: Ctenopharyngodon idella (assembly GCF_019924925.1). Classification (NCBI taxonomy): domain Eukaryota; kingdom Metazoa; phylum Chordata; class Actinopteri; order Cypriniformes; family Xenocyprididae; genus Ctenopharyngodon; species Ctenopharyngodon idella. The sequence continues at coordinate 9,582,485 of NC_067232.1, read as the reverse complement.
AACCTTTTAACTTTCCCACACAGCTAATATTTATATCTCTGTTTTTAGATTAAACACCCTAGAAAGAAAGTCCCTTCTATTCCAGGAAAGGGTAAATCTCTTTTGATATTGTCACATTAGATTAAAGTTTTCCAAGAATATGTTTATTTGACACAACATAAAGTTGTATTTGTAACATGTAAACGTATATAGATTTATTCATACTTTTTCTGTTCTCAGATAAGTGCATACTTGATGGAAGTGATGAGAGTACATACAGAGGCAAAGTGTCAGTGACAGTCAATGGAAGGATGTGTGTATCATGGAATTCCATCCCAAGCCAACAATACAACTACTATCATAACTACTGCAGGTATTATTTACATTTATATTTTTGTTTCCCGTTCATAAAGTGTAAAATCAGATTATTTTGCTGACACTAATATATTGTATGATTATTAAAAAGGCTAAGATGAGACTTCTGACCTCTGAATGTTTTGCTTTTTCAGAAATCCAGATAACAGTATTCAGCCATGGTGCTTTGTAAGGAAAAGAAGGCGTTATGTACGGGAATATTGTGACATTTCCCGCGAGGAAAGGAAGCCGAGTAAGTAGAAGTACATCTCTTTTGCTCATTTAAGTCAGACAGCAGATTCACTAATATGACCTATTATTGCTCATGCAGCCAAGAGTCTACCAACACCTGAGCCATCACAGCAGGACACAGGTAACAATTTGATCAGTTTACTTTTTTTAATGTCCATTCTAAGCAAAAATTCTCAATAATTCAATGGGGATGTTAGGAAAACCCCTAACTGGGATATCTTTACATGCTGTTTCTTTCCTTGTGCACTGCCTAGAAAATTATCTCTTCTCACAGACTTCATGTTTCTGATGTTTCTCATGTATTAATCAGAATCAACATGTGGTGAGCGACGCTTAAACCGCACTACAAAGATAATAGGAGGATCAAGGTCAGCTGTTGAGTCACAGCCTTGGATTGCAACTATCTTCAAAGGAAATGGGTTTATTTGTGGAGGAACCCTCATTGCTCCATGCTGGGTCCTCACTGCAGCCCACTGCTTCCCTAGCGGGTATGTCAACCTGTTGTTAACTGAAAAGTATGACCTTATTTAAGCATTATGTAAGCTAATGTACAGTCCGCTCCAGAGTCAGGGTCTTGTATCACCCTATCGGGTTTATTTTAGCAATAATGACCAGCTGAAAGAATCCCACTTATTACTCAAATATTAAAATATTATCCTAAAGCTTCTGCTAAGAATAAATAGTCCTCTATAATGTAACAATTGGCTTATCAATAAGACGAACACTGCAACAGTATTATTGTAATATTAATAATAAAATTCTCTGAGCTCAATTTTACTAATAAGATAGCGCCAGTCATTGAATACAAGAGACATCAAAGTAGTGCCGGTTCAGGAAAAATAAGTCAGACAGAAAAGGAGAACTAGTTTGCTACTATTAACTACTATTAACTAATAAGCAACTATTAAACAGTCCAGCAGTTGGAGACTTGCATTAGATTGCAAAGAAAGTTTTGGTAAGTGGCAACAATGCTCCAATTTGTGAGTAGTCAATTGCAAACCAAGAATTTGGGTGACAGCGAATATTAGGAAATATCAGACTGAATGCCATGATCAGAATCAAGTATTCCAGAGGGCTGTGCAATAAAACTGCTTAATGCATAATGTAGTGTCATTTTATTGCTGTATAAAATGAAATATAATATATAATATAATTTATATTATATAATTATATTATTTAATTTATAATGTAATATATATATATATATATATATATATATATATATATATATATATATATATATATATATATATATATATATATATAAAAAATCTAATTGTATTGTTTCTTTGTTTTGAATAGTAATAACACTCAAAAAAATAGATATTCTGTCATTCTGGGAAAGAATGCCATCAATGAAACCAACCCTGACAAAGAGCAGGAGTTCAAAGTGAGCAAACTTGTGGTCCATGAGGACTTTGACTACACAACTGAAAACTATACTCATGACATTGGTAAGTTTGCCTTGTATTTTAATATTATATTTTATTATTTGCCTTATATTGTATTATTCCAGCAATTAAAAGTGCAAATCACTTCCTTTAGCCCTGTTGAAGATTGAGGGCAGCAATGGACAATGCGCAGTGAGGACAAAATCTGTGAGAACTGCATGCCTTCCACCTTTCCAGCAGATGCTTCCCTCAGGATTCTACTGTGAGATTATCGGCTATGGAAGGCATAAAAAGGGTAAGTTGTTAGAGGCTGTATGCTGATAATATATCCTAGAACAATAACAGTGATCACTTTCCTGCGACAACAAGATATGAGGGCAACATGGTGTGTCTACAAAGTTAATCTATGATACAAACTGGAACATGCTATAATTATGACATGACATACTGTACTGGATCTCTAAAAATCTAGCAGAGAACAGCTAGACATTTTAGTAATGTCATTTTGTCGTTCTGGACGTCAATGTAGAATGCAAGGACCAGAACTACGTAAATATGTGAGATAAAATGTAACATGTAATCATTGCTTTTTTATCTGTTTTCTTTAAGGTGGCTTTGAGTACTCTCGACATCTGAAACAGGCTGAGGTGATGCTTATTTCCCAGGATGCTTGCCAGCACACATATTACAGGGAGGATGAGGTCAATGAGTACATGCTGTGTGCAGCTGGCAGAGACTGGGAGGAAGATGCTTGCCAGGTAAACAAGAAAATATTTTACTTTCTTGAAATGTAGCCTTGACAAATTAAACTGCAAAATATCTTCATAAAACTGTAAGAAATACACATATGAATGTGTTTAATTTTCTGCTTTCAGGGTGACTCAGGTGGGCCTCTGGTGTGTGAAGTACATAACACCATGTTCCTATTCGGTATCATTAGCTGGGGAAAAGAGTGTGCGGAAAAGTCTAACCCGGGTGTTTATACAAAAGTCACCAAGTACAACCACTGGATCTCAATGCATACTGGTTTACCCACATATACAGCAGGCTCCAAGTATCCACAGAAGGATTAACTATGACAGGGTCACTTTACAGCAGAAATGTAAATGCTTAGCCACTCAGGGTAATGTTTTGGTCTGCACAGAATGCACATGCCAATTATTTGTGCCATTCAGATGATATATGGCAGCTACTTGCAATAGGAATAATCTTTGACACTGTTATAATTACACGTTCCTGCTTTTACTGGACAGTGATACCAGTATTTAGGTGAATGAAGGATACATAGAATTAGGATTTTTTTAATGCTCAGTTTGTGAGAACTGCAAATGATGTATTTTGTCTTTTGTGCCTTTCTAAAATTGTTTGTGGAAATAAATATGAAGGAGTATGTGGATGAAGGAGTAGTGCTCCATAAAGTTAATTTTTTTTTGACTGGGCATTATCTGTTTTAATTATTCTGTTTTATTGTTACTTTTTATATTATTTAATATTTTATTTATTGTAAGAATGCATATAAGATACATTTATTTATTTATTTTGCTTACTTATATACATATTATTGTAAAACTGTCTTTACTTTGTTTAATACAAAATTCTCCTTAATTGTATTTGATATTCCATTGTATTTTATATTTGACAATAAACTTGCTTTAAATCTTTACACGTTTTTGTTTCATTCATTCATTGTGCATCATGATAAATATTTTTCTAAATCACAATCAGCTGGTGCATTCTTACTCATATCCATTTTCATTCTTTCAGGGATTTGTTAACCAGTTCTTTCATCTATTAATCTCAGTTCATTTTAAAATTAATATAGCCAATAATGCACATCTGCCTCTTTAAAAGGATAGTTCACCGTAAAATTAAAACTCTATCATTTACTCATCATTGTTTACTCACCCTTGTATTGCTCTTACATTGTTGTAAAACTAAAACTATTAAGGGGAGACACTACAGGCAAAAACACTGTTTTTTCAGGCACCCGTCAATTTTGAGATTTTGCGCTTTTTGTCTTTTCATACAGTGTTTTTTCGGACTGGTGGAAAGAAAACATCCAAAATACACTTTTAAATGTATATTTTATAGCACTTTATCTATTTACATCTGTAGATTTCAATTACAGTAAATATCTTTAAAGGCCGTTTTCTCAAAATGAGTTTTTTCTCCTGCTCTGAGTCAGAAATCTCCACTTCAGCAGAACTTATATGCACCAAACTTTACAGCTTTATTCTGAAGGTTTTTACAGAGGGATTTGTTGATATATAATTTGCCTGATTTCATACAACATTTTATTCCTAAAAAAATTGTGAATTTTTTTTCTGACTGTTGATAGTATTTTCTCATTTATGGAGTGATAAAAAGAGATATCCAAAATTCCCTCTGTAAAAACCTTTGTATTTAATATGTCCAAAAAATTAAATGAGAATTTTGAACCTGACATCATCCAATATTCAGATTTTTGTTCTAGAAATGTATGCAGATTAGCACATTTTTAATTAGATAACGCCTCATTTGCATATTTAAACATACAATTTTAGAAAACTTGTAATACAAAAAATGTTTGCAATTTTTAATGTAATCAATCAGCTGGGGAAGTATGGTGATATCTATTAGTTATTTTTTTTACCCTATTCACCTGGGGTGTCTCGCCTTAAAAAACATTTGTGCTAATGGAAATAAGCTGAAATAAAATCAAATATAAATATTAGCTGAAAAACTTAAAGAAAATTAGAAGATTAGAAGAAATATTGCCTTGGGAATAAACTGAAATAAGTTTAAGTAAGCACTGAAATTATTGACAGGAAATAACTAAAATTACACTGCTGAGAACTTTCCTAAGAACAACCATGTGTTGTTGTACACTAGAAGATGATATCAGAGTTTTGGAGAAGTGTCGTGAGAAACTAAGCAGCAAAAGTTTCTTAGTTGCAAGAGTTGGCCTCAAATTCAAAATAAAACATGAGAATGTGACAGAAAATGTGGAAGTAGTGAATCACCAAAGACTATACTCAGACTTAACATAATATCCTTCCTCTTACCATGAATACAAAATGCTTATGATGGAAAAAGATCTTGACCTAAAAAGGAAAGAAAGACAAATGGTTTACAAATGACAAATGACATGCAAAGAAATATATATATATATATAAACACATGCAACGTTAACACTCTTTCTTGTAACCTATAGCAATGACACCTCCTCCATGTCCTTTACTAGCAGACAGTTAAGGGTTAAGGTTAACTAAGTCTAAACATAAACTATACATACAGTATAACTACATTATATAAAAAATTACATTTATGTGTATTTTCACGCCCCTGTGTGTTTTAACTGTATGTATGTAAATATATATATAGCTATATACAGAGGCGGCCCTCCCTATAAGCGAACTAAGCAGCTGCTTAGGGCTGCTTAGGGCCCCGGCGCCACTTCTATTTTGAAGAATGTTGGTAACCAAAGAGTTGGTGACTAGCAACCCACATTCTTCAAAATATCTTATTTTGCATTCAGTAGACGAAAGAAATTCATTCAGGTTTAAAACAACTTGAGAGCGAGTAAATGATGAATTTTCATTTTTGGGTGAACTATTCCTTTAATGTTAATACATTTATTACTGTTATCTTCCTACATGTCCATCTGAACTGTTCATTTTATGTAATTATTTAAGTATTTAATTTAATATTGTCCATTTTGTACATTCACATTAATTTTTTATATAAGAAGATACTGTTTATCTTAAGTTATTTTAACTGAGGGGCCCGCAGATAAAATTCTGCTTAGAGCCCCATAAAAGCTTGGGCCGGCCCTGTACATATACATATATATATATATATACACTACCTAGTATAGTTGTGCAGATTTTTGATTACTATGTTTTGATTTTAAACTACTGACTTAATATACTTGCCAGTATAAAGTGGTTTCAACAGGTTATACACTATATTGCCAAAAGTATTGGGACACCCCTCCAAATCATTGAATTCAGGTGTTCCAGTCACTTCCATGGCCACAGGTGTATAAAATCAAGCACCTAGGTATGTAGACTGCTTCTACAAACATTTGTGAAAGAATGGGTCGCTCTCAGGAGCTCAGTGAATTCATGCGTGGTATCGTGATAGGTTGCCACCTGTGCAATAAGTCCATTCGTGAAATTTCCTCACTACTAAATATTCCACGGTCAACTGTTAGTGGTATCATAACAAAGTGGAAGCAATTGGGAACAACAGCAACTCAGCCATGAAGTGGTAGGCCACGTAAAATCACAGAGCGGGGTCAGCGCATGCTGAGGTGCACAGTGCGCAGAAGTCGCCAACTTTCTGCAGAGTTAATAGCTACAGACCTCCAAACTTCGTGTGGCCTTCAGATTAGCTCAAGAACAGTGCGTAGAGAGCTTCATAAAATGGGTTTCCATGGCTGAGCAGCTGCATCCAAGCCTTACATCACCAAGTGCAATGCAAAGCGTCGGATGCAGTGGTGTAAAGCACGCCGCCACTGGACTCTAGAGCAGTGGAGACGTGCTTTCTGGAGTGACGGTGTGGAGGAACTTGACTGGCCTGCACAGAGTCCTGACCTCAACCCGATAGAACACCTTTGGGATGAATTAGAGCAGAGACTGGGAGCCAGACCTTCTCGCCCAACATCACTGCCTGACCTCACAAATGCGCTTCTAGAAGAATGGTCAAAAATTCCCATAAACACACTCTTAAACCTTGTGGAAAGCCCTTCCCAGAAGAGTTGAAGCTGTTATAGCTTCAAAGGGTAGGCCAACTCCGTATTAAACCCTACGGATTAAGAATGGGATGTCATTAAAGTTCATGTGCACGTAAAAGCAGGCGTCCCAAAACTTTTGGCAATATAGTATACGTGTTATATGACAGGTGCATGTTTCTGAGTTCTGTAATGACTCTCACTGCACATTGGAGGGCGCTGCTACATCATTAGAAAAATTATGGAATTTATTTTAAGTGCATCTCTGCAGTTTAATCTAAACTACCTGTCTGTATATATGGTATGTGTATATGTATGTGCTATCTAGGTTGTGTTGATGTTAAAGACAGTACTTTTCCTATATAATTTATTATGTAGGCTACACTTTGTGTTTGGCAGTGATAGAGGATGGCTTGAAATCTCTTCATGGAGAATATTGTTATCATGTTATCTCAGAAAGACATCTTATGTGTCCCTCATTGCATATTCCAGCCTCTCATTAAAAACAGGGCATCCACAGCCACAGCAAATGCAGCAAATATGGACTAGTCAGCAGTAGGGCTGGATGATATGAAATTGCTGTGCACAGCATTACTCACCTTGGCTGTAATGGGGCCGGATCTGCACCGTTCCGTTTCAATACAAACAGTTTCAAAACAATAATAATAATAATACAATTTATAAGGACAATGACGACCATTAATAATTAAAGTAAATCATCAGTAAACACACTAATCAGTCAGTGGTTTACATTTATATTTTCTATACAAATAAAACTGACTGAAATGGTAGGGATACAGTCACTGAAAATATTGAAGAGAACAATAGTACAATTTTTTTAGTACAAAGTTATTCAAAGTGTGAACTGACTGACAACTTGACGACTTTTGTTGTCTAAGAGTTTAAAAGCACAGTCAAAGCAGGAGATCTCCTGTCAAGTTTGAGAACATTGAGAGACTGCAGACAACGTCCCAGCTATGCAAGAAGCATCCCCAAGTGACTTTGCACTTACAAGGTTCAATGGCAGCTGCTACTTTTATAATAAACAATTTACCTTATTAGTGTTGCAAGGCACTTCTCTGTACTCCTCTATCTGAAATCTCTCCTTATTTGGTATCCTTACAGTTGCCTTGTGTTTTCTTCCATATTAGCTCCGCTGAATGGTGTCTGAAACAAAATCACAATACTTATCTAAAAAGTTAACTTGTGAATTATCTATACATGATAACTCTTAAACATTACTTTCGTGCAGATGTCCTAAACACATTATCAGATGTCTAAAGGAAGCCCTGTCTCTTTGCCTGAAAACGGGAATGTCTCATTATATGGGGAGTCAGTCTCTCTTTAACCAAATGTTTATTCTTGTCTCTAAACACATCATTTAAAGTATTAGACTAAACCAAATGAGGGCAATATATTGAGTGGTTCACCTCAAATGAAGAATTTCTCGTGTCTTGACATAGCCAGTTTTTTTTTTTTTTATAACTGCATTTTAATTGCACCCAGTGCTATAAAGCTAAAGTGTGTTTTCTGTATGTGTGTACATACAGAAAATATATTTTTTACTTTTATTAAGCAAAGACACATTAAATTGATGAAAAGGACACATTAAACTGATAAAAAAAAAATTGACAGTAAAGAAGTACTGAGTAATATTAATTAACATCATACTATAGATAGGGTTAGTTGCATGTAATTATGCATAATTTACTGTTATTACTATGAAAAGTATGTAACGTGTAACTAAAATAAAATTTTACTGTAATGTTTCTTGAGCACTAAATCAGCATATTGGAATGATTTCTGAAGTATCATGTGACACTGAAGACTGAAGTAATGATGGTGAAAATTCAGATTTGCCATTAGAGTAATTAATTACATTTTAAAATATATTTACATAGAAAACAATTATTATAATTTGTAATATTATTTCACAATGTTACGTTTTTTACTGTATTTTTGATCAAATAAATGCAGACCTACTGTAGTAACCCAAGCCTATTTGAAGCAGGCACGTGAACTTCTGAACCTTGTGTGTTGCTCAGAAACATTATCTTTTAAAACTAGGATTAATTGTCCACCAACACACTTCATTCTGTCACGAAGAAACGATCACATGAAGACACCGGCAGATGATTTGAATTAAAAGCTGCAGCCTATGAATAGACATGCTTGGATGGTCTGTCATTGAGTATCAGTTACTTTGTTGCCGTTTCACTAACACCATTACCATCATTAAGTCAAATGTAATCCACGGAATCCTCACTTTGTCATTCCAGTCCGACGCATTCCCTTTTTGGCTACTGACTGCATGACGTAGTCAGGGAAGCTCTTAACACAGGTAGGGTGGGGCGGAGAAGAGTGGAAACAGCGTCAGCGCGAACCAATCAGATGCTCCGCTTGGCGTGAAACCTTTGCGATGATTGGTTGACGAGCACTGACTCTTTTAAGTCGTGCGTTCGTTCCCACTCACCGGGCGCCTTGCTTTGGTTATCCACAGAAGGCGTCGGTCGTTGGGGAGGCGTTTAGGGATTTCTCTGCATGAGTGGGATAGACTCGGGAATAGACGTTTGGTTCGTGGTGCCCTTGGAAGAAATAACGGGGGAAAGCGCAGGACAGAGCGAACACGTGCCTTTTTCTCACTTGTGTTGAGGATATTTAGATTTCAGGATGCCAGTTTTCCATACCAAGACGATAGAGAGTATCCTGGAGCCGGTGGCTCAGCAGATATCCCACTTGGTTATCATGCACGAGGAGGGCGAAGTTGATGGGAAAGCGATCCCAGATCTCACCAGCCCAGTGGCGGCAGTGCAAGCGGCTGTCAGCAACCTCGTGCGGGTGAGGGTCCTGTCATCCATACAGCATCTTGTTTTAGTTTATCTGCTGCTGTTTTATTGTCTTTATCAACGCGCGCTTCATTCCATTAAAACGTCTCCCCTTATAAAAATACCATGGTAACCACAGTTTCCTCCTAAAAACCATAGGTACCACAGTTATTGCTACTACTGTAAATCATAATAAATATGTGGTCTTCTTCACTTAGTAGGCTATAAAACTTTGTCATTTTGTTTCTTTTTCATGACATTGGCTGGCTAACACCAAGTTTACTGAGAAAATGTAGTGCTTTGTTGTAGTTTGTGTTTGTGGTATTTTAGTGGAAATTGTTTACCTTGGTAATTTTGCGAAGGGTCGTGATCTGATGAATGTGATTGTTGCATTAGGAATTAAAAAAAAAAATGCCTACAGTGCAAACTGACCATAATGGGTTTGGTTTAAGAATCAAATCTGACTTTATTAGTTTGTGGCTAAAGCAGATAGCCTAATGGTTGTTGTAAATACATTGTACTGATGGAGCAGTTAGGAGACGGGCTAAATCACAGCAGGTGTCAGGAAAGTGTTGGGCAGTGTGAGTTTTCTGTTCTCCTCATTTTTCTCCTAACCACAGTTAACTTAACATACAGTAAACTAAAGTGCCTGCATCTAAAACAAAAACTCTCTAAGGTTGTGTTTGTGTTACAAAGAGCTGTATGCGATATCTGGAAATGAGTGTAGTTGAATGATAAGTTGACACCTTCAGCAAATGCAGGGAGAAATTGTAGTTAAAGACAGGCTGTAAACCTTCTTATGTTTACCAATGTCAAATTACTTGTTCCCTAAATACTTTATCCTGTATTGGAGTAGTTGCAGTATTTTGAACAAGTGAACCAACTGGAAGAAATTACATTTTCATCATAAACATGAACTGAGTGTGATATAGTCGGAGTCTTTATAGGTGGGCTGTATTCTTCCTTGTACAAGGAGTTCATCTGTTTAGAAAAGTACTTTAAGTTCGGGTGTCGTTTCCAGGAAACATCAAGAACAGAATCATCAATCCCAGAAACTTGTACCATTATTTTCCCAGTGTACCCACAGCAACCAGACTGAAACTTGCTGGTATGTTCTCCTTCCTCTTTGGTCTCAATAAGGCAGTCTCTATTTGAAGAAAGATCTCAGTCTGTTATTGAAAAACACTCTTTCATAATAAACCAAAAAGTTTTGAAATCATGTCGATTCATTTTTTTTTCAACAAGCTATTGTGTTCCATTGTACTCTCATCTACTCTGTAATGTGTTCTAACTGAAATATATTTGTTCTATTCTATTCTATTCTGTTCTATTCAATTCTATTCTACTCTATTCTATTCTCATTTGAAAAAGGCTTCTTGTAACTTGCTGTGTAGTTAAATATTCTATTCTATTCTATTCTGTTCTATTTTGAAATGCTTTGTGTTTAAATAACGAAGCATTTGAAAACATTGGTTCTAGTAAGTTTCTACAGTATGTTAAATATTATATTCTAGTATTCTATTCTGTTCTATTCTATTCTATTCTATTCCAAGTGTGTGAGTGGTTTAACTCAAGCAGGACCTGCAAGAGTCTTTTGAGAGTCAGCGTAGAAGTGCATTTAGTATTACTCTGTTTCTTCTTGTTTATGTGTAACAAGATAATTTACTCCCAGCTGTCATTAAGTAAAGTAATGCGAGAAGAATCCTCCTAATGTACGTGAGTAAGTCACAAATAGGGAGTGAGCATTTTGTGCTGGGAATAAATAGGTCTTCTAGCCTGGGAAGTAACACGGTCTCACAGTGCATGGCCGGAGGGGGTGTTTCATGCCCAGGGAAAGTGACTCCCTGCTGGCTTGAGGAAGTCTAAGGTGTCAGCGTCTTCATTGGAGACACAGAGCACCACCAACTCCCTCATATGTGGCACCTGTTACTGCTGAAGTGTCCAAAACATCAGCCAAGCCTCGAAATCAAGGCTGAGTGAAGAGGATTTATATCTCTTCTCACTCTAAAGACTGGCCTGTATCTTGGAGACTGTTCTATGTTTAGATTGTCAGCATTCTCTTGGTCACTTTGGGATTGTGGTAAGAGATTAGTTTGTCAGCTAATATGTTTAATGGGCCTAATTGTGACAAATAAACATTTGAGCATGCGGTTGTTTATTGTAAAGGTATTGCAAATAAATGACTCACTCTAGTTCAAGCTTCCGCATATATTAGATATGTCCTAGATATGATAGACACAATCCAGAACCATATCTGGTCTTAGTCTGTAACTTGGACTGATTAATGGTCATTGCTGGGTGTGGAAGGGCTGGAATGAAGCCAGTGAGGAATTGTATCTACCTGGATTTATAAGAGTTTTCAAGTTAATTTAAGGTTTTTTGAGTTTATTCATCTCTCTTTTCTCTGAATGCTTTTTATGGCTCTTAACAGTGAAGACAGCAGGGGTCTGGCCTGGAGGGGAGTCTCCATGTCTGTCTGTCTGTCTTTTCGGCCAAGTCTGTCACAGTGCATTGGAAGAGAGCCATTGGCATACCATCCATATACAATTGTAAATATGTGCCATTTAATGTCATGGCTAGATTCACTTAGGAATCAGCAGTAGTGTGGAACTGTATATGAAATGCTTCTGTTGTTATAACGTCACTTTCAATGGCAAAATGTAGCGATTAAAGACATAACCTACTGTAGTACCCCAAAGCCAAACTCCATAGGACATCAGTGGAATGTGTTCATTTGTGACCGCCGCTTGCAGGGAAAACTCCCTTAGTAATAAAATTATTGTGTGAGAGGAGGTGATGCCCTTTGAAATGTGTTAAACTCAAGTTAATCCCAGTCACTCTTACAGAACTATCATAATGTGATAGTAAGACCCACACTGATGACACAAGCATAAACTTGCTTGCAGTTTGCTTCCCTCAGCTCCCATAATCCCTCAAGTACTTTAAACAGACATATTCCTTTTAAAGCAAGTCTCCATTGTGACTTCTTCAGAAAATAAATCCAGCCTTGACTAGAGAGAATATATTTTGAGTGGCATGAATGTTTGCAGTATAATGCTCCAGACTGATTTCTATGAATTACAATGTAGATGGGACTCTACATGGCTCTTTTATGCGGGCTGTGATGATTATCTTCCTAAATTGTGTGATATGTAACATAAAATACAATAACAATCCTTTTAACATGTTATATATACTTTTCTTGTAGTAAAAAAAGCATAAAACATATAACGTAAGGGTATGTTATATATGTATAAACATATACACAAAATATATTCAATGTATAGGAAAAGCCATCAGAGATATATATCATAACCTTACTCAAAACTTTAATAATTTTAGGGATTATCTGTTGTGGTTGACTGATCACATAAAAACAGTAATATTATGAAATGTTATTACAATTTAAAATAACTTTTTTTCTATTTTAAAAGTGTAATTTATTATTGTGATGGCAAAGCTGAATTTTCAGCAGCCATTACTTGAGTGTCACATGATCCTGCAAAAATAATTATAATATGCTGATTTCGTGCTCAAGAAAGATTTATTATTATTATCAATGTTGAAAAGTGTTGCTGCTTAATATTTTTGTTTAAAGTTGATTTATTTTGATAAATAGAAATGTTTAAATTCAAAATAACAGCATTTATTAGAAATAGTACATTTACATTTATAATGTTATTTACAAAAGATTTCTGTCACTGATTTCTGTCTGATCAATTTAATGCATTCTTGTGGAATAAAAGCAATAATTTCTTTTAAAAACCAAAAAATCATATTGAAACTGACTCAAAGGAGGTTGATGGTTTGTTCATGGAAGTGGGAACTTGTGCAACATTTCGGTTGCACTTTTATGTATGTTTTAGGAAACTGGGCTTGTGATTGTCCACAATGCACACGTTTTCTAAGTCCGGCCTCTTCAGTCTTGTTTACTGAAATTGTCTGGATTGTGTTTAATGATATCTGACAGGTGGGCCGATACACAGGAGCCGGAGCAGCTGCTGACCTGGGCTGCTCTCTCAGAATCCATTATCACAGCACTAATGCACCTGAGATCAAACAGTCTTTTTAGTGAAGCTACAACTGCTATAAGCACTCTGCATTAATTATGCATCAAAGTACACAATCGATGTATCTTTGCCTCTTGAGTCTGTCTTTCTGTTACCCATATGCTAGGTTCGACACCATGAAAATTGCCAAATGTGCGATCGAGGGGCCTTTTATGAAGTCGAACCTTTTATGGATCCACCAGCGTGTGTGCAGAGTTTCCCTTTAAAGGAGTCGTGAGTCTTTGCGGAGGTTGTGGGAATCAATGAGAGATACTTCTGAGTTCGAGCGTAAACAGCCGGCAGATGACAGAATTTTGTGACAGAGCAGGAGCCTTGTTATATAAACAGCCATCATGGAGAGAGAATGCAGTCGCTCCCGCTTTGCTTTCGGCTGAGGGAAAGGCATCTTACTGTAGGTGTCGTCACATTCTAGCACACAAACACTGTATGTGCCCACCCCAGTGCAACCCTCATACACAAATGACCATTAGAGGAATGAGAATCATGTCATATATCAAATATCAGTTCAGTTTTTTATGAGCTGGTGTCATAAACAAACATACCATTGTTAAATCACATCATTGAACAGGTGGATGGTTCATTAACTGCCCTGTTACACGCCACTACGCTGTAAAAGAAAAATACATTTCAATTGATGGTAAAAAAAAAAAAAAATGCATAGGTGATGAAATAGAATGGCGCTGCAAAATTTAATGATCCATTTCCATGAACCATGGATCATAAAAATAGACACTAAAGACAGTTTACATTGTCACCCACACAAAGACAAAACCATCAGGGTAAAGGCCCGTTCACACCAAGAACGCATGCTATAATGATAACTATGTTAGCGTCCACCCCACGGACGAGAACGTTATGTTTGTTGCTTCAGTTGTGTTCTGTCAACATAACTGCAGTACGCACTTTGTAATGAGGTGGATCGTTTTTAGCTCTATCAGCTGGAAAAAAACTGCTCTGAACGTGATTCCTGTAATATCATTTTAAAACTTAATAGTTTTATCGTTCTTGGTGTGAACAGACCTTAAAGGGTTAGTTCATTCAAAAATGAAAATTCTGTCATTAATTACTCACCCTCATGTCTTTCCACACCTGTAAGACCTTCGTTCATCTTTGGAACAGATATTTTTGATGAAATCCGAGAGGATATATGGCTCATCCATAGACAGCAAACCACCACATTTAAGGTCTAAAAAGGTACTAAAGACATCGTTAAAGCAGTCGACATGACTGCAGTGGTTCAGCCTTAATTTTATGAAGCAATGAGAATACTTTTTGTGTGCAAAAACAAAACAAAAACAACGACTTTACTCAACAATATCTTCTCTTCTGTGTCATTCTCATATGCTTTTTACGATCAGCACTCCCAGGTTCTACATCAGAACGCAGACTCATTATTGGCCGGCTCCTGCGTCAGCATCACATGAATGCATCCTGCTGCTCACGTAAACAGCTTCTGCCAATACAAAGCCCGCGTTCTGACGTAGAACCTGAAAGCGCTGAACGTAAGCAGCATATGAGAATGACACAGAAGAGAAGATATTGTTGAATAAAGTCGTTATTTTTTTGTTTTGTTTTTGCACACAAAAAGTATTCTCGTCGCTTCATAAAATTAAGGTTGAAACACTGCAGTCATGTCGACTGTTTTAATATTGTCTTTAGTATCTTTCTGGACCTTGAAATTGGTGGTTAAATTGCTGTCTATGGGTGAGTCATATACCTCTCGGATTTCATCAAAAATATCTTAATTTGTGTTCCGAAGAACGAAGGTCTTACAAATTTGGGACGACGCGAGGATAAGTAATTAATGACAGAATTTTCATTTTTGGGTGAACTAACCCTTTAACCCTGATTACTCAAAAATGCAATAAAGAATTACTTAAATTAAAATGTTGCATAAAATGGATTAATGTGCATAAATGGTAATAAAACAACAACGACAAAAAAACCCCCATTAAATTCCTCTGGAAATAAAAATAAAATGTTTAAGTTTACTGAGCGATATAAAGTGAAGTCATCCACGTCACGTTGTTGCCGACTTTACATAACCGATGTTATCAGAAGAATTCATTCAACATTAAACTGAGTTGCAGCAGATTTCAAGTTCCCAGCATGCTTTGCGTCACACTCTGTAAGTGAGAATAAATGTTGAAATTGAGTGTTATTTTGTGTGTTTTTGCACAAGATTAATACAGGGAAAGATGTGTTATTGTTTATTGTTCTGTTATTTTGGTATTTAAATTTGTTTCTATGATGTTGAAGTTTTGTAGGGTTACCATCATGGTGAAGAGTAGTGCCTGTGGTTAGGTTGAGAATGGGCTGTGAAACTTCAAGGCTATATATACTGCATGTTGATTTAACATTTCATGCAAGTAAATAAAGATATTCTCTTTGATGGTTATATTAGCGCATACTGGTGTGCTGTTGCTGATTAACACTTAACTGTAAAGAATAGGTGTATTTTTTTAAAATAAATTGTAATTACCAAATTTGTGTAGTATAAAATAATATTTTTTAGGTTCTACTAAAATAATCTTTGAGTTGTTTACTTAAATGTTTTGAGTATTCTGAACTTATTGGGTTTTATAACCACTGCATCAAAATAATTGAAAAATAATAAACATTATGTGGTATGGTGAACAATAGTTTTAAGTAATGAAATAAAATTAAATTTTTTTAGTTTGACTTAATTGTTATCTATAATTATTGTTTAAAGATTTTAGTTGCTTTACTTAAATTTTTTGAGGTAATCGGTGTCTGAACTTATCGGGTTTTACAGTGTTGTTCTAAATACATATTTTGTGCACATATTCATTGGTTGCTTTAGAATCTTTGGTGCTTTCTTGTAAAGCACAGCCTAAGGTGCAGTGAGCTCTTATTTACCACCATTGCTTCTTGCCCCTCAGATGGCCTTATAGACCAGGACTGAGCTAAGAATAACTATGCAGAATGTGGTTGCAGGTCCAGTATTTCAAGAGAAGTGTGAGGTGGAGGCCCCACTGAGAAAAGCGTTTCAATATATCAGGTGCCAATAGACACTAATAAGCCTCAGATACACTGAAAATAATAGGTGCAAGAGCTCAACCCACTGACTATATGACATTTTGACTGGTGGAAGGGTTGTGTTTATCCGGAAAGACTTCATTCTGTTGAGTACATCTTCCAAACAGGCCATGCTCAGGACTGATGTTTGCGACTGGCTACTGTGTGTGCATATGTGATTGCTGTTCCCACTTTAACCCAGCAGTTAACCCAGTTAGCCTTATTTATGGGCCCCTTTCACCCAATTAGGGCCCAGTAAGAGTGTGCTGCACTACAAAAGCACAATCATCCATACACAACTGCATGCTTTGCACATGCCAATGCGATCAATGGTCCTTAGCAGGTCATCGGCTATGAATCAATACACTCTATTATTTACTACTTTACATCTGTTTGACCTGTTTCTCATCTCATTGTGTTATTCCTTTCTATTTTCACCCGTCCAATCAAATGATATATTTCAACTCATGAAAGTCACTAGAGCTTGATGGGAAGTTGAAAGTCGTCTTCAAATACATTTCAGAGATAGAGGACAGACAAATGAATGTGACTGCCTTGGTGTAATTACATCATTGGAAAAAAAGAGCAGGCAGGAAGTGGCCATGTGCTGTGCGGAGATAACAAACATCTCTCTGTTACGCTGCTATCTCTGCATTAGTGGACTGTAAAGAACACTGTAATGTTATTTCTTATGTCCAGTGAAAGGCCAAATAAACCACAATAATGTGAGCGTGTGTGTGGTCTGATATCTTGTCACCTCAGGATTATGATTTAAAAATCAAAGAGTGGTTTTGCTGTAATGTAAGACAGAATTAGAATTATTTTTTTTTAATTGTTTTTTTTAATATTCAGATTATTGGCTGATAGGGTTGGACGATTAGCTTAAAATATCAATTAGCTATATAAGTATTTTTGCCTGATGCAAATAATTAAATGACTTTTGAATCAATCTTTGAAACAGACAGAACTGATTTATTGGCATGAATAATTAGAAAAGAGTTTAATAACATGGTCTTAAATTAAAAATCATAAAATCCAGTACATGTTTTACAAGGATTATTAACATTAGATCCTCCCTTGTTTTGTTTCGTGTTTTGTTTTATTTGTTTGTTTGTGTTTTTGTTGTGTGTTGTGTTGTTTTGTTTTTGCTTTGTTTTGTTTTTGTTTGTTTTTTGTTTGTATTATTTATTTGTTTTATTATTTCATTTTTTTTAATGTTTTTTTTTTTGTTTTGTTTTGTTTCAATTTTGGTATTTTGTATTAGCTACTTATTTTATTTTCAGTGTGTTAATTCAGGAAATAATCAATGAATGGGTGTGGTAATGGCAGATGAGCAGGATGGGTTGTGGGTTGTTGTTTTAGATTGGACAGTTGGAAGTACTGGCAGCATCCCAGACAGCGAGCAGCAGATCAGCCCCAGGGCTCATTCAAAACACACAAGCCCTTATTGTGTCCAGATATTCAGAGCAACCCCATTCACAAGCTGTGTCAATCTGGTGTGCCTGAGGGCTAAAGCTTTTCCTTGTGTGTATGACTTTTTTTGAGTTAAAGCTGGTGTCAAAAAAATAAAAATGCATGTAAATGGTCTCATCATTATGCATCCTGTAAACAAGCTTGTTTTACATGTGTTCTCAGGTGGGGAAGGAGACAGTGCAGACCACAGAAGACAAGATTATGAAGAGAGACATGCCTCCGGCCTTCATTAAGTAAGACCTGTGCTTCCTGTCTCTCTCCAGGCGCTCATCATGTGAACATACATAAGCTCTAATCACACTGAACACACACGCTTATTGAACAGCATTAACAAGGTATGTGCCTTTACCTTGTCAAGAGAAGTTTAAACTGATGAAATATTATAAATGTCTAAACATAAGAAGCTTTTTGTTTATCCTGATTTTACACAATATGAGATACCTATAAAGCCTAATGTCAGAGTGCATGAGGTCTTTGAATGTGCTGATACTGAAGAAAACTCCACAGTGTGATCAGATGTAGAGGTTAAATAAGGTCCGTTTGCTTACCGTCAGGGGCTGAGTCATACCCTCACTGCTAAAGCTTGGGGGCGTTTTCCTGCAAGCTTACAATGCATTATTGATAAGTCTACATAAAAACTATATGACTGCTTTCCCTAGTGTTTCTCCGGGTGTGTGAAGTGGTGTCTTGGCAGCTGATGTAGATGGAGCAGTTAGTGTTGAATCTATTTAATATTGATGCCCTGTCTGTTTGTGTCTGTCTTTCACAATCTTTTTCCTCACTCTCTCAAATGGTTAAGTCAGAAAGTCACAGAGACACAAAGAAGTGCTTGTTCCTTTGTTTCTCACACCTTAAGGGGGTAAAACTGCTAATTTTGGATTTCCAAAAAAATTGTTTTCTTTGATAAGGAAAGTGTAGAGAAGACTAGAAATGAAAGAGGATGTAACTGGATCAAGACATTATTTTACATATTATATATCAATTGTAATTATATATAATTAGTATGTATATGAAAAATTTAATAAAAAAATAAAAATCTAAAATATGATATACATATGCATGTGTGTGTGTGTATATGTGTATATATATATATATATATAATGTGTGTGTTTGTATGTGTATGTATATATGTGTATATATATCTATATCTATATCTATATATATAGTATCTGTGAGATACTATATATATATATATATATATATAGTATCTCACAGAAGTGAGTACACCCCTCACATTTTTGTAAATATTTTATTAAATCTTTTCATGTGGCAACACTTTGCTACAATGTAAAGTAGTGAGTGTACAGCTTGTATAACAGTGTAAATTTGCTGTCCCCTCAAAATAACTCAACACACAGCCATTAATGTCTAAACCGCTGGCCACAAAAGTGAATACACCCCTAAGTAAAAATGTGCAAATTGGGCCCAAAGTGTCAGTATTTTGTGTGGCCACCATTATTTTCCAGCACTGCCTTAACCCTCTTAGGCATGGAGTTCACCAGAGCTTCACAGGTTGCCACTGGAATCCTCTTCCACTCCTCCGTGACGACATCACGGAGCTGGTGGATGTTAGAGACCTTGCGCTCCTCCACCTTCCGTTTGAGGACGCCCCACAGATGCTCAATAGGGTTTAGATACCCTCAGCTTCTTTAGCAAGGCAGTGGTTGTCTTGGGGGTGTGTTTGGGGTCGTTATCATGTTGGGATACTGCCCTGCGGCCCAGTCTCCGAAGGGAGGGTATCATGCTCTGCTTCTGTCACAGTACATGTTGGCATTCATGGTTCCCTCAATGAACTGTAGCTCCCCAGTGCCGGCAGCACTCATGCAGCCCCAGACCATGACACTCCCACCACCATGCTTGACTGTAGGCAAGACACACTTGTCTTTGTACTCCTCACCTGGTTGCCGCCACACACACTTGACACCATCTGAACCAAATAAGTTTATCTTGGTCTCATCAGACCACAGGACATGGTTCCAGTAATCCATGTCCTTAGTCTGCTTGTCTTCAGCAACCTGTTTGCGGGCTTTTTTGTGCATCATCTTTAGAAGAGGCTTCCTTCTGGGATGAAAAGCCATGCAGACCAATTTGATGCAGTGTGCGGCATATGGTCTGAGCACTGACAGGCTGACCCCCCACCCCTTCAACCTCTGCAGCAATGCTGGCAGCACTCATACGTCTATTTCCCAAACACAACCTCTGGATATGACGCTGAGCATGTGCACTCAACTTCTTTGGTCGACCATGGCGAGGCCTGTTCTGAGTGGAACCTGTCCTGTTAAACCGCTGTATGGTTTTGGCCACCGTGCTGCAGCTCAGTTTCAGGGTCTTGGCAATCTTCTTATAGCCTACGCCATCTTTATGTAGAGCAACAATTCTTTTTTTCAGATCCTCAGAGAGTTCTTTGCCATGAGGTGCCATGTTGAACTTCCAGTGACCAGTATGAGAGAGAGAGAGCAATATGAATTTAACACACCTGCTCCCCATTCACACCTGAGACCTTGTAACACTAATGAGTCACATGACACCGGGGAGAGAAAATGGTTAATTGAGCCCAATTTGCACATTTTTACTTAGGGGTGTACTCACTTTTGTGGCCAGCGGTTTAGACATTAATGGTTGTGTGTTGAGTTATTTTGAGGGGACAGCAAATTTACACTGTTATACAAGCTGTACACTCACTATTTTACATTGTAGCAAAGTGTCATTTCTTCAGTGTTGTCATATGAGAAGATATAATAAAATATTTACAAAAATGTGAGGGGTGTACTCACTTCTGTGAGATACTGTATGTATATTTGACTTGCTGCTGCCAATACATACACGACACGTGTATGCAAGTAAGACATGCTGCTACTGTACAATATAACGTACATGAATTACCCATAGCAGATCTATACAGGTGGAGCTGGGGAAGCTGGAGAGTTTCTAAAAGCGCGCTGCACTGCTAAGACAAATGCTAATCAAGTATTTGAAGGTTAAGCATGCAAGCTTTTCAAGAGAACCAATCAGCTGTGTCCTATAGAGGAAAGTCACAGAGAACACAAAGAAGTGCTTGTTCCTTTGTTTCTCACACCTTAAGGGGGTAAAACATTTTTTCATGTTGTTTAGGCCAAATTCTGACCTATCATCTGAATGTTGCAGCAGAAATCAAGACTCATCAGACCAGGTGATGTTTTTCCAAACTTCTGTTGTCTAATTTTGGTGAGCCCGTTCAAATTGTAGCCTCAGTTTCCTGTTCTTAGCTGACAGGAGTGGCACTCGGTGTGGTCTTCTGCTGCTCTAGCCCATATGCGAGTGGAGCTGACAGGTCCATATGGACCCTGCACGGCTTCTTCCTGCTCACTAATCGGCCTCCAAAGCGGAATCATTTTTTAGAAGATTGTCCAAATCGAAATAAATTGCAAACCGGAATGACAAACTGTGACATGGTCATTTACAGTAAGCAGGTCCAAATTTAGTTGGAGAAACAGATGGAGATTAAATTTAGAAGAAATGCTTACCGTTATTAGTAGTGTTTGGTTAGACAAGAATCACTATTTTCATTGCTCATAGCTCAAGGCTTTAGCTTGTTCTTATTGCACCATTTGTGCTACAGACATGAATGATAACTCAAACTGTGCTGCTTATCAAGGAGAGTTGTGCTTTTACCTTTCAAAGTCATCAGACTTGATCAGGCCTTGCAGATGATAAAGCGGGGGTATCAGTATGAATCTGTATCTATTTGAAATGGCTGGGCAGACGGGCTCAGTTAAAGACCGTAAAAGCCTTAGCTGACACATTTGGCACCATAAACACAAGCTGGCACAGAGCTCATCAGTCAGCACACATGTGGCTGGTGACAGGAAATGTGAACCTCTCTATATATAGGCTCTGTTGTAAGCACTGACACCCGAGTGGTACCTCATACAGGGTGGTGTCTGCATACGTCTGGGTCTCCACCGCAGAATAATGATGAAGAGAGGCCTCCTCCAGAACGCGTCATCATCCTGCTCTCCCGTAGCGTGGGCCATGCGGCGATTGGGATGTGCTTTAATTTCTATTAATACAATGTTATACAGTCTGGGAGATCTTACACTGCATTTCTTATTGCATTTATTCAGTATTGAGCATTTCTAATAGCGCAAGCCATTATAGATTTGTTAGACCCTGGCATTCATACGGTATGATTTAAAAAAAAAAAAAAAAAAAAGATGTTCATATTAGATTTTTTGAAGCCAATATAATAGGCCAGCTAGTACAAATGAATATACTCAGTTGTTATGTTTCTTGTTTCTCAGGGTAGAGAATGCTTGTGCGAAGCTGGTGGAAGCAGCTCAGATGCTGAGGACAGACCCGTACTCTGTCCCGGCCCGTGATTACCTCATCGATGGCTCGCGGGGCATCCTCTCAGGCACTTCAGACCTGCTTCTGACCTTTGACGAGGCAGAGGTATGAATGGGAATGAGGGCTGTCTTAATGATGAAATTTCATCTGACGATTAATTTTCATAAAAATGATTGAGATTAATGATTTAATTGTTTATGGTTTCACAGATAGGGCTTAGGCTGAGCCAGGATTAGGCCTTAGTTCAATTAGGACATTTAAGTAGCCTACCCTAGAAAAAAACATTACTGGTATGCATCTTGAAACAAAACAATGGCACTGACATATTTTAAGATATGTCAGTACAAGTTGCTTTCAGTTAAAACAGCTCAAACATGCAGTTTAATCTAGGACTAGCTTAAGCTTTGTCTATGAAACCGAGGGTTAAAGTTTTGTTCATGTCACTTACAGCCTAATACACATACACTACCATTTAAAAGTGTGGGGTCAGTATTCAGCCTTAAATTACAATTTAAGGATCATAATAATTCAGCTTTGCCATCACAGGAATAAATTACATTTACATAAATTACATTAAAATAGAAAACAGTTTTTTAAAATTGTAATAACATTTTGCAATATTACTGTTTTTACTGTATTTTTGATCAAATAAATGCAGCCTTGGCAAACATTAGAGACTTCTTTTATAAACAAATCTTACCAACTCCAAACTTTTGATAGGCATTGTATACCTGAATAAATAATTTACTGACATTTAAACTTAGAATCATACAGTAAAATATATTATTGCCTTTATGACTTTGTGAACAAATATCAGCAATGCGGCGTGGCATGGAGTCGATCAGTCTGTGGCACTGCTCAGGTGTTATAAGAGCCCAGGTTGCTCTGATAGTGGCCTTCAGCTCTTCTGCATTGTTGGGTCTGGCATATCGCATCTTCCTCTTCACAATACCCCATAGATTTTCTATGGGGTTAAGGTCAGGCGAGTTTGCTGGCCAATTAAGAACAGGGATACCATGGTCCTTAAACCAGGTACTGGTAGCTTTGGCACTGTGTGCAGGTGCCAAGTCCTGTTGGAAAATGAAATCTGCATCTCCATAAAGTTGGTCAGCAGCAGGAAGCATGAAGTGCTCTAAAACTAACTGGTATACGGCTGCGTTGACCTTGGACATCAGAAAACACAGTGGACCAACACCTGCAGATGACATGGCACCCCAAACCATCACTGACTGTGGAAACTTTACACTGGACCTCAAGCAACTTGGATTGTGTGCCTCTCCTCTCTTCCTCCAGACTCTGGGACCCTGATTTCCAAAGGAAATGCTAAATTTACTTTCATCAGAGAACATAACTTTGGACCACTCAGCAGCAGTCCAGTCCTTTTTGTCTTTAGCCCAGGCGAGACGCTTCTGACGCTGTCTGTTGTTCAAGAGTGGCTTGACACAAGGAATGCGACAGCTGAAACCCATGTCTTGCATACGTCTGTGCGTAGTGGTTCTTGAAGCACTGACTCCAGCTGCAGTCCACTCTTTGTGAATCTCCCCCACATTTTTGAATGGGTTTTGTTTCACAGTCCTCTCCAGGGTGCGGTTATCCCTATTGCTTGTACACTTTTTTCTACCACATCTTTTCCTTCCCTTCACCTCTCTATTAAGGTGCTTGGACACAGAGCTCTGTGAACAGCCAGCCTCTTTTGCAATGACCTTTTGTGTCTTGCCCTCCTTGTGCAAGGTGTCAGTGGTCGTCTTTTGGACAACTGTCAAGTCAGCAGTCTTCCCCATGATTGTGTAGCCTACAGAACTAGACTGAGAGACCATTTAAAGGCCTTTGCAGGTGTTTTGAGTTAATTAGCTGATTAGAGTGTGGCACCAGGTGTCTTCAATATTGAACCTTTTCACAATATTCTAATTTTCTGAGATACTGAATTTGGGATTTTCCTTAGTTGTCAGTTATAATCATCAAAATTAAAAGAAATAAACATTTGAAATATATCAGTCTGTGTGTAATGAATGAATATAATATACAAGTTTCACTTTTTGAATGGAATTAGTGAAATAAATCAACTTTTTGATGATATTCTAATTATATGACCAGCACCTGTATATATATATATATATGTGTGTGTGTGTGTAAAGGGCTATTCAGACATCTAGTGGCTACAGTATGGTACTACAGATTATTTTTTAGTCCTTTGATAAAGAAAGTGTTTTCGTAGTTGTAAGGCAGAGTTTGCACTGTACAACCATGTCGTTTGCATTTTCTTCTTTGCAAACAAAATAGCAGCGAAATTTCCATGAATTGAAAGCGTTTTTCCGCGCAGGCAGCATCGTTTCAACTAGCAGCAGTGATTCAATCTGCGTCCGAGGAGATTGTAGACGGGTGTTATTTGCGCATGCACCAGCGGGTGGCTCATGTGAGTCATCACTGGCAAAAGAACCAAGAAATACTGTATAATCAAGCAGCGCTTAATATGTGTTATTATGGCAAAATAATGATTTATTTAGTTTTAAATGAAACCATTGTAATCCTGATAGTATTCCCCCTTTTTTCAAAATGTAACTGTAATCTGATTACTACGTTTTTTTGACGTAACTGTATCCTGATTATGTAACGCCGTTACATGTATTCCGTTACTCCCCAATCCTGCTTGTGGGTTTGCCTGTTTGTGGCAGAGACCTGCAAAATAAAACATCAGTCCTCAAGGATCCCTGTAGCTCAGATGGTAGAGCACAGTGGTAGCAATGTAAAGGTCATGGGTTTGATTCCCAGGAAATGTTTGTACTGATAAAATGTACTGTATAGCTTGAGTGCACTGTAATATTCTTTGGATAAAAGCTTTTGCCAAATGCATACATGTAAATAAATATTCCTAAATGCATCTTTTTCTTTTGTATCATCTGTCTTTTTTTTTTTTTTTTTTTAGGTTCGTAAAATTATTCGTGTGTGTAAGGGCATCCTGGAGTACCTGACCGTCGCAGAGGTTGTGGAAACCATGGAGGACTTGATCACTTACACTAAAAACCTGGGACCAGGTACTTCTGTTAAATGATTTTGTGTTTGTTACTTACTTTTGAAGAGTTGTCGTTACATTCTGATTTGAATTTAAAGTTGACGCTGTGCAAGTGGACAGCTGGCAGTGATTATTTGCATGAAAAAAATTCAGTGTTATTATGGTTGAATGAAGATTATACTTTTTAAGATTACACTCCTTAAATGAGGGTATGACCATGAAAAACTGTTTATTTGTTATATATGTCCTATTCAACTGTTTTCATTAGGTGGTATTGTTTTGGAGGGAAGAACTTCTATTTATGTGAGGCATTTTCAGTTTGTAGTAGCCTATTTTTCTTCTATTTGTGCTTTATGTATGGCATTAACTATTGAAATTTTTTTCAGAAATGTACATTATATACTACTGTTCAAAAGTTTGGGGTCAGTATATATATATAAATATATATATATATATTTTTTTTTTTTGAAAGAAAGAAATTTACTGTATAAAAGAAAATTCAGCTTTGCCATCACAGGAATAAATTACATTTTAAAATGTATTCAAACAGAAAACAGTTATTTTAAATTTTAATAATATTATCACAAAATTACTATTTTAATTAAATATATGGAGTCTTGGTGAGTATAAGAGATTTCTTTCAAAACATTTAAAAATCTTACAGACTTTTGAACGCTAGTGTATAATTTTTAGATTTTATTTGGAGATATATATATATATATATATATAGACAGATATTGGATATTGGATATAATTTAATAGCACTGTTCTTCTTCTGTCTTTAGCCAATCCCAAATTTAACATCCATTTTTGGATTATAAATATATGGAGAATTATTGCTAGCTGGACAGTTCCTCAGTCCTTCTTGTTTCTTGCACAGCCTTTTATTATATTTTTTTGTAAGGCATGACGAAAATGGCAAAGATGATTGACGAACGGCAACAGGAGCTGACACACCAGGAGCACCGTGTGATGCTGGTCACCTCCATGAACACAGTGAAGGAACTGCTGCCCGTGCTCATATCAGGTGATAGACCAGCAAACCGCTGTGTGTGTGTGTGTGTGTTTTGTGTGTGGTCTCTGTGTGCCAGCCGTTGATATGGCAACACTGATAATTGGAACCATTTAACCGCCTTGCAGGGAGGGATAGATTTTTCCCTTCATCCAGTTGGCTTTCTGCAGTTGGCTCAGCAATAAATAGCCAGGTTGATGGCAGCTCATCTGCACACACAGAAAGGCTTTTAATGTTGATGTTTGCAAATATGTCTACTCATATTGAGATAATTAGTTGCCTGATTTTTGGACACATTAGATATAAACTGCACTCTAATCTTGATCTGTAAAATAGTTTTAGACAGCTCATGAAAGGGAGTACTAACAAAATTGTTTTTTGATACCCATCAGCAATTAAAATCTTTGTGACAACCAAGTGCACTAAGAGTCATGGTGTGGAGGAGGCCTTGAAGAACAGAAACTACACGTTTGAGAAGATGAGCGCTGAGATCAACGAGATAATAAGAGTGCTGCAACTCACTTCTTGGGACGAGGATGCCTGGGCCAACAAAGTATGAGCCTTATCTCGTACATAAATGCATACACTCCTTTCTACAACCTCACCTTACAATTACATTAAGCTACATTGGCTTTAAAAGGTCAGACAAGTAATTTCCTTTGGTCCCTGGGCAATTTAAGTGATCAATTTTTAATTTACTATGTTTACAAAAGGTAAACATGACTGTGGCATTGGTGAAGAAAAGTAAAAATTTCCATAGAAAATTTTATTTCTAATAACAATGTAAAAGCCTTGATGGTCCACTTGGACGTATGTGAATGGGAGAAATTGTAATTGTAACTAAATATAGTGACTGTAGTCCCAGTTTACAGTTAAAGGATTAGTTCACTTTCCAATGAAAATTACCCTAAGCTTTACTCACCCTCAAACCATAGGTGTATATGACTTTCTTCTTTCTGATGTACACGATCAGCGATACATTAATAAATATCCTGATGCATCAAAGCTTTATAATGGCAGTGAGTGGGATCAACGAGTATGAGCTGAAGAAAGTGCCACCATCCACATCCATCCATCATAAACATACTTCACATGGCGCCGGGTGGTTAATAAAGGCCTTCTGAAGCAAAGTGATGCATTTGTGTAAAAAAAAAAATATATATTTAACAAGTTATGAAGTAAAATATCTAGCTTCCGCCAGACCGCCTTCCGTATTCAACTTACGGAAAAAGCGGAACTGGCATCGCGTCAGTTAAGCTTTTTCCATAAGTTGAACAGGGAAGGCGTTGGACGTAGCGTAAGCTTTTTGAACTGTGAGAGTTTTACATTTTCTTTGTAAGTAGAATACGGAAGGCGGTCTGGCGTAAGCTAGATATTTTACTTCATAACTTGTTAAATATGTTTTTTTTCTTTTTACACAAATGCATCTTCAGAAGACCTTTATTAACCCCCCGGAGCCGTGTGGAGTAAACGTTTATGATGGATGGATGTGGATGGAGGCACTTTCTTCAGCTCACTGCCATTAAAAAGCTTGGATGCGTCAGGATATTTATTAATATAACTCTGATTGTGTTCATCAGAAAGAAGAAAGTCATATACACCTAGGATGGCTTAAGGGTGAGTAAATCTTGGGGTAGGTTTCATTTTAAAGTGAACTAATCCTTTAAAAAAGCTATAAGCATAGCCTGCATAAGCATTGCAGCGATCAGTATAGCTGCTTTAGGAATGGAAGTCAAGCCTTACACCTTGTCCTAACTAAATGCGGTGCGGTAAGATTCCAGCAACAAGCAACAAGATGTGACAAAATCACAAATCACAGCCAATCAGAAGAGCTTAAGGGGAGGCTCTCTCTGCAAGTGCACTTCTGCCTTACATTCGCAACAAATTCAATACGTACATTATCAAATGCATTACAAATAAACTAGTAAGAATGTATTCAAAATACTAAAGTACTGACTGATACAACCTTTGTTATGGAATATACTTTGTTCACAGTTTAAACATTCTTGTTTCCTTTAACTTTCAAGATTTGAGGTAAATTATCAA
Organism: Ctenopharyngodon idella; assembly: GCF_019924925.1. Lineage (NCBI taxonomy): Eukaryota > Metazoa > Chordata > Actinopteri > Cypriniformes > Xenocyprididae > Ctenopharyngodon > Ctenopharyngodon idella. The sequence goes on along the minus strand of NC_067232.1, from coordinate 9,553,994 downwards.
TTGTTGCTTTCATTATGGCTATTAAAGTCATAAACAATGATATATGAACTCAAACTGTCAGTCACAATGTCGCAGAAATAGAAATCATTCCAAAAATAAAATCCCCCTGTGGCTCTGTTTGTATTTGGTTAGGACAAAAACTCTGATTAACGTGTAAAAGATATTTTATTGCATGTTGCAGCATTTTTGGTTAGAACACATTGCTACATTTTCTTCTTGTGTGATTTGAGCTTTAGAGGTGCAATTTATTTTATTACTTAAAATAAATAAGAGTTGGAAATAGCTGCCTGGTGCAATGCAAAAATGGACATCAAGGGAACTGACTTGCCTTAAAGGAATAGTTCACCCAAAAATTAAAATTATCCCATAATTTACTCACCCTCAAGCCATTTTTTAAAGAAAAATGTTGAAGGATTTTGATATAAGAGAAGAGGAGCTGCGTCCTACGTCGGGTCAGAGGTCACCCTTCCTCTGGAACTTGACTCGTGAATGTACGTACGGCCGTTGCTGGAAGCCAGTGATTATACTTTATAAAGTTTTAACTATGGATATTTTTCTTACAAAAACCCATCGCTTCGCTTCAGAAGGCATTTATTAACCCACTGGAGTTGTATGGATTACTTTTATGATGGATGGATGTGCTTTTTGGAGCTTCAAAAACTATTCAATGCCATTACAAAGCTGGGAAGAGCCAGGATATTATATATAACTAACTCTAACTTTATAATATAACTCCGATTGTGTTCGGATGAAAGAGGAAAGTCATATACACCTATGATGGCTTGAGGGTGAGTAAATTATGGGATACTTTTTTATTTTTCAGTAAACTTTTCCTTTAAAGGGGCTTAGTAGTCAGTTGATTTGTATTGTACCCGATTCAGTCACGTCACTCAGTGTTTTTTTTTTTTTTTGCAGTTTTATCCAAATATTCTAATCTTGTGATTTAGCGGAAAGCTGGTTGTTTTAGTTCAAGGTTTAAATAATTTTTTGAAATGCATTTAAAGAAAATGAATAGGAACAATACATGGCAAAAAATCTGCGTTCTATTGAGACTCGTTGGTGTGTCTTTGTTTTTCTCCCTAAATTAATCTGACACTCCTATCCTCCTAATGTAATAATCTGTTCCATTTCCAGCACTGTTCACAGTCAGGCTCAGAATTCACTGACTATATTACAATAAAAATACACAGGCCTAATAACCAGCATAGATGAAAAAACCATCGACAAATACACATGGCATCAGTGTTTAACAGTTAGATTAATGATCTGCTTTTTAATATTTCAAGACGTCTACTGAATCATTTGATCCTTCTCCCTGACTGATGACACCCTTCGCTTGCTTAAGCATGCATATTAAATATTTCCATAAGAAATCACTCTACTCTCAAAATAAGTTTCCTAAGCTTTCATTTACTTTGCTGTCACCTCTGTTTTTTCTGTTTGCCCTGATATAACTCTGTAAACATGCCTCTTTCTTTTTTGCTCTCTTTCTTTTCTGTGTTCTTCCATTTTTTTCCCTTCCTATAGAAGGTAAGCTCTCCTCTCTCCCGCTCTGTAATGCAACAAACCGCATGCCAGATCGTTGTGTTGCTAACCGTATGTCTGTGTTAGTATATTCATTCTTGTTTTTTTGAACATTGTTTTATAGAAAGCCTTTTTCTCAGCCTGGCTTGCCATTATGTATGCTGTATATAAAGGGTGATGCATTTCAGAAAAATAGCTGCCCAGCACCAAAACAAAATAAAACAATAAACTGCAATTAGAGAGGTTGTTTTCTGATGTGCTGTGGAATGCCACTGTGCCATCACTCACCCTCCACATCCACATCCCCTTCAGTCTCGCATCATCCCTCATTTAGACACTCTGTCTCACAGTTAATCACTAATGTCTGTCTCAGGAATTGACAACTTTTTAACGCTTTGATGTCTGTCTCCATGGCTCCTGCTATACACGTTCCTTTAATCTGAATGCTGTCTTACCAGATCAACATGATGTTCTGCTCCATGACTCCTGATGCACAGCTCAACCCACTTTTAAATATCCAATGAAATGGCTTGACAAGTGCAGTTTGCTTTTGTGTTCATGTGTTTCTTGTTGAATAGAAAATTGGGATGGTATATATTGGAAAGCTCCTCCCTTTTTATTAAAATAGCCAATAGCCTTTCTTTTACCTTTAGTTTTGCAATAAACAGTGGTTTAGTCATGAGAAATTGGCTGTTGCTAGTTGGAGAAAGGTGATTTTTGAGAGAATTTTATTGGACCAAATTTTTATATGCCTCTGAGTGTAATTGATGAATCATTAATATTTTTGTTCATTGCCCTGAAAAGAAAGATTGTAAATATCATCTTTAGGAGTATACTAGCCAAAAAACTCAATTTTTAATTTCATGTGGGTCTTTAAATCTCCTTTTTGAATGATAATACACATATCTGAGATATTAGGAAAGGATTTATTGATACTCGTTAGCTAATCTAATAAAATAATCATTCTTGCATGTTAAAAGAGTACATTTTCGATCTTTTGAATGTAGCACACATTTAGCATTGGACCCACTTGCTTTTGTCTTGAGACAAAATTGAGTTGAGCCTCCATTCTGACTCTGGGCTCCCTTGTGCCTTATGACTGACAACATGAAAGATGGATTGATGTAGTTATTGCTCTTCAACTCCCTCAGCCACTCATACACACACACATACACACCACAAAGTCCTTTTGCAGAGAATGAATTATGGAAGATACAGCCAATGCATTTCCAGATTCATTTATTGTTTCACTCATAACTGTAATCAGAAAATTACTTTCACTTGTTTCCTTATTCAATCATATAAACTTATGCATTTATTTGGAATTCTCTAAATAACAATTTTGAAGTTTGTCAGTCAACAGCCTCAGAACAGTTGGCCTAAATCTTCCTTGACGTTATTTACTCTGTTAGCCAAAAGGAGGCAAATGTTGTCAGTCAGCTGAATGTTTAAGCTTTCCAGTATCTTTTTTTGTAAAGAGTAAGTTAAGTTCATCACTGAAACTCCGCATCACTCTGCCTCCATATTGTAATTCACCACAGCAGGTGCTTTTGATGTATGTCATGAGATAAGGTGCATAAGCAGAATACATTAAAGTAGAGACTGTTCAAACATGGCTTCTGGCTCCATCATGAAATTTTGATCAGGTTCAGACGTCCTGGCCTGTCTCTGAACTCAGTGTTTGTAATAACATATGAATAACTAATGCAATATGGCATCGCACAGCAAGGCTTAGGTTCCTTTTTATAGACCTTATTTACCAGAGAAACAAGCGCGCCGCCATCTTTAGAATATTGTCTTTGAACTTCCATTTTTTGTGGTAGCTCTGTATATTTCTATGGCATCGTTGTTGAAGAATAATTAGCTGGTGAAGTGGATTTACCTGTTGTAGAGTTAATGAAAGTTATCATGAACATTGTTATGTTTAAAGCAGATGTCTTAACAAATGTCAGTAGACTGGGAAGATTTTAAAATGAGCAGTTCTTTCATAAATACATAAGATCGCTGTGGAAATACAAGCCGGAAGTCAAAAGACAACGAGCGCAGCGCTGAAAAGGGGCGGGGCTACATAAGGTCTATACATTCCCTATATATACATATATATATACTCACCGGCCACTTTATTAGGTACACCTTCTCAACTGCTTGTTAACGCAAATATCTAATCAGCCAGTCACGTGGCAGCAACTCATTGCATTTAGGCATGTAGACATGGTCAAGGCGATCTTCTGAAGTTCAAACTGAGCATCAGAATAATCAACAATCACTAGGATTTACAGAGAATGGTCCGAAAAAGAGAAAATATCCAGTGTGTAGCAGTTCTGCCTTGTTAATGCCAGAGGTCAGAGGAGTATGGCCAGACTGGTTCGAGCTGATAGAAAGGCAACAGAAACTCAAATAACCAGAGCATCTCTGAATGCACAATGCATCAAACCTTGAAACAGATGGGCTACAGCAGCAGGAGACCACACCGGGTGCCACTCCTGTCAGCTAAGAACAGAAAACTAAGGCCACAATTTGCACGGGCTTACCAAAACTGGACAATGGAAGATTGGAAAAACGTTGTCTGACTAATTGACTATAACAGTAAACAGCTAAAACCTGAACAAATGCATAAGACATTTTCCTGGACTTTCCTGCATTTGAGAATGCAACCCAACCCTGAGCTGAATCTATCCATTAAATGCATGTGAATAGGAAATGACTCATCAACTTACAAATAATGTGATTTGTCTTGCTGGACGCTGAAGGGTTGGCTGGAAAGCAGCAGTTACTGGATAGCAGGCAGGCAGGCAAAGTAAGCAGAGGAAATGGATTGGGCAGATAATTTGTTTTAGCTGAAGGAAGACTCATTGATTATATTTGTGCTTCAGGTTTGCTTCAGGATAACCGCAAACTATATTTGGGCTTTTTTGATTTCATAATATGGATTTATTAAAGTGGGTTGACAGGAATCTAGCTGCATATTTTAGAGATATTTTAATACATACTGTATTTTACCGTTGAGATGGAGTGTAATAGGCAGGTGGAGCAGGTGTGAGGGGTTAATTTCCTGCCCGTCTCCCTCTCCTGAATGGATCTGACTGCTGCTTCGGCTGCCAGAGTGTTTCCTGCTGGAAATGCCACTAGCAAAAACATGAACTCAATTATCACTCTTTCTAAAGGTCCATTATTGTCTTGTCTTGCTGAATCAAAGACAACAAAACAAATTTAGATATGTATATCTCCAGACTAAGATCTGAGTGGTGCTTGGTGTTAATATGTACACTGCACCAGGTCAAAAGAAACCACTCCCATGTCTTTCTGATATATTAGATATGACTGGGGCCTGAATGGCCCTACATGGGGCCTCAAAACACTGCTGCAAGTCAAAACATCTCACCCATTGTCTCTCAAATTCTGGTTGCAGATATGGCTGGAGTATGTTTGTAGTTGCTAAGGTGTTCTGGATGGTTGCTAGGGTGTTGCTAGGCTATTACTAATTACCCCCAAGTCTGATCGCTTAGAAAATGCATAGCACACTTCTCCTCAATAAGCTGAAATAATCGTATTGAAGGCATGACCTTGATACTCACACTGAACATAATTTGACACCCATGCCCTTCATTTGTCTTTTAGTGTTATGCTCTTGATATGCTCATGCTTTTCTAATAATGTGTGCATTGAATGCATTGTCTGATGACTATTGCTTTAGACTGCAGTAGAGAGGAGCACCATATGCATGGCTGAGTTACTGAACCAGACGGGTTCTCCTCCAAATGTGTGCGTGGTGCAATGGAGTGTGAAGTAGTGATTATGTGGGCCGCTCTCGCACTTTGTGTGTGTGATTGAGAGAGGCAGAGAGTTCTCTTGTCCTTCAGAGGGAAAGAGCTGCAGAGACCCCTCCCTTTAGCATATGAGCACATATGTAACTGTAAAAAAAAAAAACTGTAACCACTCTGATACATGCTATGACATACTGTCCTGTAGGCCAAAATGACAATCCTGACTGACTAACACACTCTTTCTCCTTGAAGGACACTGAGGCCATGAAAAGAGCGCTAGCATTGATAGAGTCAAAGATGGGTCAGGCTAAAGGCTGGCTGAGGGATCCTAATGGTCTACCAGGTAACATAACTACATCCATTAGCTCACTGTCATCTTTCAGGTGTTAAAGGGTTAGTTCACCCCAAAATGAAAATTCTGTCATTAATTACTCACCCTCGTGCCGTTTTACACCCGTAAGACCTTCGTTGATCTTCGGAACACAAATTAAGATATTTTTGTTTAAATCCGATGGCTTCCTACATAGGGAGCAATGACATTTCCTCTCTCAAGATCCATAAAGGTACTAAAAACATATTTAAATCAGTTCATGTGAGTACAGTGGTTCAATATTAATATTATAAAGCGACGAGAATATTTTTGGTGCGGCAAAAAAAACAAAATAACGACTTATTTAGTGATGGCCGATTTCAAAACACTGCTTCAGGAAGATTCGGAGCGTTATGAATCAGCGTGTCGAATCATGATTCGGATCGCGTGTCAAACCGTCAAACTGCTGCAATCACGTGACTTTGGCGCTCCGAACTGCGGATTCGACACGCTGATTCATTATGCTCCGAAGCTTCCTGAAGCAGTGTTTTGAAATCGGCCATCACTAAATAATTCGTTATTTTGTTTTTTTTTTGGCGCACCAAAAATATTCTCGTCGCTTTATAATATTAATATTGAACCACTGTACTCATATGAACTGATTTAAATATGTTTTTAGTAAATTTATGGATCTTGAGAAAGGAAACGTCATTGCTGGCTATGTAGGCCTCGCGGTGCCATCGGATTTAAACAAAAATATCTCAAGATTAACGAAGGTCTTACGGGTGTAAAACGGCATGAGGTTGAGTAATAAATGACAGAATTTTCATTTTTGGGTGAACTAATCCTTTAAGGAAGTTATGTCAGGAATATATTTTCGTTGATATTTTGAGATAAAGATGAAAGAGCTCTTTGTGCTAGAAATACTGTAACTTTCAGTCAGTATTATTCTTCAGTGAAATTTTACCATTTTTTTGCAAAAATCGCTTTTTTTTTGCAACTTTCTGACCTCAGATTTGAACACATGCATGTTGTCACCAACATTTATGCGTTAATAAAATCTATTTGGATCTGTAATGGATCTTTACATGATAAGAAAATTTGTTTGATTCTGTGGATCAGAGAAAAAAAAAATAAAAATTATGACCGTTTTTGACATTACAAAAAACTTTACAAAATATTAATAATTAAAATAATTACCTTATTTTAGGGGGAAACATTAATTAAATAAAAATTAAATTATAAAAAGTATAATATGGTCAAACTAGTCCTGTATGGCATACACTACTGTTCAAAAGTTTGTGGTCAGTATGAATTTTTTAAATGTTTTTTGAAAAAAGAAAAAAAAAAGTCTCTTGTGCTCATCAGTGCTGCTTTTATTTAATCAAAATACAGTAAAATAGTAATATTGTGAAATATTATTGCAATTTCAAACATTTGTTTTCTTTTTTATTATATTTAAAAATTTATTTATTTCCTGTAATGGCAAAGCTGAGTTTTCAGCATCATTACTCCAGTCTTCAGTGTCACATGATCCTTCAGAAATCATTCTACTATGCTGATTTGCTGCTCAAGAAACATGTATTATCATTATCAATGTTGAAAACAGTTGTGCTGTTTAATATTTTGATGAACACCACAACACATTTTTTTCAGTATTCTTTAATGAATAAAAAGTTCAATAAAAGAGCAGCATTAATCTTTTGTAACATTCTTTCTGCCACTTTTGTTCAATTTAATGCATCCTTGCTGAATAAAATTATTAATTTCTTAAAAAATTTTAATGACCCCAACTTTTGAGCAGTAGTGTACACAATATTTGTGTAATGTAGATGATTTTAATTGAAATAGATTAAAAATATGAATGTGTAGTACTAGTGGCCTAACACTATGTCTGTGACTGGATGTTCTCGTACAGGAGATCCAGGAGAGCATGCGTTGCGTCAGATACTGGATGAAGCAGGAAAAGTGGGTGAGCTTTGTGCGGGGAAAGAGAGACGAGAGATCCTGGGAACAACCAAGACCTTGGGCCAGATGACGGATCAGGTGTCAGATGTGCGTGCCAGGTACGCCCCCTTCAGGTGCATCTGGAGAAAAGGCAGAATTGTAGTCAAAGCCCATTATACTGCTGATTCAACCAACTATGAGATTCGTCAGTTCAGCATTTCACATTGAGAGCCAAATGCCACCACATGCTCGTGTATTGCTCGCGTGAGCTGAATTATGCATTAATGCAGCTGTGTGCTGTTCGTAATGATATTCATCATCCTTTATGCAACACATTACCCCTGTATGATGTGTCTCAGGGGCTGTAACTGCTTCTAATTTACAACACAAGAAAGTGTGTCAGGTTTTTCAATAAGCACAGTTTAGACGTTGTTTGTTAGTGGTCTAATTCTCTGGGGATTGTTTATCCCTGACTGCTGAGTACAGGAGAAGGAAGGAACGGTGTGGTACAGTTTGGACCCATGTGTCAGGGATGTTGAAAGCTAGATTGAAAGTGAAAGATCAGACGCTGGGCTCTGACTTCATTAGAGAGACTCAAGGAAAGCAGATTAAAGGCTGAAGGGCCGGATAATCAGCGGCTGCGCAGGCCCACTGATCGCTCTCACCCAGGGGGACTCTTTAAACTGACCTTTGCATGCATTTCGAATGGTTTACATGTCAAATTTTTTCGCTAAAATACGTTTTCTAGGGTAGTTGGAAAGATCTTAATTTATTTGTTTTTATTCATTTATTTTTTATTACTTCAACTTTGTGATCACGTATATATTATATTATATTATATTATACACCGATCAGGCATAACATTACGACCACTGACAGGTGAAGTGAATAACACTGATTATCTCTTCATCACGGCACTTGTTAGTGGGTGGGATACTGTATATTGGGCAGCAAGTGAACATTTTGTCCTCAAAGTTGATGTGTTAGAAGCTGGAAGATGGGCAAGCGTAAGGATTTGAGTTTGACAAGGGCCAAATTGTGATGGCTAGACGACTGGGTCAGAGCATCTCCAAAACTGCAGCTCTTGTGGGGTGTTCCCGGTCTGCAGTGGTCAATATCTATCAAAAGTGAACCAAGGAAGGAATAGTGGTGAACTGGCGACAGGGTCATGGGCGGCCAAGGCTCATTGATGCATGTGGGGAGCGAAGTATGGCCTGTGTGGTCCAATCCAACAGACGAGCTGCTGTAGCTCAAATTGCTCAAGAAGTTAATGCTGGTTCTGATAGAAAGGTGTCAGAATACACAGTGCATTGCAGTTTGTTGTGTATGGGGCTGCATAGCCGCAGACCTGTCAGGGTGCCCATGCTGACCCCTGTCCAATGCCGAAAGCACCAACAGTTGGCACGTGAGCATCAGAACTGGACCACGGAGCAATGGAAGAAGGTGGCCTGGTCTGATGAATCACGTTTTCTTTTACTTCACGTGGATGGCCGAGTGCGTGTGCGTCGCACATGGCACCAGGATGCACTATGGGAAGAAGGCAAGCTGGTGGAGGCAGTGTGATGCTTTGGGCAATGTTCTGCTGGGAAACCTTGGGTCCTGCCATCCATGTGGATGTTACTTTGACATGTACCACCTACCTAAGCATTGTTGCAGACCATGTACACCCTTTCATGGAAACAGTATTCCCTGGTGGCTATGGCCTCTTTCAGCAGGATAATGAGCCCTGCCACAAAGCAAAAATGGTTTATGAATGGTTTGAGGAGCACAACAACAAGTTTGAGGTTTTGGCTTGGCCTCCAAATTTCCCAGATCTCAATCCAGTCGAGCATCTGTGAGATGTGCTGAACAAACATATCCGATCCATGGAGGCCCCACCTCACTACTTACAGGACTTAAAGGATCTGCTGCTAACATCTTGGTGCCAGATACCACAGCACACCTTCAGGGGTCTAGTGGAGTCCATGCCTTGACGGGTCAGGGCTGTTTTGGCAGCAAAAGGGGGACCAACACAATATTAGGAAGGTGGTGATAATGTTACGCCTTATCAGTGTATTATATTAATTATATTATTGTAGCACTTTTCAGTAAGGTTTCATTTGTTAACATTAGTTAACTACATTAGTGCTGTATGTAATTATTTTTGACTGTACTAAAGCATAAAAGTACCAAAATATGTTTGCAGATATTTAAGATATTTAAGTACGTTCAAATACTTGTTTTTCTGAAAAGTTTGTCTGAATGTCTGTGCGATCCCGCCCATTGCCAATTTACCCAATAGTATTTCGACACCCTGGGTTTCCCAGATGGTGGAAAACACCAGTGTATTGCAGCCATTGAAGTAAGCAAATGAACTGGGTCAGAAATCGCAGAATCTACCTGACCTAAAAAGACTTGGCAATAAAAACATTGCAAACATACTCATCAGCTGATCAACGTGGGAAAGTTATCAACTGATCAGGGGAAACAACTCTCCAATATTTTGAATTTGGACTGCAGTACCCATTTCAACCGCTAGCTGTCAATATTACATAATGCACCTTTAATGCACTGTGAACTAACATGAATATTTTATTAAATAACATTAACAGTGGTTAATAAATGCTGTAAGAATATATTGCTCATTGTTAGTTCATGTTAACTAATGCATTAACTAATGTTAACAAATAAGACCTTATTGTTAATTGTTACCATTATATTATATTTTGCTTGTTCAGAGGTCAGGGTGCCACCCCTATGGGTATGCAGAAAGCTCAGCAGGTGGGACAGGGTTTGGATATTCTGGTGGGGAAAGTGGAGAATGCTGCCCGGAAGCTGGAGGCCCTGACCAATGCCAAACAGGCCATCGCCAAGCGAATCGACACGGCCCAGGTCAGTCTTGAGATTGTTAAACAGAAGCATGAAGATGTTTCTTTAGTGGATTGGTGTTTTTAGTGTGTCTATTGTTTGGTGCTCAATTGGTTTTGCTTCAGGGCTCAAATTTTTAACCTAGTCACAGATGAATTTGAGTTTAAGTCAATAAATGGCTATTTATGTGAACAACAAAAGATATGGGAAGTGTTTTCTCCACCCTCAAAGTTCATAAGTCTTTTTATTTTTTGTCTGTTTGTAATATCTTATTATATTTTTTATTTTGTTACAGTTACAGATTTGAAGAGACTATATGCATCCCAAAGGACCTGTGGGTACTTAAAATGGGGACTCATAATTACAGACTTATTCTCGTCTAAATAGCTGTTGCATAAATCTCTCCCAACTGATGTTATTTAGCGGTGATGTGCTATGTCTCATAAGTATTTAAAGTGTGGAGTCATTGTACTTTGTGCTGTTGGTGCAGTGACAGAAAACCACAGATGAGTTCAGACAATGGCAAAGTATATCATTATATAACAGACTGATTCCTTATGCTGAATAGCAATAAGACTGTAAATATTCCTTCAAATTGAAAACATGTTGACAAGTGTCACTCTAGTATGTTCATTCTGATAATAAGGAGACAGAATAGTCTAAGACTGTTCTGAGATTATTTCTGAAGATACTGCTAACTAACTTGTAGGTTTAGTTTTTGTGTTGCAAAATAAAATGAAAACACACCATTTACTGTTCAAATAAAAAACACATTTCTTCTAACTAAATGTTCATTTCTGCACAGAGCTGGCTGGCTGATCCTCACGGTGGTCCGGAGGGGGAAGAGAACATCCGTGCTCTTCTGGCAGAGGCCAAGCGCATCGCTGACTTGTGTGAAGACCCTAAAGAGAGAGACGACATTCTGCGCTCCATCAGTGAGATCGCAGGGCTCACTGCGAGACTGGTTGAACTTCGTAAAATGTAATTACAGACCTACAGTGCATATGGTTAGAGACCTTTAATTTACTGGAACATTCAAAGTGTTCTTTCCGCTTTCAAAGGACAGACGGTTTTCATCTTCATATCAGTCATGCCAGTCTGTCATGTTTAGAAAATGTTGTGTCTTTGATCAGAACATGATGAAAAATGTGAACTTGATAAACCATTATCTTGTTCACGGTTAGGTCAGATTATGTAACCAAGATAATGTGCCTAGTGTGACTCCAGATCTGGAATGACAGTTTCCAATGTGGGCCTATAATATTTAATATCTGTAATTAATGTAGGTACTGAGTGGGTGATCAGGGAACACATTTGTGCTTTTTATAATATTATGAAATTATAATAATACTTTATTGTAATTTTATTCACCAAGGATGCATTAAATTGATCAAAAGTGACAGTAAAGTCTGTCTGTCGTTTTTTTTTTTTTTTTTATCCTCATGCTAATTATGTTATAAATGTTTTTTTTGTTAGTTTTTTTTAAATCTCATATTCTGGTCCATTTTTTTGTCACAGGGGTAAAGGGGATACTCCTGAGGCTAGAGCGCTGGCCAAACAGATTGGCACTGCTTTGCAAAACTTGCAGGCAAAGACTAACCGTGCTGTGGCCAACATGAGACCTGCCAAGGCTGCTGTTACCCTAGAGGGCAAAATGGAGCTGGCTTTGCGCTGGATCAACAACCCTGGAGTGGACGATCATGGAGTAGGTGGGTGGCATGATGAAGTAAAACATTACCTTTTAAATCAGACAAAAAATAAAAAAAATCAGCTTGGAAACCCATTTACATTCAGAATTGAATCAAAACCATTTTGTGGCCATGTAGCTGTTATGATATCTGGGTTTGTTATTAGCGTAATGGGCATCCAGTGTGGTAAAATACTCATCTGGTCATCTGAGGCAATTACTTTTCCCCCAAAGGATGACACTGGCATATTGAATGACTTATTCATATGTATGGAACTAGGCACTTGACTCTGGACCTTTATGTGATGTGACAGATGGCTATTTTCTCTGCCCCTGTTGTATTTATGTTCATACTTAAAATATTTCAAACCATAAATAGCTGCTTCGTGTCCTATTCACAGCAGGTCATGTTACTTTCAGGTTAACTTAGTCTTGGAGTAACTCTAGACCAGAGCTGTTCAGTTCTGCTCCTGGGGATCTACTTTTTCAGAGTTTAGTACTAGGACTGCATCCCAATTCACATACTTACTCTATGCACTAGAAGCAGGGTTATTCCTGGGTCAAAAATGGTCTTCGGTGGTGGTGGATGAACACTGTCATCCACAATACAAAATACCGTACACATGTGAACTGCTAGCCCAGTACTGATAGTAAATCCACAATAAATGCAAAGAAACAGTTTGGAATATTAACATATCCTGTTCATTTATGAATTAAAGAATTAACACTGTCAGGACAGGTAATAAAACAAAGACAATGTGCAATTGGATTTACTTTGGTGGCTGCCAAAAAATGTTCAATGCAGGAAAAACCCTGTAGAGGTATGTACTTGTCTGGTGATGGGGAAAATCCATAATTTCGAGTGTATAGCAAGGCCAGTATTGGAACATACTAACACGTCATAAAATTGAATCTTGATACCACAGACCCCTTTTCATCTTACTAACTTCATTACATAAGAATTCATTGTTAATTAAAGGGTTAGTTCACCCAAAAATGAAAATAATGTCATTAATTACTCACCCTCATGTCGTTTCACACCCGTAAGACCTTCGTTTATCTTCGGAACACAAATTAAGATATTTTTGATGAAATCTGATGGCTCAGTGAGGCCTCTATTGCCAGCAATCTTTTGTTTCGAATCAGTGGTTCGAAGTGCCAAAGTCACGTGATTTCAGTAAACAAGGTTTCGTTTACGCGATCCGAACCACTGATTCGAAACAAAAGATTCGTAAACGTGTTTTGAAATCGTCCGTCACTAGATATTGTTGAAAAGTTGTTATTTTGTTTTTTTTTGGTGCACAAAAAGTATTCTTGTTGCTTTATAATATTAAGGTTGAACCACTGTAGTCACATGAACTGTTTTAAATATGTCTTTAGTACCTTTCTGGATCTTGAGAGGTTCAGTGACATTGCTGGCAATAGAGGCCTCACTGAGCTATCGGATTTCATCAAAAATATCTTAATTTGTGTTCCGAAGATTAATGAAGGTCTTGCGGTTGTGGAACGACATGAGGGTGAGTAATTAATGACATTATTTTTGGGTTTACTAACCCTGTAACCTTAATAAATGGCTAAAAACTGTTATGGCAGCATAGGTTTGCAACTCTTCGAACATTTCTTCAACTGAAGAAGTTGAAAGTGAGTTGTCATAAACTCCAAATATTCCAAGGATTTGTGGGTAATAATCACTTAAACATCATGCATTGATACTTAATTCGAAATCCACCAGAAGAAGTATACTATCTGTCTAGTATACTTTAAATTTTGGATGCATGCTTGCATTCTACTTAAGTGGTATTATAGTACTTTTAAAATTAAGTAAATAAGTTTGTTATTGAGCAAAAACACATGACTTGACATGACCCCCATTTAGTGCAGGTCAATTTAATAAAAACATTTGTGTTTTGGCTCTCTTTTTTTTTTTTAACTAGCAAATAGAGATGTTAATTTACAGTGCTGGGGGTAACGTATTACAAGTAACACGAGTTACATAATCAGATAACTTTTTTCAAGTAACCAGTAAAGTAACGCATTTTCTTTTAAATTTCCAACAAAATATCTGAGTTATTTTTTCAAATAAGGTGTTCTGTGCGCTGTGTAAACACGATAATGATTGTAGTTCTAGACTAAATGCGCGAATGCATTTACTCATCTTACTTGCACAAAAACAGATTCAGTATTCCTCAAAATGAATCAAAATAGTAAAATGAAAACTCAGAATATTATGCTAACCTGCAATAATTAAATGTTAAATAACACAAATATACTTTATGTATTTAATCTAATTTTTGTTTTGTTTTTATTGCTGCAATCCAGAAAGGCAGCACAGCTGAAAGGTTTGTTTGAGCTGCGCCTTCTACTGTACAGGCATGAATCTGCATTTTCTTCAGCCTGAGGCTTATTCATTTCACTTCTGGTGTGACAGGGCCTTTGCGTTTGCCAAAATAGAATTTGTTTTTTTTGTTATTAAAAAAACTTTAAAAATTAAGCCCAGCCCAGGTGAGAAAAAGTAACACAAAAGTAATATAATGCATTACTAACACAATTAGTTTTTAGTAACGCAATGTTGTAACATGTTTTAAAAATAACTTTAGCTAATAGCTCATTTAAGTAGCTTTAATTTATTAGCCAGTCAGTCAAAAACTGCGTACGATTGTCGCATTTCGCCTCATAATGGCAGTCGCACAGAAATTTCAAATTGGTCGTGAAGCAGCCGATACCCTCCGCTCATTCACTATGGTAAAATGAATAAATAATAAATGTATGAATATACTGTATCCAAACAAATGATTGCCAATTAGTTTGCTAGAAAATCATAGGTTTTTATGGCTAATCAATGTAAAGAAATATTGCGGCTAAATAAAAATTACTTTGTAATTATTCATGACTGCCCATTTAACAGAAACAGTGTTTAAAAATTAACGTTTCAGTGCAATCAAATTGGTATTTCCCACCTCACACTCATAGTTGATTAGAATACATCACGTCTGGTCGATATTTCAACACATTTCAAGGTCAAATCAGACCTGAAAATTCCACATACGCATATGACTGGAACTTCCCTACTACTCTCCATTGTCAATAAATGACTTTCAGTTGTGATTATTATGATTATTGTTTTTACTTATATGTCAAGTGTCATGTTTCAATGTGTATCAACTATAAGCAGTTTGTCGGTTCATTTCCCTGAAGAGACTGTCTGTTTGTCCAAACAATGGTATACTGGAGTCAGGAGTGTTTGATAATTTCTGCTTTAAATGACACATTTCACTATTAAATGGCAAATATTTTTTTGTGTTCCTAGTGCACTTGGATAGCTTGTTTTATAAATACAGACCCCAAAACCATTGTCTAGATGCACCAGCATGAATTAAAGCCTGTTATCTCTCTGTCTGTAGGCCAGGCTGCCATACGAGGGCTGATAGCGGAAGGTCGTCGACTGGCGAACTCTCTACCAGGGCCGTACAGACAGGAGCTGCTAGCAAAGTGTGAGCGAGTGGAGCAGCTGATGATGCAGTTGGCAGATCTGGCCACGCGGGGAGAGGGAGAGAGTCCTCAGGCGCGCGCTGTGGCCGCTCATCTGCTGGAGGCAATTAAAGTAAGGCATCGTGTCCCCCTTTTCTATTAAAAGATCTGAGTATCTTTCTCACAGCAGGTGTGGGTGAAGCATAATCAGATGTTTAGATCTTCTCAAATGGGAAGTGCAGAGGTCAAATCTGCTGGCCACAGAGTAGTGCAGTACATGACGTGCTCAAGATAATATATAAGCAAATGCCACCCTCTGCTGGAAAATATTTGCGTTGCACTATATTCATTCTTAAACTATTTTAAGCGAATTACCCTACTGGTCAAAAGTTAGGAATAATTCAGATTTTGTTATGTTTTTTGAAAAACAGCAATATTGTGAAGTATTATTATAATTTAAAAGAACTGTTTTCTATTTGATTTATATTTTAAAATGTAATTTATTCCTGTGATGGCAAAGCTGAATTTTCAGCATCATTACTCTAGTCTTCAGTGTCATATGATCCTTCAGAAATCATACTAATATATTGATTTGGTGCTCTATATAATCAATTATTATTGGTGCTCAAGTATTAATAATGGTTATTATTATTTTTATCAATGTTTGCAGTGATAAATTTTTTCTTTGGTACATTGATGAATAGAAAGCTCAGCATTTATTTGAAATAGAAAGCTTTTGTAACATTATACATGTCTTTTCTGTTACTTTTGAACATGTCCTTGACTCCTTGCTGAATAAAAGTATTAATTTCTTCTAAGTAGCACAACTGTTTTCAAGATTGATAATAATAAGAAATGTTTCTTGAGCAGCAAATCAGCATCTAAGAACGATTTCTGAAGGATCATGTGACACTGAAGTAGTAATGGCTGCTGAAAATTCAGCTTTTCAATCAAAGGAAGAAATTACATTTTAAAATATATTAACACAGAAAACAGTTCTTTTGAATTTGTAATATTCATAATATTATTGTTTTTTGTATTATTTTTTGATCAAATACAAGCAGCCTCGGTGAGGATACAAAACGTTTTATTCCAAATTTTTGACCGTTAATGTAAATGTTTTTTTTCTTTTAACTGTACATTTAAATAACCTGTATCATATTTTTCCCTTTAGGATCTGAAAGCAAAGATGCAGGAAGCAATGACCCAGGAAGTGTCTGATGTTTTCAGTGATACAACCACACCAATTAAACTTCTGGCTGTAGCAGCAACAGCACCTCTTGAGGCCCCCAAAAGAGAGGAGGTTAGCTGAGTATACAGGCTGTTTTAAACAGAGCGAAGGATGCTTTTCAGTGTCATGTCAAATATGCTAATGCACACACAGTATCGCAAACCCTAAACCTAATCATAAAAAGACCTTTGCAAATGAAACATTTTTTCTTAGGGTTATTTTTCATATTGAAGGCATCCCCAAAATGATTAATTTATTTCCAAATCTACCTTCTGGGGATATTTATAAGTAATTTTGTAAGTACAACTAGGTACCTCACAGTTTTTGTATATTATTTCTCCTCTAGGTTTTTGAAGAAAGGGCGTCTAACTTTGAGAATCATGCCAGCAGACTGGGTGCTACAGCCGAGAAGGCGGCTGCTGTGGGAACAGCCAATAAGAGCACAGTTGAAGGCATCCAGGCAGCTGTGAAATCAGCCAGAGATCTAACACCTCAGGTATGCAGCTTAGATATGTATGTGTGTGTGGGTACTGTATCTGAGTACACCCAACTCTCTGCTTATGCCAGAGCTACTTTAAGGGCACATAATTGTGTGCTTGGACATCAGCCACAAGATCAAGTCTCCAGGGGTATTCAAACTTTTTGAATATGATGATGCCCTTGAGCGAGATCTCATTCTTAAAATAAGACTGTGTAAGAACAGTATTGAGAGTTAAATTATAAAGATGTTTTAAAAAATAACTGTACTGTATTAAAGTCAAAACCAATTTTTAAAACATTATCAGGTAAATATTTCAAAGAAATTCATGAATTAAATGTTTTTATTCAGCAAGGACTGTTTTCAACATTGATACTAATAAGAAATGTTTCTTGAGCACCAAATCAATATATTAGAATGATTTCTGAAGGATCATGTGACATTGAAGACTGGAGGAATGATGGTGAAAATTCAGCTTTGCCATCACAGGAATAAATTAGAATATATTATTATAAAACAGTTATTTTAAATTGTAATATTATTTCACTACTTATTTCACTATTAATACTACTGTTCTTGCTGTAATGTTGATCAAATAAATGACTTCTTTTAAAACATTAAAAAATTGTTGATGGTGTATCTTTTTTCCAGTCACTCACAGTAATGTAAGATGTATAAAACTTTTTACAAATCTTTTTTATTTATTACTGTTAAAAAATAGGACTTTACATGTTAAGTTGGACAGCCCTAAAAATTGGCAAATTCTTTTTTTCTCTCCATTTTTTTTGATAGATTTCCGATGATGTATCGATGTACAGCTTTTTTCTGCTTTTTATTAATAATTTTACCAATAAAGGCTCTCAGAATGGAGACTATGAAGATGGTTGTGATCTAATTTGCTTTTTTGATGTGTATATCTGTGTTTTGCTGTTCTCATGAGCAGGTCACTTCTGCTGCACGCATTTTGCTGAAGAATCCTGGCAACCAGGCTGCGTACGAGCACTTTGAGACCATGAAGAACCAATGGATTGACAACATTGAAAAAATGACCAGTAAAAGCTCATTCTTTTCATCAGCAGAATGCATCAAAAAGAAAAGTACCACATAAAATCTTTTTGAAATCTTTATTTCAGGTCTTGTGGATGAAGCCATTGACACTAAATCCCTCTTGGATGCTTCAGAGGAGGCCATTAAGAAAGACATTGATAAAAGCCGGGTGGCAATGGCTAACGTTCAGCCCCAGATGTTGGTTGCAGGGGCTACCAGCATTGCCCGGCGGGCTAACAGGGTACTTCTGGTGGCCAAGCGGGAAGTGGAAAACTCAGAGGACCCTAAATTCAGAGAACTAGTCAAAGCTGCTTCAGATGAACTTGGTAGAACCATCTCACCCATGGTTATGGCTGCTAAAGCTGTGGCAGGAAACATCCAGGATCCAGGTCTTTTTTGTAGATGTTCTGGATACATTTGTAGAAAACCTGTTACTGCTGTTACTGACAAAAAATCTTTTTCTCCTCTTGAGCAGGTTTGCAAAAGAGCTTCCTGGACTCTGGCTACAGGATCTTGGCTGCTGTTGGGAAAGTTAGGGAAGCCTTCCAGCCTCAGGAGCCTGAATTTCCACCTCCACCTCCAGACCTTGATCAGCTGCATGTAAGTGCTGCTGCTCTACATCAATTCAGGTCTTAAATGAACAGTTCTGTCATCATTTACTCACCCCCGTGTTATTATAAATTCATATGACTCTCTCAGGTCAATGATGATCAGGCTCCTCCCAAACCGCCCCTCCCTGAGGGAGAGGTTCCTCCCCCGAGACCTCCACCCCCAGAGGAAAAAGATGAGGAGTTCCCTGAGCAGAAAGCCGGCGAGATGGTGAGCGAGCCGATGATGGTGGCAGCCAGGCAACTACACGACGAGGCCCGTAAATGGTCCAGCAAAGTGAGTAGATCTACTATATATTTTAGGCACACAAACATTTCGTTACATAGTATACACTACCGTTCAAAAGTTTGGGGTCAGTAAGATTTATTTTTGAAAGAAATTTATATTTCAGCATGGATGCTTAAAATTGATCAAAAGTGACAGTAAAGACTTTAAAAATAGTTTTTTTTTGTTTTGGAATTTGAGCATTCTATTAATAAAAAAATGTGGCTGCTGAAAATTCAGCTTTGCCATCAGAGCGATAAATTACATTTTAAAATATATTAACATAAAAAACAGTACAGTTTTTACTATATTTTTGATCAAATAAATGCAGTCTTGGTGAGCATAAGAGACTTCTTTCAAAAAAAGCACAGACCCCATACTTTAAATGATAATGTACATTTAAATACAATAATAAATAATTCTAAAGAATTATAATTATAGATTAAAGAGTTAAACTCACAAATGAAAAGGGGAAAAAAAGATGTTTGCACTTTTGTGTACTGCTCTTTATGATTGTGAAATGTTGCTTCTTTTCAAATCTGAGTGTTTTTGTTGTCTTTAACCTGAAATGTGGAAATCTCTGTGATGATTCCAGTTTCAGGGGGGAAAATGAACGGAAACTGTCATCTATGAAAGACGTGTTTGCATGCTTGATCTCTAACGTTTTTAACAAGTAGATTTACTCATTTTTTTTTTTACCATAGTGATGGAGCAATACATGATTTTTCTTCGCAGCTGTACCCCAAAAGAGCATCTGCTATGAAACGAGACAGACAGGACTACCTGAGTTAACTTTAACTAATGGGAAATGTCTTCCTCAGTGGATGCAAAATCAACAGGAACTAGCACGGAGCTGATATGAGCTTATTGCAAAGGCTCTTGTAGGTGATGTAAGCAATAATACTTATAAACCCAATCAGGTGACCGTAGTGAGAGCCCACTGGGTGTGTTTGAATTACTGGTTGTGTCGTTGTCCTTTTGTGGATGTTTCTGTGCTATTTCTTCTATCATAGTTCAACAGTCCTTTATTGGCTTTGTCTTGGTCCTTGTGAAAACTATATGTTCTTTTGCATGTTAACATGGTCTTTCTCTGTCTGTATCTGCACACAGCCCCGTGTTTATTGCTTGTTCAGTTATGATAATATTCTCAATTTAGTACAGTGTAAAAATTAGGAATAAATGGATTAATGAGATGCTGATATAGTGCAGATAGATACATAGATACTCCACCTTTCAAAAGTTTGGGTTGGGAATGATTTAAAAAAAAAATGCTTTTAAAAGTCTTTTATATTCAAAATACAGTAAAAACAGAAATATTGTGAGATTTTATTACAATTAAAAATAAGTGTTTGTTAATTTTAATATACTTTTAAGTGTAATTTATTTCTGTGATGGCAAAGCTGAATTTTCAGTATCATTACTCATCTTCAGTGTCACATGATCCTTCAGAAATCATTCTAATATGCTGATTTGCTGCTCAAAAAACATTTATTATTATTATCTATGTGCTATTTAATATTTTTGTGGAAACCGTGATACATTTTTTCAGGATTCTTAGATTTAAAAGTTCAAACATCATTTATTTGAAATAGAAATCTTTCTTAAAAACCTTACTGACCCCAACTTTTGAAAGAAAAATATAAAATATTCTAGTTATGCTCATCTATAATATATTTTAGCAGCTATAAATTGCTTTTTCTTGTCTCTAAAAAATAATTACAAATCTTTATCCAGTAATAATAAATGAAAATCCTTTTTTTTTTTTAAATTATTTTTCAAAATATTAAATTTCTAACTGACAAAATATTTTTAAGGACAATTTCTATAAAAAAAAAATCCAGTCATTTATGAACAGGTTTTTTTTTTATTTTTTTTTTAGGTTAAGTACCATTCAAGCTGAAACGTAAATTCTTTTTCTATCCACAAGCTGTCAAAGTTGCTTTTTTATAGAGAACCCATCATGTCTTGTTTGGGGCTTTGCTTGTTTGCTTTCTGTCCAAATTAACCACCCAGTTTTCATCCTTAAATTTACATGAGAATAGATCAGTTACGTGATTTTCAGTTGACATTATAAACCCTGTGGCAGGCGTTACCCAGCAGGACCCAGAATGCTGCCTCTCCCAGCCATCCTAAACCCAGCCATTCCCACAATCATGTCCTGGAAATCTTCATCCAGTGCCTCTCGTACTAACTCTGTCCTTCTTTCTCCATGCTGGCTCCCCCCCCCCGACCACCTCCTCCCCAGCCTCCCCAGCCTCCCCAGCCTTCCCAGCCTGAGGTGACAGACGAGGGTTTTGAGGCCGCTGAGGCGGAGGTAGATATAGACGATGAGGATGAATTCACAGACAACGAGGATGATTTTGAGCCAGAGCTGCTCTTAATGTCTTCTAATCAGCCAGTTAACCAGCCCATTCTGGCTGCTGCGCAGTCTTTGCACCAGGAGGCTCGCAAGTGGTCCAGTAAGGTACTCCGTTTTCCGGCCCCGGCGGGCCACAGCATCCCTTCTGCATCCAGATATTACTATGGGAATGCTGAAACCAGATAGCTGCTGCTGCTGCTGCTGCTGCTGTTATTGCTTCACACTTGGGTCCGGTGTGGTTTTTTTTTGCTGCTGGGGTTGCCAATGACCGCGACTGGAATGGCAAGTTTGTTGTGCATTTCTTGGACAAACTGATACTGGCTTCACAAGTCACTTCCCTGCTCATTTCTGATAGTGTCATACCTCTGTGCCCCGGTTTGAACGAGGAGCCATTCACTCAACCGCTGCTTCCAAACACTCTGCTTTTGCCAACCTGTGAAGCCATGGATGACAGTTTCCCAATGACTTCAGAATTACACGTTGAAGTCATATCACATGCCTGTTTGTTTGTTGTGCACTCTTTTTCTAACCATTTAGATGAACCGCGTCAAAGCCATTGTAGGATGATGCATTTTAACACACTGAAAATCTGCATGCCTGTGTACAAACATAATTGCCTTACTAAAGGAAAATGCAGAATTCTACTCAAGGTATACTGATCAAATATAGTTTTTTAAAAATATTTATTTCATTTTTTTGACATGTAATTATATTGAGAGTTATTCATTAGACGGGCTCCATATTGTTGACAAGTTGGAGAAACAATAGATTAGATTCTACGGAGCCCCTAAGGTTGCGTTTGCAGAAAAAATTTCCCGCCTATGTGAAAACATTTTTGCGTGCAAGTAGATGTTTCTCATGTGCGCAAAAAGTCAGGTTTGTTCCTGAATGTTTACTTTAGTGGCTCTGTGATTATCTGTTGTTGAAGTCTCGCTACATTTCTATGCAAGTTTAGTTTTACATAGCGTGACATTTCCCAAATATAGGAAAAATTATATAATCAGTCTCAAGACACATGATGAACCTATACTAATTTTAAAAAGGCATGATTGATGTGCACTGGATGAACATGAAGTGATTCTAAACACTATTTGTTTATCTAACTGACATTTTAAAAGGTTATAGATTGAATTTGGATATATAGATATAGCTATATTATCAACAATCACAGTTTAACAACAGGCAAAAATGATCTACATAATCAATCTGTGACTGTAGGGACAGTTGGATTTTTGTAGTTATTTATTTTAAATTTTACCTGTGTTTGCCAAAGTATGTCTGTAATCAAACCCTCATTTAATGTCCTTGTGTTCTTAGGGTAATGACATCATTGGAGCAGCTAAGCGCATGGCCCTGCTCATGGCAGAGATGTCTCGTCTGGTGCGTGGAGGCAGCGGAAATAAACGTGCTCTTATTCAGTGCGCCAAGGACATTGCCAAGGCCTCTGATGAGGTCACGCGGCTGGCTAAAGAGGTAGCCAAGCAATGCACCGACAAACGGATTCGCACAAACCTGTTGCAGGTCAGTGGTGCAAATATCATGCATCAGTAGTACAGCTCTCTTCCAGCATGGATAGATTAGTATTTCCAAATCAGCTTATTTTGTCACTCCCAAAAGCTCCGGAATGTTTATTCCAGGTTTGTGAGCGTATCCCAACAATCAGCACTCAGCTGAAGATCCTGTCCACAGTAAAGGCCACTATGCTGGGACGTACAAACATCAGTGAGGAAGAATCTGAGCAGGTGAGAGCAAGGCACATCTTAAATGAAGGATTTATTGAATTTGATTGGAACTAAATTGATTGTGTTTGTCTTTAAGGCCACTGAGATGCTCGTGCACAATGCGCAGAACCTCATGCAGTCCGTGAAGGAGACGGTCAGAGAAGCAGAGGCCGCCTCCATCAAGATCCGCACAGACGCAGGGTTCACTCTTCGCTGGGTCCGAAAGACCCCCTGGTACCAGTAATTTGAGGACTAGTTGTTTTCAATTAGCGATTCGCATCCTTGCCTTTTCAAACGTCTGAGATCTGATAACGGGTGGCAGGAGGAAAGGTCCTGATCCTTAAACTTTTGGACATCAGAGTTCGGTTCTAGTTTCGAGGTGACTGGTATTACTTATTTTTATTTACTTGCTGGTATGGGTACTTAGTACACTTATTTTGACTTTACGCAGGCTATTTTTGTCCTGAAAGTTTGCTGTAGTTACCTTTATCTCACACTACGGAGGTATAGTGTAGGAGTACACAGGAAGCATATTTTTAAATATATATTTTTGGTATGTTGGGTTTCCAAATTCCAGGTATATATATATTTTTTTGCATGAAGACGTTTTCTATTTTATATTGGAGAAATATGGCATGATGACTTAAATGCCTCTCTCAAACAGTGTTAGAGGTCATGATGAAATTTACTTTAAATTAGTTTTTGACAATTAAATTTTCTTATCGAAAATGTATATATTTATACTTCTTATATTTCATCAGATCATTATCACAGATCATGTTTTAGTCACAAATATACAACAAATAGTGTTGTAAGCTTTGCTTTTCAAAAAAAAAGAAAAAAGGTTTTATGGGTGGCTGTTTTAAGTTATACTTCACTATAATTAACTGTTCTTAGCTCATATTTATAATGAACTTTTGCTTAGCTATTTATTAAACAGGATAATGCCTTTTTTGATGGGCCATGCCATTACAGAGATGTATTTTGCATGGCACGGTTGATGCCAAAGATTTTGTTTTTTTTACACTTAATATCCACTTGCTATCAAATAAACATGTCTATCATGTAAATCTACATAGACATGTGAAAGCTTGGATAGTTAACACTGAAATTATTTATCCTTTCACACTTCATTCTTCTTTCTGTTTGTGCTTGTGAGAGAGTGAATGATTTTTGAGATTTCTTTTACTCCTTTAAGAAGAAAAGCACAATCCTCACAACAGTTGAACTGTTCTTAGCTTAGTCTTTTTAGTTTACAGCTGTAATTTTGACATTTCTTTCAGTGTGATTGTTTTCAATTGTAGTATATTGATGATGGAGCTGTCTTAATGTATCTTCCATTTGGGTAGCATGGGTAACAAGACCCAGGTGGCTTGTTGATACCTATGTGTTTGGAGATGCTTAAATGGATAGTTCACCCCAAAATGAAAATTCTCTCATTTCTTTCTAAAACAGAACATATTTTCAAAAATGTTTTTGTCCATGCAATGAAAGTCAATGGGGTCCAAACATGTTGTTTTGGACCCCATTGACTTTCAATGTATGGACAAAACAGACATTTTTCAAAATATCTTCGGTTACACTTTATTTTAAGTTGTCCTTGTTACAGTATACTGAGAAATATTTATTAACTATGAGTACTTACTATTGGGTTAGGATTAGGTTTGTTGTAGGGTTAGTGTTGCATGTAATTATGCAAAATTTAGTTATTACTACAGTAACATAGACACTGCAAAATAAAGTGTTACCATATCATCTTTTGTGTTCCACAGAAGAAAGTAAGTCATACAGGTTTGGAATGACATTTGGGTAAATAAATCGCATTTTAATTTTAATTTTTGGGTGATCTATCATTTTATTGACTGCACAAAATCAAATGTGTGGAAATTGTGCAATTTTAGTATGGGAAGCTCAGTAGCACATGCTCATCACCTTAAGCTGAAGATGCACTCCGAATTCTCTGTACAGCTTCAGTAAAACACTATCATGATGCTTCACTGCCTTGCATTCACTTACAACTCTTATCTATAACATATACATTTGAAAGATTACCTTGTCAGCCCCCAATATAGTGCCTCGTTGTGAAAGTTTACAGGGCTGTATTTGTATGTGTAATAGCATGTTTTGGGTTCTGATGACATTTAGAAAGAGTGAAAATACTGCTTTGTGAATGTATATATGACACTAATGTTGACTTTTTGTCAGTGTCACATAGAAAAAAAACATCTTATGTGCCTCAGATTAATAAAAAAGTTCTGTTAGGTGTTTGGAAACTTCTCTCCCCAGATGTGTCACTAAAGGGACAAGTTACAGACTCATTTGTAAAAGGTACTGCACTTCAATTATTACACAAAATTCTCCTTTGATATTAACTTCCAAGACATTCATTGTACTATAATACTTTCAAGTATATTCATGTTAAGCTATAATAAACAATTATTAGTCAGACACACAAAAAAGACCACATTTTGTTTTGAAACTTTATAAATCTGAAGGCTTTTGGTTTAAATACATATCTTAAAATGCAGTTAAGCAGTTCCCTTGACATTTTATAAAATAATGCAGTTGTGTTTTCTTTGTGATTGTGCAAATCCTCAAAGCTTCATTAAAGTGGCAGACCTGCATATCTACTGTGTCACTGCAGGTCAGCGCAACAGAACAGATTTTATCACGTGTGCTCATAATGGCTCCATAGTGCTTGTATGTGGCAAACTTTGAGTGTAAGAGTAAATTCTCTTTTCAGCAGGTACAAGTGCCATTCACCTCTGAGCAGTGATGTGCTTGTTTAGTAGATAAGTAGAGCATCATTGTAGATATGTCCTGCTTTAAGCATGGCTGTGCTTTTAAAGAAAGGCCATTTTTTCCCATTCAAAGGCCACTGGACTAAAAGAAATTACATGGCAAAAAATGTATATGAAAAATAAGGTCTGTGTGTATGTGCAGAAACTCTCAGGTATTGTTTTGTGCCAATATCAAAGATTGTAGTGCAGTAATGTGATTAGAAAATATCTTGCATCACACACTACCTAAAACAGCTGTTTTCTGTGCTAACATGTTCCATCTTTAACATGTAAATGCAGTGTTACTATAATATAAAGAACCTTGTTTTTGATGGCACAAATCTAAGTGTTCCTGGCAGAGATGTACTGTACCTTAAATCCAACATCATACAGTTAATACATTAATGGAATGTTACTGATATGAAGATAAAGATTCAAAAAGAAAAAACTCTCCCAATACTCTGCAGTGGAAAGATGTTCACTTCTTGCAAATTGCCAGTTACTTCCCACAAAACAAAGAAAGATAAATATTACAATAACAAATGTATCTTCAATGTTTTAAAAAATAAGAGAATGTGCACAAGGTTGCAATTCTGTATGATTTGTCACTTAGAAAATGGCACCTCTAATAAACTTTTGGCATATCATTGTGATACTCTGCAGCCGGCCTCATGTCCTGACCTGAAATTTCCCAGCTTTGGTCACATATTTCACACCCTTGAATGGTTTATATTTCTCTCCGTACATGTCTAGACGATTCACTTTCAATCCTGTGAAGCAGAGGAGAGAGTGATGGAAGCATAACTAATTATATAACACATTTTAAAACTTAATTTTTTTAGGATTTTGAAAGTTTTATAGTCATTAATCAAAAACTAAATTTGTGACTGACATGTGAACTCATTTGTACTAAAGATCGGGGGGGGGGGGAATCTAAAATACTTCAAATTTTTGATTTTTAGTTTATGTCAGCGTACACATACAAACATGTGGAAGGAGATGAAAACAACTTTAGAAATAAAAATAAAAATATAGAACAAATAATAAATTAAGTAGGGTTATGGCAGCTTATTGTGCTTGTTAATTACAACAGTGCTTTATCACTAGGTCCTGCTGGCAATGAATAACGACCAAAGCTGATAAAAGGGCCCTAGCCTACCTGAGATGGCTAACTGCTGGATTTTCAGGTCAATGTTCAGACTTGGGTTCTCCTCTGGTTTAGGAGCTCCAGACTGCAGACTTAGACTTCCTTTCAGATTGGGAAGCTTCTGGGGATTAAGTTTCCCTATGTCCCACACCAAAATCTACAAGACAACAGTGAGAACTATTAGCCAACATCTGACAAAATGTGTAGTGACATTACTAGAATGACTCAATGAATAACAATCAATGAAACTGGAAAAGAGAGAGTTTGTGACCTTTGTGACTGGGTCATAGTTGTAGGTTCCCTGAGTCGCATTGAGGTTGGCACTGAGAACCACTTTAGGCATGTGTACAGTCACTACCAAACACTCCACAGTCTTTCCCATGGTTTGCTTAGGACCCACAGTGATGTCCAGTCTTCCTGAGGGTCCAGTCTCAAAGAAACTGATGTTCTGCTTCACATATACCGGGATTGCTACAAGGCTGAAAAACAAATATAAAGCTTTTAATAGGAAACATCTAAATATCTTTAATAAATGTTTTAGGTTTATTCCTTAACCATTTACTCCACATACTTCTGCGCACTGATGTGATATGACATGAGCTGAAAGTTTCCATCGGGGGGAATGAAGGAGATAACTCTCTCACTTTCCCATCTCTTATAACGGACACACGGATGAAAGCTCACGTCGTCCAGGAGTCTGGGGTTCTGTGGATGGAGATCACACACACACACGTTCATTCTACAGCTCAGTTTTGCTGAATACATGAATTTTGAAAAAAGTACAAATATGGTGTACAGTCCCTCCATTTAATACAAGAGCATAAAAGCTGCAAGCATAATCATTTTTAAATTAGCAAAATGCTATTTAAAATAGTTTTAGATGGAGTATCATGCTTTATCTTTTGTCCTTGACCAAGATACTTAATCCTCAGGTTAACTGAAGGTGCCCAGTGGCGACATTTGTACTCTGATCTTTTGTTAGGTAAGTGTTAAATAAGAAAACAGATATGTACACGATATTTCAAGGAAGCAATAAAAATTAAATATAGTTGATGACAGGAAAATAAAATGTCTACAAAAGAAAAAGAAAAAAAGCCAGATGATTAAATGCTCTCACCATAAATGAGAGAGTAAGGTCTGGCATTCCAGAGAGTTTGACACAAGCATCAATAACTCCCTGGATTTCTGCAAAAACTGTAGTTCCTGAAACAGAAGAATACACCAGCATTAACATGGAAAGGAAATACAACGCTTGCATTCTCATGCACTGTCTAACCGGAAAATCAACTGAAATTCAGTACCAAAACAGACTCACCAGACTTATCCAGAATAGCATCAATTTCTTCCACCACATCAAAATAAGCCTCATTATTGGTATATTTAACACCTGCTCTTCTCCACGGGATAGTTGAGAGCTGACCAGTAGGGAGGGTCTCGCCAACATTACTACTGCCTGAAGATTACCAATCAGTTAGATTCTCAACCTCATATGGCCATAAACAAAATACTTAGGGTAACTGTTGTCTTACCTGTGATGGTGTTGACCACTGACCGCAGGATCGTAGGAGGTCTGATAAGTTCTTTCAAGATGTTGGATTCTGTGGCGAGGGGGAAGCCGTTATCCAACATTTCCTCCAAGAGCTCATAGACTATGACCACATTGTCCTTGATAGTGGTCTCAGAACATTCTCCAAAATAATCCTGCATAAATTATTATAAAATACCATATTATTTAACACTCATTCTATGCAAGACATCTACAATAAAATGTACACTAAATTTGGGGTCGGTATGATTTATTCATTTATTTATTTATTTATTTTTTTTCAATAACAGTTTTCTATTTTAATATGCAGTATTTTAAAATGTCATTTATTCCTGATGGCAAAGATGAATTTTCAGCATCAGTTTTCAGTGTCACATGATCCTTAAGATGATCATTCTAATATGCTGATTTGATGCTCAGGAAACATTTATTATTATTATCAATGTTGAAAACTGCTTAATATACATTTTTATTTATTCAAAAGAACAGCATTTGTTTTAAAATATATTTTTTTTGTAACAATTAACTGCATCCTTGCTGAATATAAGTATTAATAAAAAGGATTAAGAAATCTTACTGACCCTAAACTTTTGAACAGTGGATATATTTTCTACACTGCACTGTCAGTAGTTTTTTTTGATACCTGAAATGTCTCTGCGACTCGATGCAGAAATTCTATTACAAAAAGTGGAGGCACTTCTGTTTGGATGACAGAAACAAAGAAGATCTTCTCGCGGTAGATGTTTATGAGATAGTGATGAGGGGTGCGGATGACAGGAGGCACATTGTCAGGTTCCACCGCTTTTTCTCGTGCTTCGAAAAAATAGTCGCAGACAGAGCGGCTTATGACACTCTTCCAGTGTTTCTCCAGGAATAAATCCCCACCATTGTTTATCAGGAACAAGCTGTGAATCATGATGAGGGCTGGAAAGTCAATGGAATGAAAACAGGACGATGAGAATGGAAGTCGTAGTTCTAACAGGTATGAGCTACAATGGTATTCCAGTGCAGAGAATATATGCCTAGAATCTTTTTTTTATAACACTGGTTATACAAACTAAATATAAAAAGGAGTGGTTGGGTGAATAAGGATTATTATACACATAGTTTATATTCATGTCTCATAACAAAAACAATAAAAACTTAAGTGAATAATCAAAATATGTCATCAGAACCTCGTGGTACGTAAACTCACCCACTAATTTATTTTCCTAATTATTGTTTTAAACCATGTCTTTGTAATCTGCTTTACAGTCAATATCCAAATGAAATATTCTACATAAGAAATAAAACAAAATATCTATTACTTAAAGTAATAAGGATAGTGGCTTTAAAGCAGATTACAAAGATGCATGCCAATTTAAGGTAATAAGACTTGTCAAAATACATATGTAAAGGAGATGAAAGATACTCTATGTTTTATTATACATTTTATATATTATATTTATGTAAATATAAATAATGTTTCTCCCTTTATCATCGCTTAAATAAGAAAAAGAAACATTTTAAACAAGAAATTCTATTGGCCAGTAGTTAGGTCTTAAATGCTTGTTTCTCTAGACTGAACTACAATTCACGTCCTTAGCTTTGTGCATGCATCCACTTTATCATGATACACAATATGAGACAAACATGTTTGTGACATATACCAATAAATGTCAAGTTTTAAAACTTCAGAACCTATATTTTTTTAACCTATCATAACTTAACATCTATTTTCGCGGTCTGCAAACAAACTTGCGACATACTACTAAAATTTTAAAGATAATGCCTGACTGTGTGATTGAAAGCTAAGAGAACCATTCATCCCACAGGAGATACTAAAAACAAAATAACAAAAGTTATGTTTCCTGAAGGAAGAGTTACAGGATATCCTGTGTCTACCGATTAATTGAGGCTATAATGTTCAGGAGAACAAATACAGTCAGCTGTTCATAACTACACATATCTAAACTTATTTCTAAATAAAAACTTACCTATAGACAGCTGTCTTGATTAATGTTTTCAGGCAATATCCCCTGCTTGTGAATGTGGCTGATGTGTCACTCCTACTTCCCCGTTCATGCGTCCAAATATACGCCTGGCGCGAATTTAAATTAAAGTTGATTTAAAACATAAACAGTCGATCCTTGTGAAACAAAGCGTAATTTCAAAGAAATGAAACAATATTTCTGCAAAGCATGTGTTTGATTAACGTTTATAATAGCTCAGAAATGTATTTGTCGCTCCGGCAATACACAGGGACAGCTATGTGTCTGTGGTAAATTTTCCCTCCACGGCTAGATTCGTTCAGAATCGGTTCTTTTGAACAACTCTTTAAAAACCGGCTAAGTGAACAGATTCACCGATTCTCACGGATTCGTTGAACCGATAGTCGTCTATTTCGTCCATATCTGATTTGTAACGGGCTGAGGACCGTTGAGTGAGCTGCGAATAAAAGCGTCCGATTCTCGGTTCAGTGAGTCAGTAAAAAATGTTGCGAGTGAACCAAAGATTTGACAAGGCGAAAGTTAATTTAATAACTGCAAATGTAATAAGACTTTGTATGGCATTTAAATTTACAAGTTTCTAAACTGGTTAAAGCATGGCTGTGAAAACTGAACTGGAAAACATGAAATTACAATAAACCCCCATTTTAATAAACTTTAATTAAAACGAAATAAAAATCAATATGTTCCTAAATGTCACCTGATGATGATGTAAAGAACCGCTTTGACCGTTTCAGTGCCATTCGTGAACGAACAGTTCTGAGCAGTTTTATAAATCGATTCATTAAAATGATTCGAATCAAGAGAACTATCCACCATCCGCACCCTCTGATGATGCTTCATTCGCTCAACAAGGTGCCTGGACCGTATTTGATAGAGCACTTTCACACTGCAGCATGGCGTCCGATGAACCTAAAGCCAAAAGGATTAAACTTGAGGAAAAAAAGCTCAGGTACAGTAAACACAAGCATCGGTTGAGGAGTCTAGAATCACAGCGTCAAGCGTGTGTTGTGTATTTTGTTAAACATGGGGCGGTTTCTTTGCGGGCACTTTTGGGTCAGAGGTCTATGAGTCTTGCGTGTCACTTAAAGTCCATGTGCTGGCAACTCAGTGTTTTCTCTCAAAGGCACATTGTTGTTTCATTGGCAAGGAATGTATCGGGCATTTTCACATTAACTATGAGCAATACCGATGAATGCAGCTAATGGATTTGCTGCAAATCTTAAATCGCAAACTCGTGACATGTGGCATTTTTTAGGAGTGAAAAATATCCAAAGTGTTCCACGTATGTATAAGTGTTTACATTTACTTATACATGAACGAGTGATGTTCCCGTGTTGTTGTGCATGTATGATTAATGCTTCCGTTGTCCTTGAGTGTTTTATATCGTCCACTGGAGTGCGTCCCCCTCGGCTCCACGTGTCTTTTGTTATGCTGTCGTGCTCTGCTGCACAAAAAGTCTTAAAGCTGCACATTTTCAGATCATTAATGAACATGCATGCGTATATCAAATCAGTATATCATGCATGCACACACAATAGAAATGTCGGTTCAGTTTCAAGTCTGTTCAAGTTGTGTAGGTCACTTTCCGGCTGGTATTTCTGTCCCAACCCTTTTGACATCAGACTTTCCAGATATGCGGTGGCTTTAGCTGTGCTTTCATTACGAAGTTTCAGTTATAATAAATGTGTTGTAAGTTATTCAGTTAATGGCTAGTAAGTTTAGATGATAGTAGGTATACTATTGTGCAAGCATTGTCATGTTAGCTCACAGCTGGTCATAATTGTTTGTATTTGCATAATGGATGGGAAATGTAGTATTTGCGTTTAATATTTACAGTTAGGTTTATTTTTTTTATATTTGGCGCCTAAACATTTTAAGCCTAAAAAAGCAAAAACAGGGGACAACGAACGCTCCTCCTATTTCTCAGCCAATCAGCAGTCGATGCCGCTGTTCGTTCAGCCAATCAGCAGCGAGGTTCTCTTTCGTCTGAGTACTAACGCTCAGAGCGCTGTCTGGCTGTCATTAAACTCCAGTCAGCATCACCTCAAACCATCCTCATGCCTACAGCCAGGTAGGGCTAAACACGTATTCAGCTGTTTAAGGATTTTAATACATTTTAAAATCTTGTCATTCCATAATGTAAACAAAACCTTTTTTTAAAACTCAAATAACATGCGTTTTTAAGATAATTTGGTGATGTTTTGCATGTTTTAGCTAATGGAAGCTCAAAAATGCGGTGCTATTGTTTCCTTTCTGCATAGTGTGCTTATTTACCTTGCTGCTGAGATGGCTGTTTTTTAATATTTCAGTTGTACAAGAAATTTAGTCACTACATAAATTATTTTATTCACGTCAACATTGAACAGCACCCCCTAAACATCTGTTTTAGAGCACACGAAGCTTCACAAACTCCCACACTGACACATCTGTGCTTATTCAGAAGTTTCCCATAACTTGTACTAAACAATTGTCTTTCTTTCAGTGTAGGAGCGTGAATGGAGATAATTTAGAAGAGTTTTGTTGCCTGTTCATTCATGTTAATAGAAAATTCATGTCTCTTTCTTTCTAGTATTTGTAAGTGCTCACTTATTTTTTTACATTAATAATACAGGATAATATATAATTAAAATACATGCAGGCTTTTATCATTTCTCATTGCAAAATGAGTAATTTTATCTCATCTGTAAGCAATAGATAGAGGCAACGTTTTAATCTTAGGGTCTCCCACCACATGTCTCATCCAGGGTGAATGAACGGTCAGTCACTCAGCCACGTGCTTGAATGCTTGGTTTGTTAGATGTAGTGACTGTCTAATGCTTTCTTAAATGTTTTATTGCCTAGTTTAAATCATTTATGACATGACTTTCTGCTTGCTAAATAAATACTAAGTAATTCTGCAACTGATAGACAAAACATAATCTAGCTTGAAGCTTAACCATGGATTCCTTGAAAAAGTAATGATAGCTTTTTTTTTCCTTCTTCAAATTATGTAATGTGCTGTAGTTTATGCTTGACTGAATCTTCCACATTTCCATGCTGAATTTCTGTTGGGTTCAGTTTTGCCTTTTTTGCAGTTTTTGAATTTTTGGTGAAAATGCTGAAAATAGACTGGCGGGTACAAGAAATGTCCCAGCTATCTTTAGAAGACACATCATGCAAGTGAATCACAAAAGCCCCGTGTTTTTAGTGTAACTATGCTTGTGTCTGTATTCAGGATTACTCGATTGTTGTCTTAATGTCTTAACTGGACACGCATGTTTTTCTTTTGCAGTCAAAATGCCCTTTTCGGGATGGGAAACCCCCTGCTTGACATCTGCGCTGTGGTGGACAAAGACTTTCTAGACAAGTAAGTCACATGTTCCTTTAAAATCAATTTTGATTTGAATCCGTTTGATAAAATGGCTAGGCACTGCTGTACGTTTGCTTTTGTATCAGTGTGTTGTGTCAGCATTTTGTCTTGTCTTGTTTTTTTTGTTTTTTTTTTGTCTGTCACCCAGTGGTTAATCTTTGGTCAGCCCATGTTTAGATTTGAACAGACGTTGGAAGCCCAGTAACTTTTGGGTTCATCATAGTATTATTTTTCTTTTTTTTTTTTTGCAAAGAAATTAAACCTACTGTGTTTATTAGGCCAGGTGTCCTTGTTCTTTAAGGAGGAGAGTGCCACGGACACGGCAACTAAGAGGAAATCTCCTGTTTGACACGTAGGCCTACTTGCAGAGCTGCCATTCCAATACTAGTCATAAAACAATACCCCTCTGCCCACTCTCACCCCCTTCCATTACATAACCTCAAACACACTGGCAGTGCCCGTCTTGCTATTAGTGTCCTTGCCTTACCATGACCGTGAGGTGGCACACTTAAAGAGGTTTTACTCAGCAGATGTTTTTACTTGTGAGCAACCGAATTTGACCTTTCATCACCATTTAAAATATGCAGATTAAACTGGTTTGATCTGTTTTATATTGTGCAAAACTACATTATGTAAAAAAATTCTCATGTGCTGGAAGCTATAATCCACTTATTCACACATTTATCTACTACTAAACTACAGCCCATTGTATCCTAGCTGGCAACACTATTGCAAATAGGTTGGGTGATAATCTTAAAACTGCTGTTTCTGACAGAACAGCCGGACTTGTGGTAGACTTTGACTGTAATGATTTCCATTTGATTTATTCCAAGTGTAGAGCTGTTTGTTTGGTTGCATGACCTGATGTTTGCAGGGCAGAGTCAAAGAATAGATTACTAAGATGAATTAAGATAGATCAGTAAGCTGCTTATTTAATGATTAGAAATTGGCCCAGCACATGATAATAGAAAATAGTTTTAGTGACAATTTGATCTATGCGAAACCTGCTCCTTGAGGACACCTAAATCTCAGTAATGCCACTTGGTCACTTATTATATTCTCTTAAATATATTTTTTGCTGTCAAATTAAGTTTTGACTATCTGGTTAATTTGTCAACCTTTCTTTTCATTTGAGAGAAAATCACAACCAAGATCCCCCTAGTTTACATGCACTACCCTTCAAAAGTTAGAGGTTGGTAAGACTTTTTTTAATGTGTTAAGTTTAAAAAGTCTTTTATGCTCACCGAGGTTGCATTTAATTGATAAATAATACAGTAACAATAGTAATAATGTGAAATATTATTACAATTTAAGATAACTGTTTTCTATTTTATTATATTTTTTAAAATATAATTTATTCCTGTGATGAATTATGTGATGAAACATTTCAGCATCATTGCTCCAGTCTTCAGTGTCACATGATCCTTCAGAAATCATTCTAATATGCCGATTTGCTGCTCAAGAAACATGTATTATTATCAATGTTGAAAACAGTTGTGCTGCTTAATATTTTTTGTGTAAACCATGATACAGGATTCTTTGATGAAAATAAAGTTCAAAAACAGCATTTATTTGAAGTAGAAATCTTTAGTAATTTTGTAAAAGCATGTACTTGTAAAAATAACTTTTGATCAATTTAATGCATCCTTGATAAATGAAAGCATTAATTGCTTAAAGTAAAAAAATAATAAAAATCTCACCGACCCCAACTTTTGAAGGGTAGTGTAAGTTATATTCAATAGTCTTTTTATTATTTGACCTTTGTCTCCAAACAACTTTAGTGTTGCTTCATACTCTTAGGTACATTAAGGCACTCTGGGACTTGCCTTTCCTAGTCATGTGATCTCCATAAGGCATCTAGTAGTTGTGATGAGTCAGTGTCTTGTTCTATAATCCTCTTCAGATGTAAAATTGCACCTTGTTAGATGAACTGTTATGAACATTTGTTCCACAAACACAGACTTCAGAGAGCCGTCAGATGGTTTCCATTTTTAAATGCACACCAAGTTCTATTTCTTCTATTACAAATGACTCATAATTGACCATGTTTTGTAAAGCAGTTCTTGGATGGAATTAGACACAGAGTTCAGTTTAAAATGAAGTAGGCAAATTAATTGACTCAATTAATTATGTTTTAAGTTGATGAGGCGATTATGGCTCAATGAAAGAAGCTTTATTTTGGGTTAGGCCTAAGACCTTCACCTACAGCCATCTTAGTAAAATGAGCTGTCACATGTGCTTATCTTTATCTCATGGGCGGACAGATCTGTTCTGTGTAGATTGTTTATTGACAGTATCTTTTAGAGAGTAAATTTCATTGTGAATAGTGAAAACAAAACATGGCACATATTCACTTAGAAATTAGTCATGTTTTAATATCACTTAGTCCTATTTTGACCATAATGAAAACTTTTAAGCTAGAAAAAATAAAGCTATGTCCTTTTTGAGACTTGTTCTTGATTAGTAAATCTGAGGTTACAAAGATGCATTTTTTTTTTTTTTGTGTGTGTCTTACAGGTATGGACTTAAGCCAGATGACCAGATTTTAGCAGAGGAGAAACACAAGGAAATGTAAGTATCTTTTACCGATGTTATACTGTTTGTTTCAATACAGGACACTGTTTGTTTTGGCCATTTTGGTATGTTCAATGATATTGATGACTGATTATAGGCTATATCATCCCTTCAAATGAAGAAAAAAAATATTTCTTTTACTTTTTACATCATGTGATGTGGAGTCTAGTGTTCAGGAGGATAGCTCTAATACTGGCATGTGACATAATCTGCTTCTCTAGTGTTCAACTATTTTATGCACATGCCTGTATGCCAACAAAGCTATTTTGCTTCATTTCATCTTTAGAGGATGTGAGATCTCAGGAGGGAAGTGCCTGTACAATGCATTACAAAGCACCATTGTAGTTTTGTTGCCATCTTGTGTATTGATGTTACTCCATGTTGATTAACATCTGATCTAAATGATTGATCCTCTTTAATGCAAAGATTAGAAGGATGTTTAGCGCATTAGTAGGATACTGACAACTCTGAATTATGTTCAGACGGCTGGATTCATCTGATCCCACTTCCCTTGATCTAATCGTGTGAAAGCTGCTATTTGATGAGTCTGAAATTGTATTCTTTGGTCTCAGCAGTGTGTCCCATAATGACTAGACTCTCATAGATTGAGTGATTCAGTATGTGATACTGAGAGTGTGGCATTAGTGATTTTCAGAATCATAGCTTTAGGGCAACATGTGCTTTTGTCTGAGCATTTTGATGTCATAGTTGGATCCTAAAAGCTCAGATGTGAGTGGCTAGAGCAGGTTTAAGAGTGCTTTTACTTGATATACAGTATGTCCTGCTTTTGGTAATGGGTCTTAGGAATCAGCTGATGAGAACTAGAACCGGAATGTATTGTTTACTGCAAGTAATTGCATGCAATTTGGGATATATTTAACTTGTTTTCCTTCTGTGTAGTTAGTTTTGAGAACTTCATTTTTACCCAGTATACTCCTCCTTAATTGTCTTGGTTTGGAAATTGTTCATGTGCAGTTATGTTTGGTCAGAGGGCGGCAAGTGGATGCTGGAATGGACAGAGTTTGAACAGTAGGTGTATTGCTGATGCAAAATTAGAACATATTTCATAGAGTAATTCAGCCTGACGCGTCCTCATACAATGCTAACATTTATTGGTGTAGTTTTAAAGGCAAAAAAGAGAGAATTTACCCTCATGTTGTTTCAAACCAGTATGTCTGGCCTTCTGTGGAGCACAAGAGGAAATTTTGATGGTCCTTTTTGGTGCTTTACCACTTCTGGCCACTGTATACTGTTGTTTATTGGGAAAAAAAGTAGTTTTGAGATGTTTTAACACTTCTTGTGCTCCACAAAAGAAAGCTGGTTACAGTTACACTCATTAACATTACTTAATGCATTAAGTATCATGAACTGACAATGAACAGGATTTTCTGTGGCATTTATAAGTCATGTTCATCCCAAAAACATTAACTATATAACTATTTTATTATAATATTATTTGTTTATGAATTAACTTAAAATGTCACAGATGTGTATTACTTATGTAGAATTATGTGATGAAATTAGCATTAACCAAGATTAATACAGTGTTATGCGAAAGTTTGGGAACCCCTTGCAGAATCTGTGAAAATGTGAAAAATTTTAACAAAATAAGAGCGATTGTACAAAATGCATGATATTTTTTATTTAGTACTGTCCTGAGTAAGATATTTTACATAAAAGATATTTATATATAGTCCACAAGACAAAAAAATAGCTGAATTTATTAAAATGGCCCGATTAAAAGTTTGGGAACCCTTAATTCTTAATACTGTGTGTGGTTACCTGGATGATCCACGACTGTTTTTTTGTTTTGTGATGGTTGTTCATGAGTCTCTTGTTTGTTCTGAGCAGTTAAACTGAGCTCTGTTCTTCAGAAAAATCCTCCAGGTCCTGCAGATTATTCAGTTTTCAAGGATTTTTTGCATATTTGAACCCTTTACAGCAGTGACTAAATGATTTTGAGATCCATCTTTTCACACTGATGACAATTGAGGGACTCAAACACAACTAATAAAAAAGGTTCAAACATTCACTGATGCTCCAGAAGGAAACGCGGTGCATTAAGAGCCGGGGGGTGAAAACTTTTGAACAGGATGCAGTTCCAAATTTTTCTTTTTTTGTTGAAATATCATTTTTTTCATTGAGTACTGCCCTTCAAATGCAACAGAAGATAGTTGCATGTTTCCCGGAAGAAAAATTAAGTAAAATATACCTTGAACTTCAAATTCAAAAAGTTTTCACCCCCCGGCTCTTAATGCATTGTGTTTCCTTCTGGAGCATCAGTGAATGTTTGAACCTTTTGTAATAGTTGTGTTTGAGTCCCTCAATTGTCCTCAGTGTGACAAGATGGATCTCAAAATCATTCAGTCACTGCTGGAAAGGGTTCAAATATGCAAAAAATCCTTAAACTGAATAATTTGCAGGACCTGGAGGATTTTTCTGAAGAACAGAGCTCAGTTTAACTGCTCAGAACAAACAAGGGACTCATGAACAACCATCACAAAACAAATAAACAGTCGTAGATCATCCAGGTAACCACACACAGTGTTAAGAATCAATGGTTCCCAAACTTTTGAACAGGGTTATTTTCATAAATTTAGCTTTTTTTTTGTCTTGTGGACTATATGTAAATATCTTTTATGTAAAATATCTTACTCAGGACAGTACTAAATAAAAAAATAACATGCATTTTGTATGATTTCTCTGATTTTGTTAAAATTATTCACATTTTCACAGATTCTGCAAGGGGTTCCCAAACTTTTGCATAACACTGTAAATGGTGTCAAACTGTTAACGTATACATAAAGTCATTAGTCATCCTCCCGAGACCTAGGAATAGACATTTGGCCTCTGTAGAGCAGTTTTTCCCAACCCTGTTCCTGGAGGCACACCAACAATACATATTTTGGATGTCTCCCTTATCTGACGCATATATTTCTCTTCTTGGAGTCTCTACTAACAAGCTGATGAGTTGAATCAGATGTGTTTAATTAGGAAGAGTTTGAAAATGTGTAGTGATGGTGTGCTTCCAGGAGCAAGGTTGGGAAACACTGCTGCAGAGGACATTATGTTTTAGCAAATTTCTCTGACAACTTTACATGTCACATGTCTTATGGAAATATGAAAATATTTTGTAATTTTTCACTTAAATCTGACTAATTTTCAAATTGTTTGTTAGAAATCAACATCTCAGG
Source organism: Ctenopharyngodon idella (assembly GCF_019924925.1). Lineage (NCBI taxonomy): Eukaryota > Metazoa > Chordata > Actinopteri > Cypriniformes > Xenocyprididae > Ctenopharyngodon > Ctenopharyngodon idella. Next base: position 9,514,157 of record NC_067232.1, on the reverse strand, counting down.
AAAATGTTACGGGGTTTCAAATCAGAATATGACTTTCTGTCAAACAGGGCATACATGTCCACTGTAGAAGACACCAGTACTTGGAAATCATGGCATAAGACATTTTGGAGACACAACAAGTGAATAGGGAAAGAAATTATATATTAATATTCTCATGAAGTATGAGATATTCTTATGAAAATATTCCCAATTATTACTCCCACTATTACGCCTTAGAACAAGAAAACATTATTATGCAAATATGCAGTGTATAGATGCATGGGAATGGATGTTTACATGCATATTGCATTAAGTAAAATGATGTGTCAAATCATTCTGTTATATCTTTCAAAACATATTTGAGAATCATCTTTATACAAAGTTTGGATAAAAAAAGCTTGAAACCTAAAAATTAATTGGTGAATGGAAAAAAACCCATCGAGAGGAGAAAAAAAAAAAAAAACCCACTGAGAACATTGCATAACGTAACATATGAATAAAAAATATCTTTTTCAAAAATATTTTTATTCCATTTGTTTCTTATGCTCCAAACAATGTAATGACCTAAAAAAAACATTCTGGTTCTCAAGAGGATATGAGAACAACGTGAGGGTTAAGGATAACAGATTTTTTTTTTTTCTTGGTGAACGTTCACTTTAAAACGGAATCAAGAAAGACGGATAACAATCAGTCAAGTAAAAAAAAAAAAAAAAGACATTTTCCTCATTGTCTACCATCTGTTTATAATGTGTATCCATGTTATGTAAATGTTAAACATAAACATGGAACTCATGATGACTTGAATATTTTTGTTAATTTTTTATTTTTATTATTATTTTTTTTTTCTCTCTCTGTTTTCCAAAACACTATGGTCATAGGAAAGGTTTGGCTGTCCAGATCAGATTGTGTTTGAGTGTAACAAGCTCTTCTCAGAAATGCTTTACAAAAGGTTGTAGGGTTGTTTTTGTATGGATTCATAGATTTTAGTGTGTTTAAGTCGAGATTGAGTCGAAAGACATAGATCAGACGGGGAACTTTTGCCCCTTTATTGGTTTACTCAGCTGCGCTGTGCTCTTCCTCTCTCTGTGTGCAAACCTCAACAATGCATCACTTCAGCATGCACAATGTAAAACATATGATCATGAGGGGGCTGGTTCATCACACTTGAAACAATATCGCATATTGTCTGTAACTCATTGGGCTATTCCTTCCTGGTTTATGCACACGGATGCCTGTGAGACATTCAGTTTGCTAATGATTATCTCTTGTGGGCCAGTATCTTCAAACCATGCTAAATGATTGATTTGTTCATTAAATGTTTCTTTGCTGTCTTTAAATTCCTAATGTAAGTAGCTTGTGATGATTCTGGTGGGAACTAAAGCTCGTGTCACTGAGTATTATGTTTGAAACTGTGGGACTCTCTTCATTGGTCTTGTATGAAGAGAAATGAATGTGGCTTACCACTGAGAAAAAGCAAGGATCGCCCTACACCCCACTGTGTTTAAAGAATTCAGATCCTTAAAATGGTCCAAGCCGACTCAAAAACACACACAAAAGTTAGAAAAGGCCTGTAATCTGTCTAAAGCAGTGCGGAGGCGTATATCAACCACTAAACCTTCAAGCATTTGATCCAAAGCGCCTTTTGTTGTGGCAGCTCTGAATGTGTCACTTCTTTCAATGACTTTCACAGTCGACTCGTTGTGCAGTGTTTTTTAACCACTCACATGTATTTCATGTACCACAATGAATTGAAAAAAAAAAAAAAAAAAAAAAAAAAAAAAGATATATATATATATATATATATATATATATATATATGTGTATGTATTTGTGACTGCTTCAGGTTGAAATGGTTTGATTTGGTGACTCTGCACTGTTTTGAATCCTCGCTTCGTTCTTTTTTTAATTGTTCTTATCAGAGATGTTGGCCTGACACAAAGCAAACAGCCAGCGAGCAACAGGTGGAGAGGCCAGACATGCTCTTCATGAATCATGACATTTGATAAACCTTCTATATATGATTCAGCCATGCTTTTAAAGCACATTCAACCTGATCTCAAACCCTCTGTCCAGTTGTTTTTCTTAGGCCCACACTAAGATCAATAGTGTAATCTTGTTTGCCTATTGTAGAACTGTTCCAATTTGTAGATGTAGTTAGGAATGTGTGGTATACCATATCATTTTTAGGCCAAATTAATTATAGTGCATAAACAGTGTAGAAGTTTTGCTTTTGTTTCAATAAGGTGCTTTATTTTGCGAATTTAATCAGAGTTTAAGGGCTTGTAGTGCGTTGTGCCAAACATCGGCCTTTAGCCATGACTACATTCACAGTATTGTACAACCTCTCAGAGCTTACTGCTTAAATATTGCATTGCATAATGCTGTTCATTTACATTCTGGGTCATTTGGACTGAACAGTGCTTGAGTTTTATACCACAGACAGATGATCTGGCATTTTGCTATAGACTGTCTGGGCATAAGTTGGCACTCATGGGTCCCTGTGTGATTTACGAGGCCCTGAGGCAGCAGAGTGTAGTCACCGATCACTGTACTCCTGTTATGGCAGTCTTCAGACAGGGTTTGATGTTCATATGCAGCAGTTTATTTTCTGCATGTGAAAGTTCAAAAGAACAGCATTTATCTGAAACAGAAAGCTTTTGCAACATTATTACTATACCATATAAAAGTTTGGGGTCAGTAAGGGTTTTTTATTTATTTTATTTTTTTCCAGCAAGGATGCATTAAATTGATCAAAAGTGACAGTATAGACATTTATAATGTTGCAAAAGCTTTATATTTCAGATAAATGCTGTTCTTTTGAACTTTCTATTCATCAAATAATCCTGAAAAAAAAATTGTACACAACTGTTTTCAACATTGATAATAATAATAATAAATGTTTCTTGAGCAGTAAATCAGCATATTAGAATGATTTCTGAAGGATCATGTGACTCTGAAGACTGGAGTAATGATGCTGAAAATTCAGCTTTGCCAACACAGAAATAAATTGCATTTTAAAATATATTCAAATAGTAAAGTTATTTTAAATTGTAAAAAATATTTCACAATATTACTGTTTTTGCTGTATTTTGGATCAAATAAATGAAGCCTTGGTGAGCAGAAGAGACTTCTTTAAAAACATTTTTAAAAATCTTACCGTTCAAAAACTTTTGACCGGTTGTGTGTGTGTGTATATATGTATATGTGTGTATAAATATTATATATATAATGTGCCTTTTGGAATAACAATCCACAATATGTACACTACCAGTCAAAAGTTTGGAAACATTACTATTTTTTAATGTTTTTGAACGAAGTCTCTTGTGCTCATTAAGGCTGCATTTATTTCATAATAAATACAGAAAAAACAATAATATTGTGAAATATTATTACAATTTAAAATTGTGGTTTTCTATTTTAATATACTTTAAAATATAATTTATTTCTGTGATGCAAAGCTGAATTTTCAGCATCATTACTCCAGTCTTCAGTGTCACGTGATCCTTCAGAAATCATTCTAATATGCTGATTTGATACTCTGTTATTATCAGTGTTGAAAACAGTTGTGTTGCTTAATATTTTTTTTGGAACCTGTGATATTTTTTTTCAGGATTCATTGGTGAATAAAAGGTTAAAAAAACAGCATTTATTCAAAATATAAATCTTTTCTAACAATATAAATCTTTACTATCACTTTTTATCAATTTAACACATCCGTGCTGAATAAAAGTATTTCCTTCAAAAAAAAGAAAGAAAAAAACTGACCCCAAACTTTTGAACAGTAGTGTATATTGTTACAAAAGATTTCTATTTTAAATAAATGCTGATATTTTTAAACTTTTTATTCATCAAAGAATCCTGAAAAAGTATCACAGGTTATAAAATAATATTAAGCAGCACAACTGTTTTCAACATTGATAATAACTGAGTATCAAATCAGCATATTAGAATGATTTCTGAAGGATCACGTGACACTGAAGACTGGAGTAATGATGCTGAAAATTCAGCTTTGCATCACAGAAATAAATTATATTTTAAAGTATATTAAAATAGAAAACCATAATTTTAAATTGTAATAATATTTCACAATATTATTGTTTTTTTTCTGTATTTATTATGAAATAAATGCAGCCTTAATGAGCATAAGAGACTTCATTCAAAAACATTAAAAAATAGTAATGTTTCCAAACTTTTGACTGGTAGTGTATTAGTTAGAATACAGTGCTAATATTGAAAAAGCTTTTTAGAACGAGATTGTGTAGTTGCACCATCTACCAGAAGGGGATAACTGAGCCATACTAACCAGGAAAATCAAACAAAAAACTTGACCGCTGCGTAAACCAAAAGGTTTAAACTCACTAAACTCACGCTTGTATAACACTGCCATCTTGTGACAAAGATAGACTTTCTTTATGGTTACATTTGTTGTGTAGTTCGTTTTGGGGTTTTTTAGATCTTACATCAGCTAATCATTTTTACCTGCGAAACCCCAAATATCTGGGCACAAAATGCTAGCTGTATATAGCTCTGCAATGTGTTCATATGTCATTGTAATTGAAGTCAGTTCTGTTTTAAGAGGTGACTTGTGTGCCAGTGTTTTAAAGTATGGAGCAGCTGCTGTTGGTCTAGTAACACAGCAGCATGTTTGGAATGGCGTCAGCTCGTGTGAACCAACATCAGGTGCAGTACCACTGGCAGCCAGCAGGTGGAGGCATCCGCCCAGGCATTTTAATAGTTTTACACAGCATCATGCCGCAGGGTGGCTTTTGCTCGTGCGCAACAGGAAATCTTATCCGATTTCAGATTAGTTTTGTTTAGCAAGGGACGGACAATTGAGTTGCTTCCCAGGCTGAAAGGCAAAGCTTGACTTAAGTTATTTGTTTTGAAATTCTTGAATAGAGTCATTTGTATAAACTAAAACAATTATTGAGAACACATCACATTGAGTTCATAAATGCCAAGACAATCGCAGAACATGCTCTGATCTCTGTCCTTTTGTTCTGTGGATTGTCCTAACGCTGTGCAGCCCGCAGGCAGTCTGCCTCCCCCTGGAGAGAGCTGAGTCTGACTGTTTCCTGTATCTCAGATGGAGCTCATTTTGATGAGTGCGCTGTTCTTTATTTGAGAGCGGGCAGGAAAAAGAGCTGTTGCACACTGAAAGCTAAATTGCAGGTGCACAGAGGATCGGGGAAAAATAGTATATTTGAGGGTGACAAACTGTTTGCAAATTGCGCACGCTTGCAGTATGAACATTTACTCAGCAGTGTTTGGGGCAAAAAGCTTTGTCAACATTAAAGAAAGGGAAAAAATAGATTGGCAGGGATGCTTAGCTCTTAGAGTTGGAGGAGACCGCTACAATTAATCATCGGAACTGCGTTCCTGACACTTCTGTCGAGAGCTATACGCTCGGAAAAAATACTGTTCACTTAAATGAGCCACAAACTTGTACTGTATGTTCCTGTTAGGTTATCCCTGTGTGAGCCGTCCTTACTCTGCCTTCCCATTGGCAGACACGCATCAGTGCTCGTCCAGCCTTGGCTTGGCTGGAAGCAAGAATAAAGCGCCATACCTCGGGATCGTGTTCCAGAGGTCAGGCCGGTGACCTTACCTCAACCTTAGAGGAATGAAGTGGGAGGGTTAAAGCAGGTGGTTTGTCTACATGGTCCAGAATCTCGTCCGGCTCAGAATCAATGGTCCCTGGTGGCTCCGACTCCAACTCTGGCTCCTGCCTGATTCATTTCCCATCAGCCATCCCTTCGCAGCCAGTCCTCTAAGTGATTTCCCCTAATGGCTCGATGTCCGAGCGGTAACCTCTTAACGCTCAGCCCTGCATCCATTTCTGCCCAGTCCCTGCTTGAATCATCTTGAGGAGGGAGAGAAAGGATATCGCCTGTCGTACTCTCTCTCACTCTCTTTCTTCTCAGTCTTCATCATCGTTGAAGCACTGCTGTACGTTATGACTGTTTAGATTTATGTGCTGTGAATTACGGCGGCAGTAAGCTGACTGCCAGGAAAACTCCAGACTGTACACTGCGGCCCAGCGTAGAAACGCAACATTGGCTTTTATGGCCACTATGGGATTTTCCATTGGTCTTTGCCCTCTCAGGTGGGAACATAGATCTTTTTCTGCTGAGATGCATTAGGCGGGTTGTAGCCAAGTGTTACAGGGAGTCAGGTAGAGTGTTTTTTTTTTTTTTTTTTTTAAGTCTGTTTGTTCTCCAGTCAAAGCTGGACGGTCTCTAATTGCTAAGCTGTGGGCCGCCGTGGAGCCCAGCCAGGCCGTCTGTTTTCCTGCTGCACTAAATGCTGGCCTGATGGCGGTGGGCTGGTCCCGCTCCACGCTCTCCTTACAAGCATGCGTGCCTGCCATGTTTACGACAGCATTCAGATGCCTTTCCCTCTTCACTCCTGGTTAAGTGTTTGGTTCTGTACACTGAGCTGTCAGGTTTTGAATGGCCACAAACCCCAGCTTTGACTTTAATCATCTTGAATCACTCTATAAAACTGACCTCAGACCTGCTGCTCTGTGCTTACTGTCTTCCTAGCACCTCATTACCAACAGAGCTGAATGATTATTTGCACTCTATTGCCCCCTAGTCCTGGCTGGCCTGCAGTTTTGCTGAAACGCACTGTGTGGGTTCTCCTGCAGGTGGAGCTGTAACTTGCAGCGCTCTTGAGCATCAGCCAGCTATCATCATGGAAAATATGCTGGGTGTGTAATGAAGTATTGTGCTGGGTGTGTTGTAGGGGAATAAGTTTTTCCTAATGTGGTATTGTTGAACGATTCTTAAGATTTTAATAGCTGTGATGATGACTGTCATCTCCTGCAGGAGTTTCGGCAAAACCAGTATTCTAGATGAATACTTATATAACTAACATTTTACTTTCCATAAATGCTATATTTTATAAATGTTATGTATTTAATGTTTTATATAAAATATTATGTTTAAAGTAGTATTGTTTAAATTATTATTTTTACTATAATTATCACAGTATCAGATTTAATTTTTTTTATTATATATGTAATGTTATATAATGTTTAAAATATTATCACAAATAAACAGTTTTCTCAGATTAAAAAGAAATCTATTACATATGTCATATAAAATATAATATTAAATTTATTATTATTATTATTGTTATTATTATTGTCACCACAAATAAATATATTACTCGGATCCAAAAAAATCTATGTATGTTATAAAATATATAAAAAAGTTTATTATTATTACATATGAATAGTTTGTTCAGATTAAAATTCTGCCATTTACTCACCCTCATGTCGTTCTCTTATGATTTATTTGAGTGATAGTATAATGTCTAAGCTGCACTTTTCACCATAGAATATGGTAAAAGTAAATGGTGCAATCAAATTTAGTTTTTATTTTCCACAAATCTTTTGAATTACTTTGATGCTTTTTTTGTTCTTTTTTTCACTATCCACTTTTTATTGTATGGAAGAGAGCAGCTTGAACATTCTTCAAAACTTCTTTTTGGGTTCCATGGCCAAAATTAAGTCATACAGTTTTGGAACAACATGAGGGTGAATAAATGTCTACTGTATTTTCCTGTCTGTCCTGTTTATTGTCTGATTTATTATCTTGTTTTTAGGGAGTTGATCAGAGGCGCAGCATTTGAACGCTCCCGACATGGCCTGTTTTTATAAAAACAAAACAAACAAAACAAAACAAAAACAAAACCCATGTATTTTGCAAGGGGAAACCGGCAGTTTCAGCATTCGTTTTAGCCCAGCAGTTAAAAGTATTGTAGCCCAACTTGTAACCTAATTTAAACAGTTGGGCCATGTGTGTAATTACCCTCATTTATCTCTGACTGATTCACAGCCAAAAGTTTCTTAAATGAGCATACTTTTACAGAAACCAAGATCCTACAGCCATTTTGTGGGAGTAAATTGGACTAGAAAATTCTTCAATGCCTTTTTTCTTTATTACTGATGAAACGCTGCTGTCGTGTGCTTGTAGATGGTTCACATTAGGCCGCGTGGTGTTCTCTGCGTGGATATGAATTATTGACATGGAACATCATAGCTCAACAGATCATCCCATGTGTCTCCCTTAGGAGATCAGCCAAGGGCAGTCTTTTTACTTCAGGTTTGAATAGCAGAGGACCGTCTATCTCACACCATCTGTCTGCTTTCAGACTCTCAGTCTAATTGAAACCTAGACTGTCACCACAGACACATCCTCTCTGGGTAGACCAAGGGTCTGAGTCACAACGGTGTGCGAGGGGTCTTGCCCTCTGACCTCAGTAGCGTTACCTCAGGGGCGATCTGGTAACGCGAGTCCTACTCAGCCGCAGGACTCAATGTTGTCTGTCTGATAGGGCGACGATGATGTCATGTTTCCACCGAGCTTCATCTGCACCTGTGCCGCTCATCAAAAACAGATTATTTCCGATTTGTACGTCTCGTCGTTAATATTTGTAAAGTTAATGAGCAGATTCAGATTGATAGATTGCCAAGGAAACAGAACACAAGGACCGCGTCTGTGACATCACGGGATAATTAGGCCCACGAGTGCGCACGAATCCGCAACTGCGCTGATTTGCATTTTAATATGTTGTTAGCATAGGTGAAGGTTTATCTCCTCTTGATTAGATTCCAGTGATGTAATTACAAAGCGGAGTTTTACTTCTCAGAAAGGGCACTGCGCATAAACATCAATATGATTACCAGTAATTGTTTCAAAACAAATAAGCGGTTGGGTAATCAGTCATCGGGCCGCCTCGGAATTGTTTTGAAAGACGGTGTCCTCTGCAGCACATCGCATTCGGCTCATTTTAACATCTCAGTTTAAATTGGCTTTCCACTTGTCAGAGTAAAGAATATTTTAAAGATGAGTGGTGAAGGCTCAGAGGTAATCAGTGCTTTTAATGATCTTATTTGTGCGTGAGTGGCTCTGTAGACATTACTTAAGAGTCATTGAGAGAGCTGAGACACTGCATTTGAAAAGCTGTCCCCTGACAGCCAAATCCATCCATTTATAAAAGAGGAATTATTATTGACTCTCCCCCCCTCTTTCTCTTTCTCACTCTCACTCTCCTTAAACAAGGGGGAAAAAATAACAGATTCAACCTTGGGAGAACAAGTGCAGTGGAAGCTTAGAGAACAGAATAAGTAATGACACTGTCGTCTTGCTGGGACGTGGCTCACCGTGAAATGGGCTATTGATTTTAAACAGATAAACTGTGTTCTCTTTTGTGTTGAGAAATTACTGAACAATTTAATTAGGGCTGTAACAACAATATTTATTACCAGTTTTTCGCACCCATCCACCCCCTCCCAAGTTTTTTTTTTTTTTTCCCCATGAAGTCCTCAGTCTCCTTGTAAACTACCAGAATAATTAAACAAACCATGTTGCAAAGCTTGGTGTTGCTGATTAGTGGCCTCACCCAAGAGAGGGAGAAAAGAGGGAAAAATATATCCATTGATAACGCTTCTAATTCCTGAAGGTCTGGAAGAATTGCCGCACCAGATGACTCTGTTGAATCGAGGATTGATGGGCGCTTTTACATTCGGTGTCATCCTGCATTGTTTGAGCGCGTCCCAGTGCGTCTGTTAGCTGTTTGTCTAAATATAGCCTTCAGTGCCAATCAAATGGAAAACTCTCCTCTCAAGTGATTTCGACAGAGAATTCATGTGGAGCAAACACTTGTCTTTCAGATCTTCCCTTAGTTTTGTAGAGATTTTGAAGTCCTGATTCCTGTTGGCAAATGAGTGTTATACATTTTAGATGTTACTGTGGTCGGTAAACTCAATTAACTTTTGTTAGTTTGATTACATGTTGGTACCGTGTGCGAGGAAAAGTGTGTGGATACTTGTGGATGTCATATTTGATGCTTCAAAAACTTGATACAGAGATCGGAAAACTAATCCATATGAATTGAGCGGTTTAGTCCAAATTTTCTGAAGAGAATCGATCGCTTGTTATGACAAACAGAATTAATTTAGACTTTCACTCGCATGTAAACATTGATCAGCAAACATAAGCAGGAGCTCAACCAAACCTGCTTCATGCGCAAGAACAAATCTCTTCCGGAAGCTCAGACGTGCTGCATAACACACAAGAATGAACCTCATTGGTTACACAGCACGTTTGAGCTTCTGGAAGAGGTTTGTTCTCACGCATGAAGCAGGTTTGGTTGAGCTTCTGCTTATGTTCGCTGATTAGTGTTTACATGCGAGTAAAGTCAAAATTAAATCTGTTCGTCATAACAAGCGATCGATTCTCTTCAGAAAATTTGGACTAAACTGCTCGATTCATATGGATTAGTTTTCCTACCTCTGTATGAAGTTTTTGAAGCGTCATAGTGGTAGTTACAAAGGCAGTCATTGGAAGGATATCTGACAGCATTTTGTTATCAAAAAGATCTTCATTTGTGTTCTGAAGATGAACGAAAGTCAAGGGTGTGGAACAACATAAGGGTGAGTAATTAATGACAATTTTCATTTTGGGGTGAACTGACCCTTTAATTCCTTATTACAGTTACAAAAGTTATTTAGTCAACAGTAGGGAGCAATTTTTTTTTGCCTTTTGTTGTTTGATTAACATTAAAATGCAGACAGCAGCGCAGCAGGAATATTAGGTTGCTGTCACTTTAAGAGCTGCACGGTTCCAATATACTGTTACACAAGCTTTTATTTCTCAGTTGTTTGTTCATTTAAGACATAACCAACTATGTGAACAAGAATACTCCCCAAGACGGCCATTTTGATATCATTTTGTGTGAATTGGAAGAAGTGAAAGACAACTCAGTATGCAGTATTCGCACTCTATCAATGCTTTCCGAACACGTGCTATGGATGTGTGCGAACTTCTCACACAGTGAGTAGAATTAAGTTCTATTTCATGTCTTCTTGCTCTTGAATATTTAAATTTGCAAGGCTTAAAACCACAAACATTAAATATTCTTAATTCTTATTCTTACAAATTTTAATGATAAAAGAATTACATTATTTAACAGAATTATGTTATTATTATTTAAAAAAAAAAAAAGCCAAATGCTGATTGTTTTAAATGAAGTGTAACACATCATACCACAGTACAGCTTTCAAACAGTATTTCATGTCAACTACCCATTAGTTGCTGTTGGATATTTATTTAAATGAACTTGTATTGCAGCTCGCACAGCCTTTTTTTTTATTGCAGACTGCAATTTATCAGTTGTACACATCAAAAGCAATTTACACAGGACGTCCTGACATTGATTGAGTAGCATCCCATGGGATAACTTTGTGTCAGATATAAAATACTAACTTGTTTCAGAGCACGTTTTATGGCGGTTAATGACGTCCTCTGGTTTCAGGGGCTCAGGATGGCCCGTGACAGCTGTTTAGGGTGGAGAATGATATGTGTGTGCTCTCTGCTAAATGATTAAATGGTTAAAAGGCTCTTGATTGTAGCCGAGCCACGTGATCCCCCGGGCCCCTGCGAGGGGGGAAAGGTCCCGAGGCAGCTGCTGCTTTTGAGCAGGACTCCTTAAGCCCTCTGAGAGCAGGGCCCCTCGCCGTCTGTGCTCCAAGGTGCTGAAAAACAGTTATTCAAGCCCAAATCCTGTGAGCCCCTGTGTGTGTGTGTGTGTGTGTGTGTGTGTGTGTGTGCGCGTTCGATTCCAATCCGTTGGCGTCCCCTTGTGTGAAATAAACACCCAGGCTGCTCAGATTCCCCAGTGTGGATGACTAGGAGCAGGTGTCCCACCAAGCTTTATTAAGTCCTCTCCATCTCTCTCCATTAACATGGTGAATGTGGTCCGGTGGGGAAGAGGCCCTCACAGGAGGCCGTAGACACTCTGTCTGTCTGCGATTCAGATGTAAAGGGCCATGTAGGCATCCAAGTCAACCGCTGCATTCCACATAAGGGCTGGCTTAACCGCACTGTTTCATGCCTTATGTAACCCTATTTGAAAGGAGGGTTCTTATCGCCCTCTGCCCAGAGGAACCTCCCCTCCCCTTTCACCTTAACCTGAGACCGTCTTTATTGTACATCAATCTTGCATGTTTGGTTTTTCTTTGCTGAGTTGCCCTTTGTGGCTCTTCAAAAGGAGGAAACTCCTCTGAGGATTACTGAATATTCAGAGTATCATGGTTTATAGGTGTTTCTTGAACTATGGGTATTTTCTTTTTCCCTCTTAAGAGACTTTTTTCACATTTGCTCTGGTTTAATTAATTTGTCCTCTTTTATTTCTCTGTAATTTTCATCACAGTGTCATTTCCACCACTACCTTGAAATTATTTATTGTATTTGACATCATTCTCTGGTGGAAATGACTGTGATTGAAATGACATTTTAATCATTTATGGCAGGGTTTCCCAAAACTGGGGTTTGTGAAGCCCTGGGGGTTTGTGAAGGAACTTGAAGGGGGTTGTGAGTTGATGAAAAGGTGTAATAATTAATTGCGTCATAAAAATGTAAATATGAAGTAAATATTTTAAAATAAAAACAGTCAAAATAAAACACAAAATATTTATTACCTGCATACCATTGACCAATAACCAACATCAAAGAATTGTGAATATGTGAGTGTGGTGTTAAAATTTTGAAATATTAACTTAAAATCTCAGGGGTAATTTACATCACAGGGGATTGGCTGACAAAGTTTGAGAATCCGTGATTTATTGAAAAAATGACTCCTTTGTCTTGCTACTGTAAATTTACTAGCTAGCATTTTATGTATTTTAAATACAGACATTTAAATAATATTTTTGTAATTTTTCATGATTTGTCAATTATTATGTAATTGGAAATTGTGCTTTCACAAATGTTTGACTTGATTCTTTTCATGTCTCATTTCATATCAAGCATGCTTTTCAAGACACTTTTCATAAAACTTTATTAAGGAGAAAATTTTGGTGAAATGGGTGTAATTTGTGTAAAAACATGTAATTGTGAAAATTATTTTCACATTAGAAATAAAGTTAGATTATTTTACTCTTTTGTTTAGTTAATCATGGTTTTTAATATAATAACTTTCATATTTTTAGATTAAAAATATAGGCCTGGGACAATGGTAAAACATACTCTACATAAAAGGCTTTTGAAAAGTAGCAAAAATAATGAAAGCATGTTAAAAAGTTTCCTAGAGTTTTAATGTGACCTTCACGAAACAGAAATGTTAAAATTTGTTCATTTTAATACAAATCAACCCCTGGGACATAAAAGTGCTTGAAGTTGAAGAAACACCCATATATACTGTAGAACACAAGGCTTTCTACACCTTTCAAAGCTGTTACAGCTTTTTCCAAACTTATGACTATGTGAGAAAGCAGATCCCCTCCCTACTAGGTATGTGTAAAGAACACCCTCAGAGAAATGTGTGTAAAAGAAGGCGGAAATTTCCAAGCGTGTTATGATTAACATTGAGAGAGGGCAAGATGGTGGTCCCCCCTCCTGCGGAAAAGTGCTCTGTGCAGGTTAGCGTTTAAGCTAGCATGCAGGCCAGGAACAGAGAATACTGATGGAGACATTAGTCAGGCTGCAATTGGGGGTTTATTTTTAGAGGGTGGCATTTAAAGCCAGGACACTTGGTTCTGCCTGCCTGTTAATGACTCATCTGGGGGGAGAGAGAGTGAGAGAGAGAGAGAGAGAGAGAGAGAGAGAGAGAGAGAGAGAGAGAGAGAGAGAGAGAGAGAGAGAGAGAGAGAGAGAGAGAGAGAGACAGGGGCCGCTGCCCAGCCGCCAGCAAGAGCTACACTCTTCTCTGGATCGTCATGCACCAGCCTGCGGTGCTTGAGCTTCAATTTTATAAATTTCAGATTTGTTCTGTATAGTTTAAATGCAAACTCAGACGAGTTTCAAGCGTTATCGCACATGTTGTAGCTGCATGTACTTTTTATAGCAAATGTGACTGCATGAAATGGAAAAGTTGTTGTTGTTTTTTTTTTTTGTCTCCAAAGTATACATTTCCTATGTTAAATCAAAACCTCGAGTCAGATTTGTGACAGACCTGTATAATTCACTTGTTTATTGAGAGTCTAACGATGACGTGAAACCATTGACCACCTTGTTTCTATTTAAACGTGCAGCCCTGGCGAATGAATGGCTGCTTTGTGGCTTCGGTCAGTGAGATGCTTGTAAATTGTACATTTCCTCTCTGTTCCTGTGTTTATGTGGAATTTACATGACAGCTACATTAATAATATCCCACGCTCTTGCCACCTGGTATGTGCATTTCCAAATAAATGAACCCATCTATTTCACTTCATAATTCAGACATGCTCGGCAGTCAAAAGTTTATCCGAACTTTTTTCACGACCACCCAACAGCAGGTTAAATTTGTTCCCTGCCATTAATCCTGACTGTGTCTGTGTGCGTGTGCATGTGTTTTTTCTATATATGTATAGGTGTCTGTATTCGTGTATACTTGAGGACATGTGTTGGCTCACTCCTGATTCGGCCTCTGCAGAATTTGTTCGACAAAGAGCCCAAACGCTTGCCATGATTTCAAATGGGAAAACAAGGCAGCTCTTTCTGAGGTCATCGTTGTATGTCAATAGCTCTAACAGATGCTATATAAATCTTTAATAGAACGCTCAGTGTTGTATAGACATGCACCTATGTGCATCCCAGTCCAGACGGTCTCTCTTGAGCACCGTTGGATGAATACAGCACATCTGACATTCACTGCATTTAGTTTACCCCAAAAAAGAACATTTTTGGCATAATTTACTCTGGATGATTTTCTTTTTTTTTTTTTCTTTTTTTTTTTGTCTTATTTAAATATTGTGTTGGTCTTTCTTTTCCATGCAATTGCAATGAATGGCACCTTATGCACTATATTCAAAGTATTCTAAATCCATTCAGTAGTTGTGTGTATTGTGGTAGGAACAGACTAGTATTTAATTTATTCACTGAAAATGCTCATTCATGAGTTCACCAGAGAGGTAGTGATGCCAAATCTATGAATTAATCATTCTTTTAGAGTTGGATCTTTTCAGTGAATTGGTTAGTTTCACTGAGTGCTAGCAGAGGATTTACAGCTCTCTGTAAATCATTTTCATTGTATGATTTAAGAAGACTTACTGTTCAAAGGTTTGGGGTCAGTAAGATATTTTTTAAGGTTATTGAAAAGTCTTGTATGCTCACCAAGGCTGCATTTATTTGATAAAACAATTGATGTCCCTCATTTTTTTTAATTGCCTTTCTTCCTTTCACATATTTTAGTAATCATAAATTAGGTATCATTCGAGCACTTAAACACTCAAAATTCACCCTGTGAAAACAGTTTTGAATTCAGACATTGCTTTCGACCATTTAGCGGGCCACTTTCCCTAGTGGACAGTGTCATGTTTCATATTACAAAATGTATTTTAACTTTTATAATCAACTTTTTCTAATCTTGACAAAACACATCATCAGAAAAGTCTGAGACTCAATGTTCCATATTTGGTGACTGTTTTGTGATAGAAGTGATATTGTGATAGAAATGTATTTATTTGTTACAGGACATTTTTACATGGAATGTGGGTATCACCCAGTGGCTATTTTTGGTATAGCACCTCAATAAAATCTCATAGGAACTTCAGTTTTTGTGATATCAACTTCAAATTTGGAACACAACTTGGTTAGACACATGACATGGATTTTATAGCTATTTTACAGTAAAAATTATTTTGTAAAATATATATTTTGTATAAAATAAAAAATGTTTAGTACAGTACATTTGCTTTACAGTAAAATTAAACTAGCTTTTTAAAAAAAATTTTACACCAAGGATTTTTTCTACTGGCCCAGTTCTGCCAGTGCTTCAAATTTTTATTTGTCCTGCAAAAAAAAAAAAAAATCAAATTATAGCAATAGAACAAATAAATACAATAGAACAAACATACAGTTGAAATAAGGTACAGAGTTTGAATAAACTGAATAAAGTAATCAAGTGTAAAATAACACATGCTGTCTGAGCGGCTTTCTGGTCACGCTCAAGACGTGTGTGTACACAAAGCTTCTCACACAGTGTGCACAGAACAAGTACAACAAGTCTCACACAAGTACATAATTAAGTTCTCTTTCACATCTTCTTGTGTGTGAATATTTAAACGGGAAAGGCTTAAAATACGTGCAAATGATAAACTTTAGTGACGATGCAGCACGCTCCTGATCGGGCCAGTGAGATGTCCTTCAACTGTCCCGAGCGTCTTTCCATCGTGCAGTCCTTATTGTTGAGCCCTGAATTTATTACTGTGATGGCAAAGATAAATTTTCAGCAGCCGCCATTACTCTGTTTTCAGAAATCATTCTGATATGCTGATTTGGTGCTCAAGAAACATTTCAGTGTTATCAACAACAGTTGTGCTGCTAAATATTTTTGCGATTAACCATGATTTTCTTTTTCACGATTCTTTGATAAATAGAAAGCTTATGTGTGTGTTTTTTGTGTATGTGGGTCAATGACTTTTTTCTAAAGGCCTTAATAATAATAAAAAACAAAGATATGACATCCAAAGTATGTAAGGTAGTACAACTAGATCACTTTTATTGAATCTAAAAGGTTTTAGTTATATTTTGCTACTTAAAAAAGGTATTTTAAAGATTTTGAAGTGTCAAAAGGTTATTTGGTTTAACCGTCCAAAGGCCAATACACCCATTTCATTTGTGATTAAAATATCTTAAAATGTAATAAATGTATATATTTTTTTTTTATTCTGGCATGATTTTATAACATCATATATCAACATAGTGCAAAATGGTATTAAAGTTATGTGTAGAAGTTGTTGCTTTGTTATGAGAAAGAATGTCTGGAAAAATGAATTTCATTAATGTCATTCGGAGTAACCAATATAAAGGGACCATTCTGGATCAAGTCATGCATTCAATATCATGTGACAGGATGTGACATCATTCAGACACCTGCAAAGGACCACATGGTCATGAAGCAAAGTAACTAACTCTCTCTTAACTATTTGAAAAATTCATGTTTTCACTTGCTCGTACACATGTCCCGAAACATCAGGTCATTCGGTACAACTGCTATGAAACATTGAAATTTTTTTTAAAAACTTGTACTAAATATAAAATGTTTGATTGTCCTTTTGCTAGCTAGCTAGCAATCTAACTAGCTAGCTAGCTAGATATCAGTCTGTTAGCCTTGTTTGAAAATATCGTCATTTGGTATAACCAAAGTGTCATAAAACTGAAATTTTGGTTAAACCGAATGACTTTTTGGTGACACATTTTGTCCATCTTGTAAAAAATGACAAAAGCAGTGTTAATTGATTATAAAAACCACATAATCTCATTGTTAACACTTAATAAAACTTCCAAATTATATCTCATAAGGTTTTTTTTTACACTTTTAAAAACCTTGTGTGTGTGTGTGTGTGTGTGTGTATGTGTGTGTGTGTATGAACAATATGAAGGTCAATAAATGATGGCAGAATTGGCAGATCTCATTTGTTGTCAGCATAATTTATTAACTTTCTGTAACTTTCCACTAAAAGTCACAAATGTCACTACAATAGCTATTGCAGAGTTTCTCACCACATCTTAATGATTTGGCATAAACTTCAACATGCACTTCACTTTATTGTTCAGTGGGGTGATTACTCACAAAACAAACTGTTCCTAGTAAAGTGTTTCTGCTCATTTATGATCTCCTCCGCTTCACTCTTGAGTATTTTCCATCCATTCCTCATGGAACTGTGGACTTACATAAACCCATGTTTACAGACAAAAAGGCTTATTTATTTGTCAGTTGTCCTCTCTAGTGTACAACACATCCATATTGGCATCTATGAGGAATTGTGAATTCGGTGCATCATATCTCCGCTCCAATGACCAGCGCTCTTCCAAACCACTACTGAAAGGTTCATCATAAGGAGGTCTGAAGGATCTCTATGAATCATTGAGCTGTGAGCTTAGAAGTTGACACACACACACACACACACACACACACACACACACACACACACACACACACACACACACACACACACACACACACACACACACCCACCCACCCCCCACTTGGTTTGTTTTATTTACAGCCCTTTCACTGTCTTATCCTTCAAACTTCTTGTCTATATCTCTCGCTATCTGGACACAGCCCTCACAGGGTGTTTTATATTGACCTGCTAATGAGTATTTAAGTGCTTGCTGTTATTGTTAGTTCTGTATGATAATGTGTGCGGTGTTGGCTGTCATAAAGGCAGCGTTTCTGTGAGAAGCTGTCAGTTCTGTTTAGAATATGGCCTGCATTAGTAAAGCGCTGTATTCTTCCTTCATTAGAGGTCTTCTCTGCAAACAATGTCACTGGCAGAGCAGAGCGTCTCACTTCAGCGTTTAGAGTAAGCTGTCTCATTGTTCTTGTTTAATTGTATCCAGTTCTATTGACAAAAACAATGTTATTGGAGTGGAGGTGGATATTCTGGATCTAATTAACTGCGATTGTTGTGCTTCAAAGCTCCATCTGAAAGAATTCTGAAGACTTGACCTGGTTTTGTTTAGCATCATTGCATTGTGCTCTCTTCCCCCTCTATCACTTTGCTTTTGTCTTTATTTTTATTTTTGTTTATTTTACTTTTTTTTTTTTTTTTTTTTTTTTGCACCTAAATTTTGCTTAAGCTTCCAAAAGACCAAAAAAAAAAAAAAAAATTTTAACTAGTGGCTTCTTCCAAATAGCTGTCTGAAAAATCAGTTGTATCACTATCCTGGATAGACACTAAGCTCTCATCTTGCTTTAATATATCTAACCACAAGCATATGTGAGACATGTTGCCTCTGGTTTTATCAATCTGAAGTTTAAGCGCATTCTTTTCAGCTCTTGTAACATTTGTGGTGAGGCATTTCAAAGAGTGCAGTCTGACGTTCCTCACTGTGCCCCCTCTCTTCATAAGTGAACATTTGGTGCTCGCAAAAAAAAAAAAAAAAAAAAAAAAGAGGACAAAACGTGGTCCTCGTGCTTCACTTGAATTAAATGGTTTGCTGCTCCATCCATCACTGATCCTGTGGGTTATATTTACTAGGCACTTCATGGATCCATATCATGAATGATTTTTTTTTTTTTTTATGATTAACCCTAGAAATGTGGTGTGTTTTTTTTTTTTTTTGTTGTTGTTGTTGTTTTTTTTTTTTTTTATAAATAAGTCCCTCTATTATGCTATTTGAAAGTCTCTCTAAACCCCTCCTTTCCTCGAGTCTGCTCTGATTGGTCAGATGGCCTAGTCTGTTATGATTAGTCTACCAATTACAGCACGTGTCAGAAACAAAACGCCCATTGCCATATCTAAATTTCAGCTCCGGAGGCTTTCTCAATCCTTAGCAATTGACACTGTATGGACATTAGGCCTGCCCCCTAATATTCAACAAATCGTTAGTCGACTAGAAGAGTCATATTTTGAAATATGTATTTATATATAAAATTGAACCTGCCAAAGTGGCTAGTAGGTGTTACACACCACTACTGAAATCCATCCGCATTTGGCAGGTTGGCGGGTGTTAATGTCGAGCCCTGTGTGTGTGTATATATATATATATATATATATATAAAATACAAGGTTTCGTGTATATATATTTAGTATTTTTAATATAACATTCTTCCCTAGGTGCAACAACGGCATCTAACTTCAAACCTGTTTCCATCTGTAGATTCACCCCACCTCCCACTGTACTACTTACTCCCTTTGTCACCACTCTACAGCCATGCAATTTACATTTCTGAAATAAAAGGCTTCTCACAATTGATTGTGTTTTCCACAATCTGACTGGAGTGCTGCTTTGATGTTGTTCGTGGAGTGCCTAGACACAAGGCTGTGTGTAGAGCAGTGTTTGCCTGTGGCCATTGATGAACAGTCCCTGCCTCTCCCCACAGGCTCACTGTTTGTTTGTGTGAATTGCCTATGTAGCCACATCAGCTGCTTCCAGTCAAGCTACTATACAGTAAATAAACCCGCCGTCAATATTGAGCATCGGTGCTGTTGCCTCTTGCTGTGAGGTAGACTGCTTTTTTCCTTTACTGGGGTAGTAAACAGTTCTGAATAGCGGCTTTTTCAATCAATAATGCTCACATGTATGTTCGTTGCTTCTTTTATTATTCTTATTGTGAGTTTTCTCAATGTATGTATGGTTAGATTGGGTGTGTGTGTGTGTGTGTGTGTGTGTGTGTGTGTGTGCTCTGTAACTCTACACTGAGGGTGCTGTGGCAGATCTCCCGTCCACAGTTCTGATCTTGACCCATTTCAGGCCATAACTAAGATGTGTTCTCTAGTATAGCTGGGCACAGTGCAAGAGGTTTTTTTTTTTCATGCATGCATTTGTGTGTAAAGGGTAATGTGTTTGTGTGTGCGTATGCTCGTGGTTTGACTTGCTTAGCTCAGTCCCACGCACTGTGGTCAGAGTGGTTAGTATTTTTTCTCTGTAGGCCGAGGAAGTGTGTATATTGTTCCCACGCTATGAAGAGTTCAGGGTCCCATACTCCAGACAGGGGGCGCTGGCGGCCTCTGCACTCAGCTCTGACCCAGGCAGCACGGGAATGTTGGAAAAACGCTTTATGATACCAAGATGTTTGTAAACGGACAGCATGGTTAAGTAAACTTCAGTGAACTGTGCTTGTCATGTGAAACCAGAATCTCTCTTACAGTTTGAAATAACTGTTTTCTATTTTAATATAGTTTAAAATGTCATTTATTCCTGAATTTTCAGCATCAATACTCCAGTCTTCAGTGTCACATGATCCTGATTTGGTGCTCAAGAAATATTTCTTCTTATTATCAATGTTGAAAACAGTTGCGCTGCTTAAATTTTTTGTGGAAACTGATACTTTTTTCAGGATTCTTTGATTTAAATAGAAAAAAAAAAAAAAAACAGCATTTACTTGTTTTTATGTGAATAATAACCCATATTTTGATCTGTTCCTCACACAAAGCTATTGTGTATAGTACACAAGTTGCAAATATTCTGTATTTCATATTAATTCGTATTACCCCTATTATAATGCTTTTATTTATTTTATTTTTTTTGGGAGCTTGGTATTATAAATCACCATCCACTTGGATTTTATAGAAATGGATTTTGTCTCACATCATTTTGGTGTTCACAGAGTTTAAAAAAACGGAATGGCATGAAGATGATTAAATGACAATTTTCATTTTTAGGTGAGCGGTCCCTTTAAGAGGCATCTCTCACAGGCAAACACAAGGAAGACGCACGTGATTATGCTCTCAGGAGGTGTCACTCCACTGTTTACAAAAGCTTCAAAAGGCTGAAGACGAGCTGGAGTGAGAAACCGGTGCATTTGTTGTCGGGCAGCATCTTGAAGAGCCTCAACATGCCAGCCATCTCCAGCCTGAGCCTTTTGTTGCCAAGCGTGCAGAGCTCCTGTTGCTAAAGGAAGTACTTAAATGTGTAGTTATGTGAGATCCCTCCTTGCTGAAGCCGGCCCCCCGCTGCTTCTTCCTGCTCCTTGGCTGAATATGAAGTGTTGCTTGATGGGCTTTTCCCCTCTGACAGTGTCACAAGAGGAGTGACAGATCCGTGGGAGAGCTGACCCACCTCCCAGAGGAAGTGCTGGGAGCCAGGGGTGGCCCATTCAGTGCCCGAAGGCCACTCACTTCTAATGGAACATGATAAGCTTTTCATGAGGCACTGTGCAGTGCTGCTTTTGTGCACCCATGTCTCTGTGGGCTCGGTACATCAGTGTCGTCATCACCTTGCTCAGAGTTCATGGGAACATAAATTGTGTTATTGAGAGCCACACCTAGTTATGGTTACCTTGCATGGGTTTCTTGTCTGGTATGTGTGAAAACAACAAGTTGACCCTGTTAATGACAGTGAATCCAGTCAGATAAAATTACTTCATTTTTTATTTTTGGATTTTTGTTACAGTATACTGATTACTGATTACTGATTATAGATGGCCAACCGTAAGTATTAAGTTAACGTTGTCATAAAATTTAAAATCTGTTTTGCAAATACATGGTGTTGATCCATCCATGTATTTTTCATTTTTAAAAATGTTTGACCTCATAAAGTTTAAGTCATAATTCACTTTTCTGGCAGAAGCGACAGACTTCTTTCTGGTGACGTATGCTGGACTACTCGTTTAGTCGGCTTAAAACCTGCCCCTTCACAATTGACTACAAGCTTGCATTAATTTTTTAGTGCAACGGCCACATGTCAAAATCCAATCAAAAACTGATGAAATGGATCAAGTCCCCGCCCCAGTTTTTTTGTTTTTGGTCATCTGTTTCACTGAAGTGCGTCACAATATGGAAGAAAAGATTCGTCGCTAATTCTGTTTCAATGTGACTTTGAGAAAGCAAGTTACTGAAGTACTAGGAGTTATTGTACAAATTGTCCTAAAAGAGTTCCATGGAAGTTAATGATACTTAAAATTGTGTGACTCATTAAGGAAAGGTGTGCTTCAGTATTAGACTATAGACTATATATTTATTTTCATATGGATAAGCTTTACAATCTCTTTATGAACTTTTTGAGGCGTCAAATTGGTAGTTGTGTGGACTGTCAATAGAGAGACAGAAATCTCTCAGATTTCATTTAAAATACCTTTATTTGTGTGTCGAAGATGAACGAAAGTCTTAGGTGTTTGGAATGACATTGGGTTATGTAATTGTAATTAATTGACTTTTTTTTTTTTCATTTTTGGATGAACTAACTCTTTAAATGAGTGACTCGATGCATATCTACGGTTGCAAAAAACAGAAACTAGAATATCAGGGACTAGTTTTTTGTTTTGTTTTGTTTTTTTTATACTTATGCCACTCGCCCAGAACATCCTAGCAACTGCATAGCAATGCTTTGGCAACCACCACAAAACCATTGTGTCACTGCAGACAAGACCCACTCAAGTTTTCTTCAGGAAGTGCTAAGCTGGTTATTATTAGCATGTACAAAACCACTTTTTAAATTTGGTACAAACATTTATCATCTTTGGCTAGTCACATTGGTAATTTTTTTTTATTATTGTTAATGTGAATTATCAATCTATTTTTTAGTTATTGTTAAAATTAAGCCATTTTCTATATAGCACTTTTTTTTACTCCATAGTAGTATCTCTCTTACTATAATTATTATTTTTTTGTATATTAATACAATTTTTGTATATTAAGTCATGTATATTAATGTATGTGGCAGGATATTAGCTATTGCAATTGACATTCACTTGAAATGTGTCAGCAATTTTTGCTAATTTGCAATACTAACAATGAGTAATAGTAGCACAGAAGAGACCACTGCTGTCCCTGGATATGCTACATTCTTGTATCCTGGATACCAATTCTTCATACCCTTCATCTTTAGTTTACATGCACATATGAGTTTGTTGTATGTATATATGTATGCATGCATGTGAGGTTTATATTTTAGCAGATATCAGTCTCAGACATCAGTGCTGTATGGAGAGGAGCTTTGTGTGTGTGTTTTCATGCTTGTGTTTGGACTGGAGATGCCAAGGGAGGTCATGTCCTTCAGTGACTCAGACTATTTGCATGCTGTTAAAATCTGTTGCACACACAGGTTTGGGGTGGATGCTTTTCTCTGTAATAATGTCCAGACATGGGGCAGGTCGTTTGTTGCCTTTGTTTGTGTCTTTTGTTTGTGTGTGTGTGCGCATGTCTGTACACGCTGAGAGATGCGTGCAGAAGTACAGTACACTCACACTTTCTCAGAAGGCTCACTGCCCTGCGGCACAAGGCTTCAAGTCCTCCATTTCCTGTTTACAGTGTCTGAGGTTTCCTGTTCTCGATGCATCTCCACTGGGTGATCTTGCGATTGTACTCTGGACAAGGCCTGTGTTAAAAATAAAACACCCTTGTTTCAGTCTTTCATGAAAAATCTCCCCATTTATGTCTGTATTATTTAATTCTATGTGTACATGCATAAAGATTTTTTTCTTATGTAAGCTTTTTCCCTCTCTTTTGTACTTTAGGTTTGAAGAGATAGTCAAGAAATTCAAGGTTGAATATCACGCTGGAGGTGCCACTCAGAACTCTGTAAAAGTTGCACAGGTTGGTGCTCAAAGCTGCAGCCAGTATTTAATGCATGCAATGCTAGGAATGACAAGGTCATGAATCCCAAGAAATGCATGATCGGATAAAATGTATAGCTTGAATGCAATGTTGCTTTGGATAAAAAAAAACATCTGCCAAATGCATAAATGTAATACATCATGAACTGTTCCCACAGGTGGACAGGTGGTTTTGTACATCCTC